>NC_056733.1:1543921398-1544278898 GCF_019279795.1 Protopterus annectens
CTGCTTTAGGGAGGAGTGTATTTGTGTGTGTGAATGTTTGCATGTGTGCATGTGCATGTGTGCATGTGTGCGTGCGCATGCGTGCATGTGTGCATGTGCATGTGTGTATGTGTGCATGTGTGCATTGCATTTGCATGTGTGGATGTGCATGTGTGCATATGTATGTGTGCATGTGTGCATGTGCACATGTGGTCTGACATCATGTTCAGGTCTTAAAGTGTGTTTCCTGTTTTCCTCTCACAGGTGCTGAGGTGGGGCTGGTTCAGTACAGCAGGGAACCTGATGTCACTGAGACAGACAGTGATCATGAGGATAGGTGTGTTGAGGCACAGGCAGGTTTGTCAGGGTCTGTTGTTGGGCCACCAATTGACAGTACACAAGCCTCCATCCCATCCATACACACAGTCATACTGCCTGCACATCCATCATCACCATTGCCCTTAGCTGTGGGACAGTGTATGGTTGGCACTGGCCAGGACAGTGTGGTATCTATGGCACATGTATCAGGACACAGCAGTCATATCCAGATGTCTGGAACGGTACCACATAGGCAGATGCCCAGGGGTTCCTGTCAAAGCTCTGCTGGTCATCATGTCCCTGGCAGACGTGCCACACCTCTTTCTACCACATGCATGTTTCAGGCTGTCATGGAGGCACAGACATGAATAGAGCGGTACACCAGACAGGGACTAAGAGCACAGAGGGCTCATAACACCTCTGTAAATGACAGTATCCGTGACCTAGCAGGTGCTATGCATAATTACACTGAGGTCATTCATAGACGTTGGGTGAGACATTGGATGTCCTCCACAATGTCATGTCCATGTGTCAGGACAGTGTGGGATGGTTGAGACGTTGACGTGGATGTATGCCAGCAACATCAGCAGCTGGAGGTCACCATGGATGTCCAGCAAGTCACAGCCGCTCCCGTAGTGCCAGTACCAGCCCAACAATGTTGGGGGGGCTGTCCATAGACTGTCCTAGAAGACCATGTGCATGTGGCTCTGGCCAGTCCCAGCAGGGACCTGGATCCAGTGGACAAATGTAAACCTCTTTGGATAGTACCCAGTCTGGATTAGTACCTGATACTGTCTGTAGCACCCCTGCCAGGCACAGGTTCCGTATCCATGGCCAGAGACAGTGATCTGTAAAGCCTGCCAGGTACAGTCTGTAGCTGTCTCACAAATCCCTGTATATGGCAGCCACATGGTGCAACTGTGTGCATGCAGACACACACACATAAAACAGAAACCTAGGGCAAACACATACGCACACACATTACATCAACATTGGCCCATCACAGTACTCATGGCCCTCACACACACTCATACACACATGTTGATTGTATGGCTCAGTGTAGGCCTCTGGCAAACCAACAACACACCCTGTGCATATGATGAAACATGTACCACCTCCTGTCATCTGTAACATTGATGCAGGAACAGGCTAACATGGTGCTGATGCACAGGGTGATTTTAATAAAGTATAGCAATGGCTGAATGTGTAGCATGTTGTTAACAGTAAAGTGTAATGATATCCTTGAAGGTGTAGCTGAGCAGGCATGGTGCATTAAAGCTGTAATTAGCAATGTTGTATTGTTTCCACCAGTGTTTATTGTAATTGTGTTTTGTTTGCCCATGTGCCACTTAGCTGATGTGTGTAGTTGTGTCAGCATGTGTTATACAGTGGAGAGTAAGTCTAGGGTGTGTGCAGCACAGGTCTTCAGATATACATTTGTGAACATGGTGGAGGTGCACTGTCTGCATGTACGTACATATTGGACACATGGGCAGGGTGACATGCCCTGTATTGGCCAGTATTAACACTCTATACTTTCTATTGCTGGCCAGTATGCATTGTACTACACACATTTTGGAACTTGAGTACGCATGTGTGTGTGTATGAGACGGGTTGACACTGTGCTGTGGGTGATGCTGTTGTTGCTATCTGTCATTGGTTTGCATTACTAAGGTTAACACTGTCCCAGCTGCATAATCCTTTATTAATGCACACTGTTCACCTACAGGGTTGGATGGACCGTGCTATCACAAACACAAGAAATTCTCACTTATACAGTAAAAGTGCATTAGTCTCATGGACCCCTGCCATGAACTAAATATATAATAGAAGATGTGAAGTTGTACCAAAAGAGTTACATACCAAGAAGGGATAACCTCTCTGGTCAGTATCATTGGGAAAATACAATCCCTCAATAAACATACAAGGCAAGCTTCAAAATACAAAATAGCAAGGATTCTAAAGACAACACTAAAGCTTTCTTCAGTGTTGTTCATAATCTACAGGTGAAATCTCAGATCAGGTCACAATTAATGTAAATGGTCACAAAGTACACTTATCTGACTGACATTACCAATTCCTTGTCAGACAGTTTGAATGCGGATTTCACCACCCTGTCATTACACAAGGGCCACATTTCCAGACCTGAAGAATATAAAACCTGATGATTCACAAACACTCTAGTTAAAACATCTCTTTAACAAAGTACATACCACAGTGACAATGGTACTGGACAGTTTCCCTGGCTGTGTCATACTCAAGCTGACATATGAAGTCACCACTCACCTAAACGCTCTGTCCAGATGCAACCTCTATACAGGTTACATACTTGTGGTATGATACATGGTAATGGTGTTCACAGTCCACAAGGGTTGAGCTACACCGTCTTCTTCTTCTTCTTCTCCTTTTGGATGCTCCCATTAGGGTTCGCCACAATACATAATTTCTTCCTGGCCTCTGCATCTTGCGCTATCACACCATCCACCTGCATGTCCTCTCTCACCACAGCCATAAACTCATCTTAGGCATTCCTCTTTTTCCTGTTACCTGGCGGCTTCATCCTTAGCATCTATTTCACAATATACTCTGCATCCCTCCTCAGCACATGTACAAACCATCTTAATCCTGCCTATCTGGCATGGTCTACTAACTTTCAAACCTGGCCTGACCCTCTAATATACTTATTCTTAAACCTGTCCTCCCTCGTCACACCCAGTGCAAATGTTAACATAAATTGATTAAGGGTAGAACTACAACAGGTCCTGGAAACTCTCACCCTATAAGCCAGACCAATGTTACCTGGAAGGCTATGGAGCACAGCATTATGGAACTCATTAACAGAGACATTATGAACCTGCAAACACTGCACCTTACCCACTTAGGTTCTTTAAAGGCCAGATCATGGCTCCTACACCTACTAGACTTCAAGCCATTCAACAAGGCTATAGGTGAGGGAGGGGAGGTCAACACAGCCAAGCTATAGCTCACCAGCAAATCATACCCATCCCACATACTGGTATTAGACATAACCTCAACAGACTGACCATAAACAATTGTTAGATGGTGGCTTGACAACTGACGCACAGATGTAGGACATACAGTAACATTTGCAGCCTCCTGTTTGGCATATAGCTTTCTTATGTACAAGCAAACACATGTCTGCCCATGTTTGATGAAAATGCATACTGTGGGCTATACTTTATTCTCCAGATGACACACACATCCTCCAAAATGGTATCATAGAGACAGATACCTGGTGTCAAATTCGTGCTGTAAAGCTATAAGCCTAAGAAAGCATAGTTATCCACTTTTAGAAAACAAAGTATCCCCAGAGTACCACATAGGTACTAACCCCCAAAATGTGGAACAGGTACTAATGTATACATAGAGCCATGTGTAAGTCATCTCTCCTTTGATAATCACATTACCAAAGGGTTTTGGAAATCCCTCTGTGGAGCACATAAGCAATAAAGGGTTTGCATGCAGATCCACAGAGGTTATTGCACACCTATAAAAATTAGTCATCTTTGCCAGACTTTGCTTGCTTTGGAACAGGTTTCAAATATACCTCAAGCATAAACCCTCACTCACACTCTTCAATAGAAACCGTGATGAGTGGATGTGAAACGGAAGCCATAGCCCAGGGATCACTGCAGTGGCTAAGCTTGTCACAAGCATACAGAAGTGACCTAAGGTCTAGAAAGTGCAAGCACGCCCTGGCAAAGATAACACGTGTTCATGGAGAAAGCAGAGTACCCACCTATGAAATACTTGAGGTCACATGTATGTATATGGATTTGCCCCACAGCTACCTTACATGTGTAATGCACATACAGTTGTCATTGGGATATGTCAAACACTAGAAAAATCAAAACCCACTCCATATTGGCCAATGGTGTCACATACCTGCAGCACAGGCACACAGTCAGCAAGAGCAAGGTTCAAACTCTTTTCTAACTACATTATGATACTACAGCAGTATGCATTTACATAATGCACTAACAGATTATGGGGATTTCACCTTTCCACGGGTATATTTGTAAGATGGTGACATCATCAGATGACAAAGAGGAGTATACCACTTTTAAGGTGTGTGAGTAGTCTCCAAAGAGATTGTTTCCCACCTGGGGGACACACACACAGTTGGCAAGTGCAGTATTCAAACCCCTCCTTAACTACATTATGACATGTCAACAGTACGCATTTACACAACGCACTATACACATTACTGGGATTTTATTTTTCCACAGGTATAGTTGTAGGATGGTGACATCATTGGACTTGACAAAGATGAGTATACTACTACTAATGTGTTTGAGTAGTCTCCAAAAAGGTTACTCCTCCTCAGGGAGGCACACACAGTTGGCAAGTGCAGGATTCAAACCGCTACCTAACTACATTATGATACTATAACAGTACACATTTACACGACGTGCTATACACATTACTGAGATGTCATCTTTCCACAGGTATATTTGTAGGATGGTGACATCATCAGACTTGACAAAGATGAGTATACCACTTTTAAAGTGTTTGAGTAGTCTCCAAAAAGGTTGCTACCCCCCCAGGGAGACACACACACTCAAACACACAGTTGGCAAGTGTAGGATTCAAACCCCTACTTAACTACATTATCATATTACAGCAGTACACATTTACGCAACGCACTCTACACATTACTGGGCTTTCATTTTTCCACAGGTATATTTGTAGGATGGTGACATCATTGGACTTGACAAAGATGAGTATACCACTTCTAAGGTGTTTGAGTAGTCTTCAAAAAGGTTACTTATTCCTAGGAAAACGCACACAGTTGACAAGTGCAAGATTCAAACCCCTACCTAACTACATTAAGATACTACAACAGCACGTATTTACACAATGCGCTATACACATTACCAGAATTTTAATTTTACACAGGTATATTTGTAGGATGGTGACATCATCGGCCTTGACAAAGATGAGTATACCACTTTTAAGGTGTTTGAGTAGTCTCCAAAAAGGTTTTTCCTCCCCAAGGAGAAACACACACACACAGTTGGCAAGTGCAGGATTCAAACCCCTACCTGACTATATTATGACACTACAGCAGTACACATTTACACGATGCTCTATACACATTACTGGGGTTTCACTTTTCCACAGGTATATTTATAGGATGGTGACATCATAGGACTTGACAAAGATGATTATACCACTTTTAAGGTTTTTTTGTAGTCTTCAAAAAAGTTGCTCCTCCCCAGGGAGGGACACACACACACACACACACACACACACACACACACACACACACACACACACACACACACACACACACACACACACACACACACACACACACACACACACACACACAGTTGGCAAGTGTGGTGTTCTTAATCCAAACTAAGTACGTCTTTACACTTCAGCAAGCAATATGGAGTTACAGGGTTCAATACAGACATTACTTGCTGACAGTTTGCAGAAGGGTTTTTTCACATTTGCTAACCTCTGCAGGCTTATCATACTAGGTGTATTGTGAGTGTATTGCATGCATAGGCCATGACCATATGGGTTGATGCACCACATGCTGGCACACACAGGGTCAAACCTTGAGTAGCATCTTACCTTCACTTACATGATACTGCAATATAACAGAAAGATGATAAACTTCAACAATTGGCTGAGCTTCTGGTGTCATTCAAAGGGGGTCCAGTCTCTGTCTGCTTGTGATGACATGATAGACAAGCCTTGTTGCTTCACTACAGATGGTTTGCACCTTTCACCCCTATTCTGAATACTGGCCAATGCTCTTGCTGTCCCCATATTACCTTTTTTAGGCAAGGCTCAAAGGTTCATAGGTTCATAGGTAGGTACTAGTCTATCAGCCCTGGGGCCTATACAAGGCCAGCCAAAAAGGTACCCTGGCTTTTGCCACCCAAGAAATTTATTTTCCTGTGCCACTGTCGTGCAGAGACACAGAAGTGATCCCCAGGGTGAATTTCCTATTTCCCATCCAATAATCAAGATTTTCCTTGAAGAGTGCTAATGAGGAGCTTTGTTTGATATAGATAGGTAGTTTATTCTGGAGTATGTGAAGTCTGCGGGACAGGAATCTATCCCTCCGGCATGTTCTGTTTATTGTGGTGACAAGGTTTAGGTCCCTAGAGCATTTAGGTTCATAGGTTCATAGGTAGGTACTAGGCTATCTGCTCAAGGGCATTTATAAGCTGGCCAAAATGTGTTGGCTTTCGCCTCCCTTTTAAATTAATTTCATGGGCCTCTGTCTAGCAGGGCCACTGAAGTGATCCCAGGGGTAAATTTACAATTTCCCATCCACTCATCAAGATTCCTCTTGAAGAGATTCTGCAAAGGTCTCTGCCTAACATCAACTGGGATTCTATTCCAGAGTGAGGGAAGTCTCTGGGACAGGAATCTATCCCCCCAGCACGTCCTGTTTATTACTTTTCTGAGGTTTAATTCACTGGAGCGTGTGGCTCTAAGAGATTTGTTTTTCTTGAAGTGGAGCATGTCCATTAATTCCGGGTTGGACATGGCCTTATACATCAGGCATAGATCAGCTCTGAGCAGGCAGTAAGCAACCGAGTAGAGCTGGAGTTTCTTTAGTCAAGCTGCATAGGACATCTCTTTGAGGCCCATGATCCTCTTGGCAAAGTACTTATGTGGCATTACCAGCTGTTGCATGTGCCAATTAAGGTACATACCAAATGGGGCATTGTACTCTATTATGGGCCTAATGAGTAGAGGGGCACAATGACCTCTCTTGATCTAGAGGTGAACCCTTTTGTGATTAGGTGGGCTACATAGAAGGAATATCTAACCACTTTGCCAATGTGATTATCAAAGGAGAGGTTACTATCTAACCTGGGTCCCCAGGTCCTTAATTACATTTCCCATACCTAGTGGATTACCACCTATGTGGTAATTCATGGGCACTTTGTTTTTTCCAAAGGGGATGACTATGCATTTTTTGGCATTCATCTTGAGGCCATGGTTTTGACACCAGGTATCTGTCTCATTAAGACCCTTTTGGAGGATGTCTGCATCAGCCAGAGAGTCGATTATGGCCCCCAATTTACAGTCATCTGGGAACTTGGTCAGCCATAATCCTCCCGTGCTTGCCTGTACCTCAGAGAAAGTATAAACTGAACAGGAGGGGTCCCAGGGCCGAGACTTGTAGGATGCCACTTGTGACTGATTTAGAGTCAGACATGGCACCTGCAACTTTGACCATGTGTGTTCTATCCGTGAGCCAGTTGGCCACCCATCTCGTGACATAGAGGTTAATGTTCAAGCTGGTAAGCTTGTCTATGATGCCAGAGTGGGGAATGGTTTCAAAGGCCTTAGTGAGGTCCAGGTAGGCTGTGTCGACTACCTTCCCTTCATTTATCGCCTTGGTAACTGTTTCAAAGAAGTCAACTAGGTTTAGGAGGCAGGATCTATCTTTAACAAAGCCAAATTGGGTAGGGTCCACTATCTGGAGGTTCCCAGCATCTCTTTTTATGAGTTCCATGATAATTTGCTCCATAGCTTTGCAGACCAGGCTGGTCAGGCTTATAGGGCTTATAGGGCGATAGTTCCCAGGTTCTGTTGTGGCACTACCTTTGTGGAGCAGGATGACTGTTGCTCTACGCCATTCTTTGGGTACATAGCCTGTGGTAAGGGTGAGTCTGAACAGTGAATGTAGGTGAGGGTTTAGTTCCTTTTGGAGCTTGTGTAAGACACAGCCTGGGACACCATCCAGTCCCATTGATGCTGTGTTCTTAGCTTTGGAGAGGGCTGTTTTTACCTGCATGTCCATGAAGTCTGGGGCTCTGCATTCTTCTGGGATGAACACGGGCCCTTTTGGGAGTGAGGGGGTGGGGTGAAGTTTGCACTGAACTTGTTCACCAGGATGTTGGCAATGTCAGTATTTTTTGCTATTTTGCAGTAGCTAAAAGCATATCTGAGATTTGCCACCTAAATGTTTGATATAGCTAAAGAAGGCATTGTGGTTATCTTTAGATTCCTTGGCAATTTTTCCTTAGAAACTGGACTTGGATTATTTTATGAGCGATCGTAGTTTCTTGCTAATAATGATCATGATGCCTTTCCTTTTTGGAATTTTGCTCTATCATGTGTTAGTTTCCTCCTTCTGTCATATAGCTTATTTATGGGGAAGGACCACCAGATTGGTTTCTTCTTTTTGCAGGAGTGAGTCTTGGTTTTAATTGGGATGGCTCGATCCATGCATCCCTTTTGATGCTCATAGAATGCACTTGTAAAGGATTCTGCAGATTGGATAGCATTATCCTGTAGCAAGGTGGCTTTGAAACTTTCTACTTCAGTCTTGAGAAGTGTGAAGTTTGCTTTTAAAAAGTTTTTCACAGTGGTTTTGTTGACTGGGGGGGGGGGGGGTCATGATGTGGATGTCCAGTGTGATTACTTCATGATCTGATATTACCAGCGAGGGGTTTACCTCTGGTGTGGAACACTGATCCTCCATGTTGGTGATGATCAGGTCCAGTATGTTGTCACCTCTAGTGGGCATGGTGACCAGCTGTTCCAGGCCATTTGAGTTTATAAACTCTAGGAAGCATTGGGCAAAGGACTTTGTACTCGAGTAATTCTCCCAGTCAATGTTTGGGTAGTTGAAATCTCCTCATATAGGTTCATAGGTTCATAGGTTTATACTAGGCTATCTGCCCTAAGGCATTTATAAGCCTAGCCCAAATTATTGTGGCTTACGCCACCCCTTATATGAAAAAATACTGTGCCCATTAGTTTGTTGTGCCTCTGTCCAGCAGTGACCCAGAGATGATTCCCGGGGTAAACCTACGATCTCCCATCCACAGGTCTAGATTTCTCTTGAACAGAGTCAGCGAGGTGCTCTGCCTCACATGGACCGGGATTTTATTCCACAGCATAGGGAGTCTCTGAGTGATAAATCTATCCCTCCAGCACGTCCTATTTATATCCGTGCTAAGGTTTAAGTCGCTTGCTCTAGTGGTTTTGGTGGATTTGGATTTTTGAGGTGGAGCATGTCCATTAATTCCGGGTTGGACATGGCCTTGTATGTCAGGCACATGTCACCTCTGAGCAGACGGTATGCGACTGAATAGAGCTGGAGTTTCTTCAATCTGGCAGCATATGACAGATTTTGGAGTCCCTTTATCCTTTTGGTGAGGAACTTTTGGGGTCTCTCCAATTGCTGCAGATGTCGGGTGAGATACATCCCGAATGGGGCATTGTACTCGATCATTGGTCTGATAAGTGAAGAGTACAGGGAACAATGACCTCACTAGATCTGGATGTGAATCCATTCATGATCAGGTGGGCAATGTAGAAGGTCTTTCTAACCACTTTAGCAATGTGAGTGTCAAAAGAAAGGCCACTGTCAACCTGGGTCCCCAGGTCCCTGATAACCTCTTCTGTGCTTAGTGGATTGCCACCTATATGGTAGCTTGGGGTTACCTTGTTTTTCCCAAGGGTATGACTATACATTTTTGGCGTTTAACTTCAGGCCATGGCTCTGGCACCAGCTATCTGTTTCCATGAGTCCCTTCTGAAGGATATCAGTGTCCGATGCACTTTCCACTATGGCAGTTTGCAGTCATCTGCAAACTTTGTCAGCCAAAGTCCTCCCATGTTGGCCTGTACTTCTGAGAAGTAGATGCCAAACAATAGGGGCCAAGGACCGAGCCCTGTGGGACACCACTTGTGACCGGCTTGGAGTCTGACACAGCGCCAGCAACTCTAACCCTGTGGGTTCTGTCCTTAAGCCAGTTTGCAACCCATCTTGTGACATATGGGTTTACATTTAAGCTGGTAGTTTTTCTACAATACCCGAGTGGGGTATTGTGTCGAAAGCCTTTGCAAGGTCAAGGTAGGCTGTATGGACTGCCTTTCCTCATCAATGGCCTTGGTGACTATTTCAAGAAGTCGACCAAGTTCAAAAGGCATGATCTTCCCTTGACAAAGCCAAACTGGGTCGGGTCCAATGTCTGCAAGTCCCCTATATCTTTGTTTATGAGCTCCATTATGATCCTCTCCATAGCTTTGCAGACTAGACTTGTTAAGCTTATGGGGCGGTAATTACCAGGGTCCGTGAGGCGCCACCTTTGTGGAGTGGGACCACAGTTGCCGACGCCACTCCTTGGGCACGTATCCTGTGGTAAGGCTGAGATTAAACAGCTGCCTTATGCGGGTTTAATTCCTCATTTAGCTCGTGTAGCACACAGCCGGGGACACCATCCGGTCCCATTGATGCTGTGTTTTTAGCTTTAGAGAGAGCAGCTTTCACCTGCGCATTTGAGATGTCCGGGAGGCTACACTCGGCTGGGATAGTTATCTCTCCTTTAGGGGAGAGGGGTGAAGTTTGCACTGAACCTGTCTGCCAGTATGTTGGCAATGTCTGTGGGTTCAGTGATTTTTGTATCATTTTGGACTAATTCTGAGCATATCTGTGAGTTTCCACCCAGGTTCCTAACATAGCTGAAAAAGGCCTTATGATTGTCCTTTGAATCCATGGCAATTTTTCTCTCAAAATTGGCCTTAGTTGATTTTATGAGTGCTCGTATTTTTTACTAATAATGATCAGGGGTGACTTCCTTTTATGGATTTTGTTCTATCATGTAATAGCTTTCTCCTCTTATTGTAAAGTTTGTTAATGGCTGGGGTCCACCAGACTGGACGTTTGCCCTTTGTGGAAAGAGTCTTGGTTTTATTTGGGATTGCCTGATCCATGCAGTCCTGGAGGTGTTCATAGAAGGCATTTGTAAGGGCTTCCGCAGCTTGGGTTGTGGTTTCCTCTGACTCAGGGCCTTGAAGGATACCACACCAGTCTTGAGTAGTGTGAAGTTTGCTTTAGAGAAGTTCTTCACTATGGTCTTTTGTTTGGGGTGGGGGCGGATGTGGATTTCCAGTGAGATTAGTTTATGATCAGATCTCACCAATGAGGGATATACTTCCGTGTGGAGCATTTTGTCCCCATGTTTGTGACAATGAGATCTAGTATATTTTCTCCTCTCGTGGGAACAGTGACTAGCTGTTCCATGGCATTTGAATTTATGAACTCCAGGAACCATTGGGCTAGAAAGTTAGGGCTTGAGTAATGTTCCCAGTCTATATTCGGGTAGTTGAAGTCACCCAATATGATGGTGTTTGGAGATACATTTATACCCTCCAGTGTCTTCAGGAAGGCTGTGTGGGGTTCCTGAGTTTGAGAGGGTGGCCTGTAGCATGCTACAATTTGTAGAGCAGTTTTGCCTATTGTTAGTTGCACCTGGATGGTTTCAAGCTTCATGCGTTGCCACCAACCTGGAGGTGTGAGTATCCTTTATGAATATGGATACACCCTCCTTTTGTGGAGTGGTCCGGGTTTTGGGGCCGAACGCATGATATGAGGTAAAACCTAATAGTGCCGGGTGCTCTCAGGAGCCTTGAACCAGGTTTCAGTTACAGCACAGACATCGATGTTCTCCATACTGAGAAGGGCCTCGAAAGTGCATTTTGAGATTTAGACTTCTGGCATTGAGCAGCATTACCCTCAATTTCTTCCCATTTTGTTTTCTAGGGTGGTAGGTTTAGAATTTGAGCCTTGCCTAAAAAGGCACTATGGGGGTGGCAAGAGCCTTTGCCAATATCCGAATCCCAGGGTGACAGGTGCAAGCCGTCCCTTGAAGCAGCGTGGCTTGTCAAGCATGTCATCCCAGGCAGACAGACACTGGATCCCCTTTGAATGACACCAGACATTAAGCCAATTGTTAAAGCTGATCATCTTGTCTCTATATTGTGGCATCATTCTTGGTGAAGGAAGGATACTGCTCAGGGTTAGGGTCATACCTGCCTGGGCTACATAATCAGAGAGCTCCTCTATGTCTCTTTTCATGCAGTCCAGGGAGGTACGTCTCAGGCCGTTCACACCAGCATGGACAATGACTGTGTCATATTTGTACTTGCTGTGGAGTGACCCGAGTGCTTGTGTTATGTGGCGGATTCTAGCGCCTGATAGGCAGCTTACTGTGACCCTCTCCTTGTTCAGCCTGGTGAGTGGGACGCCAGTGTGTCTGACTATGGAGTCACCTATGACAAGTATGTTTGGTGTTGTATTTGGCCTTAAGGGCTGTGACTGCTTTGCACACTGCTTTTGTGGTTTATGTGTTGCTTGTGGGGTGTCTTGAGGTAGCAGTTGTTTGGGTGTCTGCTTTGGAGGCCTCTGCTGTTTAGGTAAATTTTACTCAGAGCCTCCAGTATGTCTTTGTGTGTTTATGTGTTTGATTCAGTGGAGTGGTAGCATTATGTGAGGCTGGTTTTGTGGTGTGTGTAGTTGCCTTCTCCTCCTGTCTGGTCTTGCCAGTCCTGAGTTGAGAGAGCTCAGCCTCCAGTTTGGCTAAATAGCTGCATCTCTCGCAAGTATTTGTGTTATGTGGGAGGAGGAGAGGGTTGTCTGTGTACATGAGGCAGTTATAACATTGCCTCAAGATTCCCAGATTCACCAGCTGGACCGGAGAGGAGATTGACAACTGACCTTTGGACATGCTAGAATAATATTGGGAAATCCTTAATTGAAAACAAGGGCCAGTGGGGAGTGAGGGTGTAGTGCTTTTAATTTTTAGTGCTGACTTATATAATTGCTTTAGTGAGCAAGTGCCAGGTAACTTGAGTGCAATGTGATACAAGTAACTAAATGAAAAAACGACAAACAGTAACTTTCTTTCAAGTGAAACAAGGAAATAAGTACAGTAAGCAATGCAGATATCACTAGTGATCCACAGAAGCTGAGAAGTTGTATTAGGTGAATTAGCTTCCAGGGAAATAACAAGCAAACAAACAACAAGTATATAAACAAAGCTAGATTCAGTAGGCCTGGATCTAGTCTATGCTAGAGCAAACAAGGTGAACCAATTTCAGTAAGATACAGTTCAAATATTCAGGCACTATAAAACTTTAACCAGAAAATTCCCAGCTCAGAAGGGCAGAGTCCAGCCTCTTCTCCCACAAGAGTGCAGTCCACGAACCTTCTTAATGTAAAATAACTGGCCTGAAGCCCAAGTGCCTAAACCAGAACTAATACACTTGGACACTGGGCTCTCAATCAGCAGTTCCCAACTTAGAAGGATGAAAGCTACCTGTCCTGCCACCACAGTGCTTGCCACAAACCTTCCTAATGTAAAACAACTGGTCTGAAGCCCAAGTGCTTAATCCAAAAGACTTGAATGATAGCTACACTTTAATCAAGTTACAACCAAGCAGTAATAAATACCATTGAATACTTTAGAGAATGTCTGGATTAGTGCTCAAGTTACACAAACAAAGCTAGATCCAGCAGGCCCGAATCCAGTCTATGCCACAGCAAACAAGGCGCACCAACTTCAGTAAGAAACAGTTCAGATATGCATGCACTATAAGCCTTTAACCAGAAATTCCCAGCTCAGAAGGGCAGAGTCCAGCCTCTCCTCCCACAAGAGTGCAGACCACGAACCCTCTTAATGTAAAATAACTGGCTTGAAAGCCCAAGTGCTTAAACCAGAATTAATACACTTTTAGAATAACAGACACTGAGCCCTCAATCAGCAGTTCTCAACCTAGAAGGATGTAAGCTACCTGTTCTGCCACAACAGTGCAGACCACAAACCTCTCAGTGCAAAACAACTAACTGGTCCGAAGCCCAAGTGTTTAAACCAAAAGGCTTAGAATGAGTTACACCAAGCAGTAATAAATACAATTGAGTATTTTAAGATGATGCAAAAGTAAAAAGAAGTAGGTAAAAACACAAGTACAGTAAAAGCAGATGAAATTTTTTTTTTTTTTTTTTTCTGAACAAGTGCTGAGATCAAAGAAACAGATTTGAGTGCTGAAACTAGAAAACTGGCTAGTTACAAGAAAAAAACAAGCTAGAAGGCTTCCTCAAACAAAGAAGGGCTTGGGGGCTCAGAAGCCTACAAATAGTCTGTACCACTTAACAAGAAAGGCAGGAAATAAGCTTAATTTTTTTTTTTCTATTTCCCAGATGCTCTCTCTGTACACAGTAGGAGTGCCTGAAATCAGAATACGATCTCACTGCACTCAGTTGAGTGAGCAAATGAGATGGGCCCAGAGGCAGGCTGAGGGGCGGGCAGTTTCAATGCCACCAAGATTAACACCAAAACAAAAACAGGGCGGGTGGGTGGGAATAACTGAAGAGCAGAATAACCAGTTAAAATTCCTTCAACACTCCTTCATACACAGTTTAAATCAATTTAAATACTGTATTTTTTAAAAAGAAAAGTGCATAAAAAGGTACTTAAATTCTCTTATACGTCCAGTTGAATATAACCAAGTTCTTAGCTTGCCAAGCTGAAGTTTTAAAGCAGGAATTATTTCACATGCACCAGTTTAAATATGCAAGGACAGGAAATCACTGAATGTGGCTACCCCCACACCTGTAATTACTAGCAAATAACAAAATTCAGCCAACACTAGCTTTTAGTTCAAGTTACTGAAGAGCAGAATAACCAGTTAAAAATTCCTTCAACACTCCTTCATACACAGTTTAAATCAATTTAAATACTGTATTTTTAAAAGAAAAAGTGCATAAAAGGTACTTAAATTCTCTTATACGTCCAGTTGAATATAACCAAGTTCTTAGCTTGCCAAGCTGAAGTTTTAAAGCAGGAATTATTTCACATGCACCAGTTTAAATATGCAAGGACAGGAAATCACTGAATGTGGCTACCCCACACCTGTAATTACTAGCAAATAACAAAATTCAGCCAACACTAGCTTTTAGTTCAAGTTACTGAAGAGCAGAATAACCAGTTAAAAATTCCTTCAACACTCCTTCATACACAGTTTAAATCAATTTAAATACTGTATTTTTAAAAGAAAAAGTGCATAAAAAGGTACTTAAATTCTCTTATACGTCCAGTTGAATATAACCAAGTTCTTAGCTTGCCAAGCTGAAGTTTTAAAGCAGGAATTATTTCACATGCACCAGTTTAAATATGCAAGGACAGGAAATCACTGAATGTGGCTACCCCCACACCTGTAATTACTAGCAAATAACAAAATTCAGCCAACACTAGCTTTTAGTTCAAGTTACTGAAGAGCAGAATAACCAGTTAAAAATTCCTTCAACACTCCTTCATACACAGTTTAAATCAATTTAAATACTGTATTTTTAAAAGAAAAAGTGCATAAAAAGGTACTTAAATTCTCTTATACGTCCAGTTGAATATAACCAAGTTCTTAGCTTGCCAAGCTGAAGTTTTAAAGCAGGAATTATTTCACATGCACCAGTTTAAATATGCAAGGACAGGAAATCACTGAATGTGGCTACCCCCACACCTGTAATTACTAGCAAATAACAAAATTCAGCCAACACTAGCTTTTAGTTCAAGTTACTGAAGAGCAGAATAACCAGTTAAAAATTCCTTCAACACTCCTTCATACACAGTTTAAATCAATTTAAATACTGTATTTTTAAAAGAAAAAGTGCATAAAAGGTACTTAAATTCTCTTATACGTCCAGTTGAATATAACCAAGTTCTTAGCTTGCCAAGCTGAAGTTTTAAAGCAGGAATTATTTCACATGCACCAGTTTAAATATGCAAGGACAGGAAATCACTGAATGTGGCTACCCCCACACCTGTAATTACTAGCAAATAACAAAATTCAGCCAACACTAGCTTTTAGTTCAAGTTACTGAAGAGCAGAATAACCAGTTAAAAATTCCTTCAACACTCCTTCATACACAGTTTAAATCAATTTAAATACTGTATTTTTAAAGAGAAAGTGCATAAAAATGTACTTAAATTCTCTTATACGTCCAGTTGAATATAACCAAGTTCTTAGCTTGCCAAGCTGAAGTTTTAAAGCAGGAATTATTTCACATGCACCAGTTTAAATATGCAAGGACAGGAAATCACTGAATGTGGCTACCCCCACACCTGTAATTACTAGCAAATAACAAAATTCAGCCAACACTAGCTTTTAGTTCAAGTTACTGAAGAGCAGAATAACCAGTTAAAAATTCCTTCAACACTCCTTCATACACAGTTTAAATCAATTTAAATACTGTATTTTTAAAAGAAAAGTGCATAAAAGGTACTTAAATTCTCTTATACGTCCAGTTGAATATAACCAAGTTCTTAGCTTGCCAAGCTGAAGTTTTAAAGCAGGAATTATTTCACATGCACCAGTTTAAATATGCAAGGACAGGAAATCACTGAATGTGGCTACCCCCACACCTGTAATTACTAGCAAATAACAAAATTCAGCCAACACTAGCTTTTAGTTCAAGTTACTGAAGAGCAGAATAACCAGTTAAAAATTCCTTCAACACTCCTTCATACACAGTTTAAATCAATTTAAATACTGTATTTTTAAAAGAAAAAGTGCATAAAAAGGTACTTAAATTCTCTTATACGTCCAGTTGAATATAACCAAGTTCTTAGCTTGCCAAGCTGAAGTTTTAAAGCAGGAATTATTTCACATGCACCAGTTTAAATATGCAAGGACAGGAAATCACTGAATGTGGCTACCCCCACACCTGTAATTACTAGCAAATAACAAAATTCAGCCAACACTAGCTTTTAGTTCAAGTTACTGAAGAGCAGAATAACCAGTTAAAAATTCCTTCAACACTCCTTCATACACAGTTTAAATCAATTTAAATACTGTATTTTTAAAAGAAAAGTGCATAAAAGGTACTTAAATTCTCTTATACGTCCAGTTGAATATAACCAAGTTCTTAGCTTGCCAAGCTGAAGTTTTAAAGCAGGAATTATTTCACATGCACCAGTTTAAATATGCAAGGACAGGAAATCACTGAATGGGGCTACCCCCACACCTGTAATTACTAGCAAATAACAAAATTCAGCCAACACTAGCTTTTAGTTCAAGTTACTGAAGAGCAGAATAACCAGTTAAAAATTCCTTCAACACTCCTTCATACACAGTTTAAATCAATTTAAATACTGTATTTTTTAAAAGAAAAAGTGCATAAAAAGGTACTTAAATTCTCTTATACGTCCATTTGAATATAACCAAGTTCTTAGCTTGCCAAGCTGAAGTTTTAAAGCAGGAATTATTTCACATGCACCAGTTTAAATATGCAAGGACAGGAAATCACTGAATGTGGCTACCCCACACCTGTAATTACTAGCAATAACAAAATTCAGCCAACACTAGCTTTTAGTTCAAGTTACTGAAGAGCAGAATAACCAGTTAAAAATTCCTTCAACACTCCTTCATACACAGTTTAAATCAATTTAAATACTGTATTTTTAAAAGAAAAGTGCATAAAAGGTACTTAAATTCTCTTATACGTCCAGTTGAATATAACCAAGTTCTTAGCTTGCCAAGCTGAAGTTTTAAAGCAGGAATTATTTCACATGCACCAGTTTAAATATGCAAGGACAGGAAATCACTGAATGTGGCTACCCCCACACCTGTAATTACTAGCAAATAACAAAATTCAGCCAACACTAGCTTTTAGTTCAAGTTACTGAAGAGCAGAATAACCAGTTAAAAATTCCTTCAACACTCCTTCATACACAGTTTAAATCAATTTAAATACTGTATTTTTAAAAGAAAAAGTGCATAAAAAGGTACTTAAATTCTCTTATACGTCCAGTTGAATATAACCAAGTTCTTAGCTTGCCAAGCTGAAGTTTTAAAGCAGGAATTATTTCACATGCACCAGTTTAAATATGCAAGGACAGGAAATCACTGAATGTGGCTACCCCCACACCTGTAATTACTAGCAAATAACAAAATTCAGCCAACACTAGCTTTTAGTTCAAGTTACTGAAGAGCAGAATAACCAGTTAAAAATTCCTTCAACACTCCTTCATACACAGTTTAAATCAATTTAAATACTGTATTTTTTAAAAGAAAAAGTGCATAAAAAGGTACTTAAATTCTCTTATACGTCCAGTTGAATATAACCAAGTTCTTAGCTTGCCAAGCTGAAGTTTTAAAGCAGGAATTATTTCACATGCACCAGTTTAAATATGCAAGGACAGGAAATCACTGAATGTGGCTACCCCCACACCTGTAATTACTAGCAAATAACAAAATTCAGCCAACACTAGCTTTTAGTTCAAGTTACTGAAGAGCAGAATAACCAGTTAAAAATTCCTTCAACACTCCTTCATACACAGTTTAAATCAATTTAAATACTGTATTTTTTAAAAGAAAAAGTGTGTTTGGTAGGACCTTTATATTTCCCAGTGTTCTCAGGAATACTGAGTGAGGGTCCTGAGACAAGGTATATGATCTGTAGCAGGCTACGATCTGATAAGCAGCTTTGCCCAATGTTAGTTGCACTTGCATGGTCTCCAAGGCCTCGTGCTGTGCCACTAACCTGGAGGTGTGGGTATCGTTTATGAAACTTGATACACCCACTCCTTTTGTATTTCAGTCTGGATTTTGGGGCTGACGCTCAGAGGGATTGGGATTTCTTTAAGTGGAGCATGTCCAACAGCTCTGTATTTGACATAGCTTTGTATGTTAGGCAGAGATCACCTCTGAGTAGGTGATATTCGACAGAGTAAAGCTGTAGTGTTTTGAGATGGTCTGTATATGGCATGTATTTGAGGCTGCTAATCCTCTTTGTGAGGTATTTCTGCAGGCTTTCCAATTGTTGTAGATGTCTTGTGAGGTACTTAGCAAATGGGGCATTGTACTCTATAATGGATCTAATGAGTGATGAGTAGAGGGGAACAATGACCTCTTTTATTCTGCATGAGACACCTTTTGTGATGAGGTGTGCCACGTAGAAGGATTTCCTGACTACTGTGGAGATGTGATTATCAAAGGAGTGTCTACAGTCCACCTGTGTCCCAAGGTCTCTTATCACAATTTCGGTGTTAAGTATACTACCACCTATGTTGTAGTTCATGGGTACAGTGTTTTTACCAAAGGGGATGACAATGCAATTTTTGGCATTGAGCTTGAGGTCATGGCTTTGACACCAGGCATGTGTCTCAGTGAGGCCCTTTTGTAGGATGTCCACATCATTAGTAGTCTCGATTATAGCTCCTAGTTTGCAGTCATCTGGGAACTTCATTAGCCAGAAACCTTCCATGTTAACCTGTACTTCAGGGAAGTAGATGCCAAACAGGACAGGACCCAGGACTGAACCCTGTGGTACTCCACTTGTCACTGGTCTGAAGTTGGACTTGGAGTCTGCTACTTTCACAGTGTGGGTTGTGTCAGTGAGCCAGTTGGCAACCCATCTTGTGACATAGGGATTTATACCTAGTTTAGTGGGTTTATACATAATTCCAGAGTGGGGTATGGTGTCGAAAGCCATAGCAAGATCTAGATAGGCTGTGTGAACCACCTTACCCTTGTCTATGGCTTTGGTGACTGCTTCAAAGAAGTATATCAGGATTAGGAGACATGATCTGCCTTTTACAAACCCAAAATGGTTGTGGTGCAGAGTTTGGAGATTACCAATGTCTTTGTTTCAAAGTTCCATGATGATACGTTCCATGGCCTTGCAGACCAGGCTCATCAGGCTAATGGGGTGCTAGTTCCCAGGGTCCGTGGTAGCTCCCCCCTTGTGTAGTGGGATAACTGTCACTGTGCGCCATTCTGCAGGCACAAAGCCTGAGGTGAGGCTATGACTGAACATGGTACGTAGGTGTGGTGCCAGTTTGTTCTGTAGTTTGTGTAGAACGCAGCCTGGGATGTAATCTGGTCCCATGGATGCTGTGTTCCTGGATTTGGAGAGTGGTTTTTACCTGTGCAGCCATGATGACAGCAACTTTGCATTCTTCCAGTATAGAGATGTGCTCTTTCATGGGTGAGAGGGGGATAAAGTTAGCACTGATCCTATCTGCCAGGCTGTTGGCAATATTAGTTGGGTCTGTATATTTAGTGCCATTGTGCTATAACTCAGAGCAGATCTGTGTGTTGCCATTGAGATTCTTGACATAGCTATAGAATGCTTTGTGGTTGTCTTTAGAATCAGTGTCAACTTTGCTTTCCTAACTAGCTTTGGAGGATTTTATCAGGGATCGCAGCTTCTTCCTGAGGCTGACCAGGGAGCTCCTCCACTCATGCAATTTTACCTTCTTTTGCAACAGTTTCTTTCTTCTGTTGTGCAGTTTGTTTATGGCAGGGACCACCAGATTGCCTTCCTTTTCTTGGAGGATAGCATCTTGGTTCTGTTTGGGATAGCACGATGCATACACTCATGTAAGTGCTTATTAAGTGCAATTGTGGAAGATTCAGTAGTTGTAACAGCATTATCCATCTGCATGGGTGTCCTGAAGTTCAGCACTTCTGTCTTAAGAAACATGAAGTTGGCTTTGGAGACATTTTTTAACATGGTTTCCTTAATGGGGGGTGGGTCCAAAATGTAGATATGTAGGGTAATTAGCTTATGGTCAGATGGGACCAATGAGGCATTGACTTCAGGTGTGGAACACCGGTCACTCAGGACAAACCAAACCCCATGACCAACACAAATAACCACAAAGTTAGCTAAATACTACTCATTGCCAGAAGTCTCAGCCTCCAGATGCACACACTTGAGGCACATCTCAGTATGGAGAATATTGATATCTGTGCAGTAACAGAAATCTAGTTCAAGGCTCCAGAGAGCACACCAGCACTACCAGGATACTACTCATTCCATACCTTCCAGCATCAGGACCTGGATCATAGCACATAGGGTGGGGATGTATCCATATTCATCAAGGATACCTACACCTCTCTCTACATGCTCTGTATAGGATATGTACCTATAGAATGTTGCACAGCAACATTCTTCACACTCCACAGGGGTGGGGCCACAAAAAACCCTTGGCATTCATGCTCTATGAGCCTGACGAGTCTGATCTTTAAGACAATGGAGCCAATCATAATGGAAGTCAACAATAAAGAGATTGTGAACCATCACACAGTTGAGCACACCCAGTTTGGCTTCATCATATGCAGATCACGCCTCCTGAATTGGGTAGATTTCTTTGAGACTGTTACCCAGGCTACAGATGATTGATATGTGTATAAATTTGTGGAGTGTGTTTGTTTGAATTTATTCTGAAGAGGTCTCCAGGGTGGAGACGAAAGCGCTCAATCCTTATTTGTTATTTATGTGCAATAAAATCGTATTTACTGCTGAAGAGTCGGGTGCCTGAGTTTCTTCATTGGATTTCCTGGTATCATAGATGAACTCACCAACCTAGGCATGAATCCATACATCACACAATGGATTGCAAACTGGCTCACAGATAGATTCCACAAATTAAGAGTTGCTGGCTACATGTCAGACTATACATCGGTAACAACTGGTGGCCCTCAGGGTTCAGTCCTGGGGTCCCTCCTGTTTGCTATAGACTTCTCAAATGTACATGCCAACACAGGAGGGTTGTGGTTGACTACGTTTGCTGGGAAAAGTAAAGTGTTTGCCATAATAGATTCCCCGGATGACAAAAATATTCTCCAAAAGGGACTCTGTGAGACAGATGTGTGTTGTCAGAATCATGGCCTTAAGCTCAATGTGGAAGAATGCATAGTAATCCCCTTTGGTGAAAGCAAAGTACACACAGACTACCACATAGGTGTTACCCCCTTAAAACTGACAAGGTAATAAGGGATCTGGGGACACAAGTAGATAGTCATCTTTGTTTTGACAACCATGTTCCCAAAGTGATTGGGAAATCCTATGTGGCCCACCTAATCAACAAAGGGTTTGCATCAGGATCCGAAGAGGTAGTGGTGGCCCTCTACTCTTAAGTCATCAGACCCATCGTTGAGTACAATGCACCATTTTGGATGTACTTGACTATGCATATCCAGCAGCTGTAGAGACCTCAAAGGTACCTCACCAAGAGGATTACTGGCCTCAAACAGTTATGTTATGCAACACAACTGGTAAAACTAAATCTGTTCTTCACTGCGCACCGCCTACTCAGAGGCACACTCTGTCTAACATACAGAGCCATGTCCAACACATAACTGCTGCGCATGCTCCAGCTACAGATAAAATTGAGTCGCCCTACACACTCCAGGGATATGAATCTCATCACACCAATGAATACAACATGCTGGTGGGATAGAGTACCATCCCAGACACTTGCCTTACTGTGGAACAGAGTCCCAATGTACATCAGACAGAGCCCCTCACTGACACTCTTCAATAGGAACCTTGATGAGTGGATGGGAAACAGAAAATTCATGCCAGCCATCACATCAGCAGCCCCACTAGAAAGGAGCTTAGGATACTAACTATTAGAACGAGGGCTTGGGAGACTACCCAATGGGGTGGTGAAAGCTGCACAACTTGCCTAGGCTAACATATGCCTTATTGAAGATAGGTTCATAGGTATGTAGTAGACTATGTGACAGGTACATGTCTACAGATAGTAGATGTGTACTTCACTGTACCGTCATGTTGTACAGCAGGCACATGGACCACATACACTGTAATGCTTACAGATACTGGTGGCTGTTATGTACACTGGGTGAGATGTGCACCTCATGTCTTTTGTGCCATTGGGATGTGTGCTAGGTGGGACAGTCCTTGATGACTCCCTGTCATGGTCACCCTCTTACAAACATCTCTGCCCATCCATCTTTGGCTTATTATACTGTGTTCCCCATATATATATATATATATATATATATAGATATATATATATATATATATATATATATATATATATATATATATATATATATATATATATATATATATGTATATATATATATATATATATATAGGTACATAGGTAGGTAATAGGCTATCTGCCTGAAGGTATATATTAGTATGGCCAGAGTGTGCAGCTATCACCACCCATGGAGTTAATTCCCTAGGCCTCTGTGTAGTAGAGCTGATGAAGTGATCCATGGTGTGACAGTTCAGTTTCACATACACTCATCAAGGCTCCTCTGTAAGAGTGTCAGTGAGGGACTCAGCTTAATGTAGGTTGGGAGGGAGCCTGTACCAAAGAAAGGTAAGTCTGTGAGTTATTAATGTATCCCTCCAACATGTTCTATTTATTGTTGTGATGATGATATCCCTAGAGTATGTAGTACAGTGAGCTTGGGGTTACTTCAGATAGCACATGTACATCCATTCGGCATTGGACACGGACCTGTCTGTTGGGCAGAGATCACCTGAGTAGACAGTATGCAACAGAGTACAGACTGAGTTAAATTCAGTCTTGTTGCATGAGGCAACTGTTTGAGGCCATTAATGCTCTTATTGAGGTACGTCAGTGGTCTTTCCAGCTGCTGAAGGTGCCTAGTATACCTCCCAACCATACCGAATTACTCGGTGTTTACCAAGTTTTGGGGTCTTAATGAAGGGGTGCCACGATTTCCGAGTGGCACCCCTTCATTTCCGATTTTTTTGCTTTGTTTTTTTTTTGTTTGTTTTTTCAATTTCCGTGCGGTCGGAGCTGACGTCATCACGTGCGCGATGACGTCAACTCCGTCAGGGCTACCAGCCAGTCGGAATTGAGCTCAAGGAGCTCATGTCATCATTTCCGTCTGGCCTGGCTGCAAGGATAATGGCAGAATTGCGAGTGGGAATGGGGAAACAGCAGCACTTGTTTGTGAGCAGGAACGGCAGAGGAACTTGTTTGCAAGCAGGAACTGCAGAGGATAATGACAAAATTGCAAGCAGAAATGGCAGGCAGCAGAACTCATTTCAGGGTAGCAAGTCTCAAATAAGGAAAGTGTCGTGTGTGTGTGTTGTGTGTGTAAGTATGACTTGAGCAGTGTGTTTATTAGCCTGTGTCTCTGAAGCCTGTGCATTTATTTTCCATATTTATTATTTCAGTATGCTGATGAAATTTTTGTGAATGCACTGTTAGGCAGACTGGAAGTGCAGCAGTTCCCAGCTGAGTGCTTCTTGTCTGACAAGCAGCTTGTTGTTAAGTATTGGGCAGTATCATTTTTTAGCAAAAATGTTAGCCTGGAAAATAGTAGCTCTGGCTGTTACAGGAATTAAGATGCCTTTCCTTTAAGTATTACAGTCGTGTACCTCTCAGACTGTCCAGGTTAATGAATCTCAGTACCTTTCAGCTGTTTGCAAAGGAGTAACATTTTGAGCTGAAAGAAATTAAATTAATGAGATAATGGGAAGGCCACATTCCTATCTTGGAAGCAACACATTTAAGGCAGCTGCTTTCCCTTTTTGAGCTGTAAGCAGATTTGAAATCTTGTATTAAATTGTAACTGAGTTCAAACTTTATTTATCTGTGCTTCAGTATATGGGGTAAAAGAAACAATTTGATTGGTTATTCGTACATTGCTTTTCAATTTTTTCCTGTTAAGCTTGTTCCATGTCAGCTCAAAATCCCTCTGCAATGCATTAAGGATATTGCCTATATTGTGCAATGCCCTAATGCAACTATCTACATTTTGCAATGCTAGAATGATATTATCTACATTATGCAATGTCTTAATGATATTATGTACCTTATGCCCTGCCGAGTAAAATATTATCAGCATATAGCATGTATTTAAAGACTGGGAGGTCCCATGGAAGGTTATCGAAGGAAATTGTAAACAGAAAGGGCCAAGTACAACTGCCAGGATATACTTTTTGTGATGTTAACAGATCCTGTGTTGCCATCAGTGTCAGCTGTGTGAAACAATCTACTGGAAAGGCAGTCTTTGAACCATAAAGTGACCATCTGAGACTTCAGGCGTGGTCAGTATTATGGAACAGTAGGTTATGGTCAGCTGTTCTGAATGGTCCTTTAAGATCAAGAAAGAAAGAAGCTCCTGAGTAGTCTATCATCCGTGTGGCAGTGTAGCTGGCTAGTGAATGAGTATAACATATTTTTTCTACAGCTTGGATGAAAGCTACGATGAGTGTCAAAGAAAAGGTCATATATCTGGATGTAATCTAGATCTCCATTGTAAGCAGTCTCAACCATCTCTATAACCATCTGTTAAAAATATATTAATTTGTGTATACTTTGTGTAACAATATAATGCATATTTTATAAACATGCTCACCTGTATTTATGACAGCGCAGAAATTGCATATGTAAACATTTATCTATATTATAGTAAAGAATTCCTAGACAGTCTCAAAAAAGTATCTCAGCAATTCTTACATTGTAATGCTTTCCTGGGCTGAAAGAGCCTGAGACTGAAATTGATTATGTGTGATCAGTATTCTACCCAGGTTAACAAATTTAAATAAATAACTAAATCTGATCATAAGCTAGCTTTTCAAGTATCTTTGTTAGAGCAGAGACTCATAACAGTCCTGTAGTCTGCTGCAGAGGAAAGTGTGGAGACTTTAGGGAAAGGAAATATCAGTTGTGTATGAAGCAGTAAGGCTGTGTCTTGGTGGTTAGTAATAGGCTGAATATTTGTGTCATTCATTTGCAAATCATTTTGTTCCGAACTTTAGTATCTGAGGGTGTATAGTGTAGAACTCTTAGTCATGTGTTCTTCAGTGCTGTTTCAATTAATGTGAGTTTCAAGGGCAGAGAAGTTTTCATGCCAAGCCTATTTTCATTGTGAGACAATATTGCTTTGTTTACCAGATGATGTCTATTAGTGTTTCTGCATTGTTGTGCTGTAAAATATAAAAATAAAATCAAAATAATCATTGTAGAAGTAAAGCAGTATGTATACATTAGTGTTTATGGTAAATGGGGTGAAATAGCCAGGCAATGGGACATTGGAATAGCTGCAGGGGGACTCTGGTGCCATATTTTGGTTGTCTGTTCTTCGGTTTGCGTTTGAAAGTTGGTATCCCACAATTCCATCGGAGTGGGTGAGGTTACATAAGTTTGTATGTAAATTAGATGTTAATCAGCGCACAGATTTGTACCTATTTTTCATGGGCCTTGTCCAGATTTTTGATGTTTCCAGGTTGAGAGGTACGGTGCCTAGTCAGATTCATCGCTAGTATGTTGTGGTACTCTATGATGGGTCTGATAACTGATGAGTAGAGGGAACCTCCTTTGACCTACATGCAAAGACCTTGGCAGTTTGTGGGAAAATATAGCATGATTTTCTAACCATTTTGTGAATGTGTTTCTGGAAGTAGTGATAACTATCCACATGTGTCCATAGATCCCTTATTATTACCTCCATATTTAGGGTGTTGGCACCTATGTGGTATTTGTATGACTGTAGCTCAAGCCCATAAGTTTGACACCACACCTGTCTGACTGAGACCCTTTCTAAGGATGTCTCTGTTGTCCCAAACATCGATCATCGCAACCTTTTTGCAGTCATGCACAAACCTTGCTAAACATAGCCCTCATATTTGACTGTATTTCTGAAAAGTATACACCAGACAGGAGGGGTCCCAGGACAGAGCCATGGGGGACAGCAGTTGTTACCAGCTTGAACAGGAGACCACAATTCTTACCTTGTGGGATCTATCTGTGGCCAAGTTGGCAATCCATCAGATGACATACGTGTTTATGCACAGGTTGTTAATTTTGTGTATACGACATGTGTGTGGGATGTTGGAAAAGGGGTTTTCAAGGTCTATGTAGGCCGCGTGTATCTCATTTCCTTGATGCATGTCCTAGGTGACTGCCTTGAAAACTGTCTAGCAGGTTTAGGAACCATGATCTGCCCCTGACCAAACCAAAATGGGTAAGGTTTGGTGTTTGTAGGCTCTCAATAGCTCTGTTTATGAGTTCCATAATGATGGACTCCATGGCCTTACACATCAGGCTTATTAGGCTTATAAGACAATAGTTCACATGGTCTGTTGTGCACCAACACTCGTGGAGTGTGCCAAACGTTGCTGTAACCCATTCAACAATTTCATATCCTGTACAGATGGTGACGGTGAGTCTCAACAGACATTTCAGGTGCAGGGTCTGCTTCTTTTGGAGTTCACATATGACACAGCCAGGGAAACCATGTTATCCCATACACGCCGAGTTTTTAGGTTTGGAAAGAGCTGTTTAACCATTGTATATGTGATTTCTGGGTTTTCACAATCTCCAGGTATGATAATGGGCTCTTTTGTCAGTGAGAAGGGGGTAAATATGTATGAACCTGTCTGACAAGATGTTGGCTATGTCAGTCATGTACATGTATTCATTTACCATTTGCACTGACTCACAACATATATGAGTTTACATTGATATTTATGACATAGCGAAAGAAAGCTTCATGGTTCTCTATGGACTCTTTGACCATGGCTTGGATAATGTTAGGAGTGCTCATTGTTTCTTGATGATACTGATTGGAGAATTATTGATCTTCTTTGGTTTTTCACTTTCTTTGAACAACTTAAGTACTTGGAGTACATAGTTTGATTATGACAGGTGTCCAATATATTATATGGGTCTGTTTTCATATCAGTGTGTGCACAAGGCAGGACTGGTGAATAGTGACAAGTGTCTGGAGTAAGAACTGCAACTGCCAGATATGTGTGGCCCACTGCTGTATTCAGACATGGCCTAAGTGTGTGAGCATGCCCAGTATGAGCATATATACTATATGTGTGTGAAAATCAAGTTGTTTTTTAGTTCAGGGCTCACCTTTGTGTTGTACATCAACAGGACATACAGTGTGCCTGCAGGGCTTCCATGAGTCGTTCTATATACAGTGGGGACAGCTATTATTTGTACATTTCTACCCGGGGGGCACACCTGATTTTTACTGTGAGTGAACATAGGATGAAGGGTTCACCTGACACTTATACACATTTGCTAGGCCTGCACTACTAAGTCAGGTACTCCATTTCAGTATGTACTGTTGCCTATCGTACTGGCTTGAGGCATACTACTGTACTGCAGACCTTAGCTTCCAATTACACGCATATTAGTTTGTGACGTCATAGCCTACCCAACCCACATCACACTGCCTGGCCTGCTGTTATCTGTCTTCATAGGCCTGGGGGGAGGTTACTCATATGCCTCTTCAGAGGGCATGATACAGCATTTGTTTGTGTTTGCAATTGTCTACATTTGTCCTGCTGGCTGTGACTGTTAGGTATGTGACTCCCCCACCAACTGGTATGTGTGAGTGAGTTATGCTGTGTCTGTGCCAGTGAAATGCTGTCATGGCTTAGTGGTTCAGTTCTGTGACTATAGTGCACTGTATCCTGAGTTTGAGCCCTGTCACTGCTTTTTATTTTCCTGCTGGGCAGACCAGACTACTTAAAAAACAGTAAAGCAGGTATGAGCGTGTTTACCCGACTTTGCTCAACTTTGCCCGACTTTACCCGACTTTGCCTGATTTTTCCCAACATTGCCCAACTTTGCCAGATGTTGCGCTGGTTAGCGCGCTGTGCAGCTGCATGCAGTTTAATTTAAATATGCTCAATACTGGTAAAATGTGCTTAGCAGTGCTTTATATTGATTAAAAAAGGGCACTCATGCCTCAGGTGGTGCTGCAGGGCTGCCTATTTCGGATGCACATAGTACACTCCCTATACATGTTTGAAAACATGTAGTGTCAAGTTAGGAATCCCTTTTACTGTATGTGCGAGTCAGAGAGAGGTGTCATTTCCATGGTTCCTACTGAGTCAGCATATGTGCTATACGTTGCCTCTTTGCCAAGGCCAGGCCAGGGCATACTGGGCATGCCTCCTTCTCCCTACTGGGCCAGGCTCAGGTTGTTCCTCCACCGAATCACGCTGTGCCTGTGCAGGCCTTGGCAATTGTGGGGGGCTGTTTGGCCCTGCACCATGCTGTTCCTGCTGCAGCTGTTTTTGCAGGATCACATTGTGTAGCATGGCTCATACCATGACAATTTGAGTACATGTAGTTGGTGAGTACTGCAAGGCTCCACCAGATGTGTCCAGGCACCGGAACCGTGACTTGAGCATCCCAAACACACGCTCACTAATGTTTCTTGTTTGTGCTTGTGCCTCATTATAGAGTTATTGTTCAGGTGTGTGTGCATTTCTAATGGGTGTCATCAGCCACGGCTCCAGTGCATATCCAGCATCCCCCACTAGGTGACCGTCAGGGATGTCCCCATTGTCAAATCTCTGGTACAGCTGTGTCAGATGCCAGATGTGGGAATCGTGATAGCTTCCAGGGCAGCCAGCACACACATTCATTATTATGTCCTGGGCATTGCACATGATTTTGATGTGTATGTGGGTGCAGTCTATTGCATCCACTACTTCAGGGTATTCTGCTATTTGGTGGAATAGACGCATATTGCTGGCCAATGCCTCACAGGAATTGGGGAAATATATGTGCTCACCGACATGTGCTGAAATGGCATCCAGGAACTGGTGCAGTACTCTGGATGCTGATGCCTGTGAAATCCCCATCATATCACCAGTTGGTCTCTGGAAGGTACCTGTAGCTAGTATTCTTAGGCCAACACATACCTTGGTATCCAATGGGATGGGTTCCCCTCTGTTGGTTCTGTGTGTGAGGCATGGCTGGCACAGCTCAACAATTTGCTGCAGGACATCTCTGTCCACCCTATAGTGCTCCACTATCTCCAGCTCATGTAGCCCCTGGTAGGTTACCCTGGGTCTGTACATTCTTCTCCATTCCTCACTGTGGATTGCTCTGCAGCAGTCACAACATCACCACCCTCAGCACCTTGCACATGTTGGTTTATGATAGCAAGAGCAGCCCCTAACATTTTGTCTGACTTTAAAGTTTTTAAGCTTTCCCTCTTTGTATACTTCAGTGTTGCAGAGTTCTTGTGAAAAAACAGGGAAGAATGCTGTTTGCAGAGTTTAAAGTGCTGGGCTGGGCTGGGCTAGTCTGCTGCCTGTGTAATTGGCTGATTCTGATATATTTCACCTGGCAGCTCTGCTAGTTCTCCTTGGTTAACTTCCTACTACTTCTTTTCCTTCCTTTTCCCTTTCTGTTTCCGCCCAGGGCAGCGCTCTTGAAACGAGCACATCACATGGAGCACACGCAAGACATGCTGTGTGCACGTTTGCAAGAAATTTCAGATATATTCACGGTGTACACCTTTGTTTTCTGGTTTTCAAAAAGGACAATTGTAGACACACCTCTTGCAATCCTGAGCAACTCAGGGCAAACACAAGACACTGTGCTCCAATAAGCATACAGCCTTTCTGACACAGCCCCTCATGATGTCACCTATCTTCTACTCTACTACTCACCTACTCCTACACTTACACTCTTGGGACATGGCTCACATGCTGGGGAAAAATTGGGATTCACTATCCTTATCCTCATTTGCATAGGATTGCCTACTAATGCTTGGTTACATCTCTCACACTGAGCTTCCTCCCCTTAGCAACCACTACTCAATGGCCATGTTGTCTTCAGCCTGCCATTCATATGCATGGCAGGATAAGCTTTTTAGTGAAACTGCCTATTTTTGGCTATTTTTTAATTATTTTCTTGTTTTTTTAAGTGCCGCATGTTTGCACGGCACTGCGCTACGCTTAACATCGGAGATCGGGGAAAAAAATTAGATTTTAATAATCTTAAACATTTAAAAATGCCAATGGCCTTATATTTGGCCATTGGCATGTTTCCTCAACTGGATGCATCCTTTATTTGGAGCTGTCATAGCTCCGTTTTGCTATTTGCAGAACAGTACTCCGTTACCAACGGAGTACATTTCTGCAGATAACACTACTCATCCACGGACAGGTTAGTGTTTCCTGGATTGCAAATTTAGCTCATTTGCATAGCTTTCATCAGCAGATGAGGTAATTTGCATACCATGACACTGTCCGTGCAAGACTAGCTTTAGAAGCTCTCATGCACGCCCCTGCCAGCTGTTGCTGGATCGCTTGGCAGACATATTGGCTGTCTGACGTCTTACTCTACTCTACAACTCCGTGCAAGCTTTCATAAATCCGGCCCTCTGTCTAATCTACAATAGTACTATATCAGTTCAAAAAAATACAAATATTGCTTATTCCTATTACAAATATTCTCCATATGATAATTCAATTTATGGAGCTCAGATGTTCTGGATTGTCAAGTTATGAGTGATAATCTGATGGACTTAGGTTTATCCATCAGATTAGGAATGATTTTCATTCAATGGCTAGTGCGGATCTTAGTTTTGTTATCATTTATTAATTTAAATTTGTTATTTCATAAAAAAATTTTTAGTATGCCTAACCAAAACATTACTTTATTGGTAAACACTGAAAGTATAAAACTAATAATTTCCTTTAAAAGCTGAAACATATACTTTATAGTCATCAGAGGAAAATTTTAATAGTCACAATAAAGCAAAAAAAATACATAGTCTAAATAACCTAAGATATATTTAACTTTATTATTTTTAAATAGCAATGGCTTAAACTTTTTGGAGCTTTTCTCCCCGGGCCTTCGCTGAAAATGAACATGTATCCAGTCAGACTATCCTGGTAAACAAATGTAAAATAAATAAATAAATAAATAATAAATTAAACAATCCTAGCTAGAGATCAAATGTACTGAAATATTTAAAACTGAACAAAGCACAAATTGTCTTCTTCAAGAAACTCATTTCAAAACAAATGACAATTACAAATGGAATCCGAAGGAATATAGATATTGGTGCAATCCACTTATAAGACAAAGGACAAAAGCGGTAACAATTTTATGGAAAAAAATGTGATTAACTCAGAAATCATTTATAAGTATGAAGATAAAGAAGGCCTTATGGAATTAGTAATAGTTAAATATAATAACAGAATATGGATCCTAGCCAAGCTATACTGGTTCCCAAACATTAGAAAATGAACTGTTTAAAAACACTTGGATTTCATTTCCAATAATTATAAAGGCAACTTAATATTATGAGGATATTTTAACTGCATATTTGATATTTCTGAAACTACAAATAAAAGACCGCTGTGTGCATCTGCTGTATCAAAAGCTTTAAACAAGTGGGTAGAATGATTTCATCTTGTAAATACTTTCAAATTTAAAGAAGATAAATCTTTGTTGTTTTCCCATCAAGATCACAGATTTGGTACCCAAACTAGAATAGATAAAATATTTGCTTCCCATGACTTACACTCTAAAATCATTAATTTCTCAATCACTCCCTGCCCTTTTTCAGACCACAATTCATTGATACTAAAACTTCAAAATGGGCACAAACCATTAATCTTTAACTTGTTGGTTAGGGTTCTCACTTTTGGGTGCAGTGTTGGGGCATCCTGGAGTCTGGGGTCATGGTCAAACTCCTTGTAAAAAAACCATGAAGTCTGGCTTCTGGTGGGAGGTTACCAGGACTCAGAGTGCAAGGTGGAGGCATGGTACCAGCTTGCAAGGGAACTCACCAGTGCAACAGTTATCCTCCACACAAATGAGCATTGTTTTCACCACCATGATGACCTGCGGAGATGTATGGGGATGTCTTAAAAACCTGGGTCCGAGAATTTCAGGCAGGGGATGTCCCACATGTATGCAAGTACTTTTACCTCTGTACCACAAAGATCTAATCTGAATGTCTGCTACACTGGCATGCATAATGGTGTGCTTCTCTCCCAACAGCTGCAGAGGAGAGGGCTTGCAACCTCGAGGCACATGCCGGGCACTTGGACAGGTTGCACCGTGAGTGTGGTGAGTATGGATGTATTATGCTAACTGTAGTGCAATAAGCAAAAAAGAGTAAAGCATTACCTGCATTAAAGTATGTACATTAAAGTTTGTATTGCAATAAAAGTAGACTTAGAGCTGTAGTGCAATAAATGAATAATGCCAACTGTAGTGCAATAAAAACATGAAACAATAGCATTGCCTCCATTAAAGTATATGCAAGAAAGTCTGTAGTGCAATAACTGTGTAAGTAGATCTGTATTGCAAGACCTAAACAATGACAACTGTTGCCCAATAAAAACTCGAAACAGTATCAGAAACTGCATTAAAGTATATGCAATAAAGTCTGTGGTGCAATAAGTGTGGAATTAGAGCTGTTTGTCAAGAAATGAATAATGCCAACTGTTCTGCAATAATACATGAACCACTACCAATAACACCAAAGTAAACTGAGTACATCAGGTTTGTCTTCATTTAACCACTTCAGTACAACTGTATGCCTTCAGGCTGCAAGGTAAGGTGTTACAGTCAAGTATAACATTGTAATAGCTATAGCATGCAAATATAATTGCAGCCAAATGTCTTATTTAACATATAAAGTACTGTTCAAGGCTGTTTCAAGGCCAATATTGTCCACATAATGCTCTGTCATCCACAAACAGCAAGGTATATGGGTGAGGTAGGCCATTCCATGATCTGATATTGTTTGTTGACTTCACAGATATTGCAAACCATTAACAATATATTGTGTTCATCTGCATTCTATTTACTAAGGCATAAATTACCTACCATCTCTGTCATGTTTGTATTTCATGCATGTGTGTTCTACTGTCACTGCAGTCTAGTATACAACTGTAGTAGTACTACCAGGTCGTATATTGGTTCCATGTGAGCTCTAGACAAATATCAGTCAGTCAGTAGTCAGCAGTGACTCAGTAGCTCAGTCTGTTAAATGCTCTGTCTGCAGTATATTTTGCCACAGACAGACCAGGGTTTGAATCCAGTGCTATGTAGCACTAAATATTACAGTATCAGTCACATAATGCTTACAGATTCTCTCTTCACAGGAACTACAGGTAAATGGGTGAGGCAGCCCCTATTATGAGTAAATAATTCTGTGTTTAGATGTCACATGCTGTTAAATCATTAGCAAGAATGTGAAAGTGTAGCATAACATAATGGAAAGAAATGTAATAATATTAAAATAAAATGAAATAAATAACATGTAATCTTGGTATGGCTGTATGCCTGGAGTGTCTGTTCAAAGTTCCATGCAGATGTCCTCTGCAGTCACTGGTATTGGCTTCTATCCCCATGCCTGCCAAGAAAGCCATGATAGTTGTTTAGTTTCTGTACTATACACATACATGTCTCTCAAGTTTCACTCCTGTCATGTAATGTAATTAGTAGTGTGTAATTTGTCTGTCACACGATTACCATTGGAATGATTACCTAAATTGCAAAGTATCACTATATCAGCACACAATACACCTTGGTAGTTATATAGGTCCAACTGATGTGCAAGTATTCTGTGTAGTTGTGTACCCACAGTTGCCTTGCCCATACTGTCCCATGTGAATAGCTTGAGAGATATGTACATGCTACAGCAACTGTAGAGGATTTGTACACATAAAAAAAGGACAAAACCATAGAGCAGATTGTAGTACTGTTGAAACTAAATAGCCGATAATGGTACTAATGGACTGTTTGTCTCTCTCTTCCCACCGCTTATCTTCATTTCTTTGTTACTGTTATCCATTGGTTATGGTTTACTATTCACATATGTTGTTAAATTACCTGTATTTTGGGCATATGTATTATTATTGTTATGTACTATAATGGTTGCATATTAACATTTCTTGTTGAATTATCTATTTTTGGCCTTATGCTGTAACTATTACTGGCATGCTGTTAACATATTGACTGTTCTGTCATGTATTGTTGTGTTTCATATAATATGCATTGAGATGTAATTGGGTTTTTTCCACTGTTCTGGCATGCTGTTATAACTATGTTTTGTTTATAATTAACCTATACCTATTGCTATACCTCCTTCACCACAGCACATCAGGGTAGGCTGGTTTCCAGTGATCTACCTACCTTACCTCAAATGGCTATGACACTGGATCCTAGCACATCTGGGACCCAGGCCAATGGCACCCCTCTGCTGCCCCTGCACCACCTGCGGCATCAGGTGGAACTGCCACAGGCTACTGGGCCTGTCGTCCCCCTGGGAGTGGTGGTGGAGTGGCTGCTGTCACTCAACAGGAATTGCCAGACATGGTGTGCAAGATCATTTATTGGACCTATGACTGTTGCTTGCACCAGATTGAGGGCACACTGGCCAACCTGGTGGGGCAGGCTGGCTGTGGCTCCCAGCCTTCAGCGCAGCCACCTTTAGGGCATTGAAGGAGCAGTGTCAACTGCCCATGGGTTTGGATGTCAGTCATGCCACTGCTGTCTGGAGGCAAATGCAACTCCGATTCCACAACACACTCCACGTCCAAGGTGTTCACTCACCACATGTCACACTCCACCCCTGTATGCTGTTTTGTCTGTCTTGTCTGTCTGCTATTGCATCCTCTCCTACTCAGCTTATCTCCACACACATACCTATGCCCATTCCACAACATTGCATTCTCTCCTTAAAAAACATAGGCACCTGTCCCACAAAAAATATTGCCACATACATAGCTCTCCATTTCACATGTGTCCACTGGACATAACTAACATGGTCCAATTGGCTGGACAACACATTTATGCTGTCTTCACCCCTTTCTCTGTGGTTTGAGAGCCCAAATTCATCTGCAAAACCTGTCAAAATGCACAGCTGTTGCTGTACAAGAAATGGATAGCCATGGTTCTTTCCTACACCTGTCCTGCACATCTCAACACATTGTTCTTTCCTCCTGCTTGCCCCCATTTCACCACTTTCCTATAACACCTTTTTCTTTTCTGTTTATTTTTTCAGTGTGGATTGGTATGGACCAGAGTGGCTTAGCTCAGCTTAAATGAGCTTTATGTCTAATTATGTCTATTACATTGTAACTCACATGTAGAAAGTAAACACCTTTGCCAAGTGAGGAACCCAGGACCCTCTCAAGTATAGCACAGTGCATTAATTCACTTTGCTGCACAGACCTTAGCTTAAACAGCTGTTTCCAGCAAAACATACTGTTTGCTACTTACAGACATCATGCATGTAACTGAAATAAAAAAAAACTAATGTGAAAACTGGGAGTGTACCGTGGACTCTGCTGCAATAAGAAATAATAATGAAGATATACTAATGGATGTAAGTGAGGCCTGTGATCGCAGGTACATGTGCCCTTTTATCAGCAACTTGTAGAAAGACACCTGCTAAGGCATCAATGGCAAAGTACATGTACAACTGGGACCTTTTGCAGAAATACAACCATATAAAGCAATGCACATACTCATGGATATAGAAATGTTTCTCACAGCCTGCATATGTGCATATATATCCTGCAAAAACATGTGATTTTGTATTAGCTGAGTCTGTTAAATGGCTTGCCACACACAGTCCTCAGTTCAAATCCAGTGTTGTGTCACACTTGAATTACATTATTCTGAAGACAGTAATTAATGACTGAGTCATGCAGTCTTACTCCCCATAGGCTACTTCTACTTAATTAACTGCTACCCAGTTTTGAAAGACAAAGACCTGCAGGCAGAGGCACAATACACATATCAATATAGCCTAACTATATGTTGCCTACTACTCTGCTAGTTGCACTGTTGCATAACAGACACACCTTTAGCACATACCCCAGTTGCACTGTATAGAATACCCTTGCCCTCGATCTGCCATAATGACAGGCCTGAAACAGCTGACACAGTCACATGTACAGCTTGCTGTCTACCAAAGTGTTTACACTCCCCCCATGTGTTGTAGACTGCAGCTGCAGCCTGTAGCATACACAGCTGTATGTAAAGGAAGCTGCTACAGACCTACCATATCTCCCAACCTTCTAGAACAAGGGATCCAGACACAGCCATACTTAATGGGGGTGGAGCAAAGGCCCACAGATAGGGACATGTTTATCAGTTTGCCCCTACAGAGATAGTAAGTTGATAGAATAACAACTATTAGAGTATCATGCATAGTCTGATGGGTATACAGTGTGACACACATGTGTGTCTTCCCTTACTGACCTCATTCCACAATGATTGCTAGTACACTGCCAGATGACCACAATGGTATGGAACACTGACCAAACATATGAGGCAAAACTGTGGACATATGTCATAAATCTCTGTAGTGGACAGTGTTTGTAGCTACCCTCTGCGATGCTGTATTCTCCACACCTCAATAATGTCCATCTGAAGAACTAAGACCAGGACCAAGACCTACATGAAGGCCTTATATATCACACTATGGTAGTATGTCATTGGGTAATGATAGTGCAATACAGCTATTTTGGCTGCAATTAGCAATTCTGAACCACAGATTGGTGGAGGGGCAATTACTTGCTAATAAGCAGTACCTTAAAAAGGCAAGCTACTGGTTATGGTTCAACAAAGGTGTACTGTACTCCACCAGGTATGTAATAGATTTCTACGTATAACAGGATGCAGATGGGAGGATGGAAGTATGGGGAATAGGGATTACAGCAGTAAGCCTGTCATACATCTATGACAATGACATGTCATTGATACTCTGCTGTGCTGCACCTACATGCATACCTCGTAATTTCAGTCACATCTCATCTCTGTCCCTGTCAATCCCATCTACAATGGTCAGCTGTTGTAGGAAAGCTAGTGGATTACAAGTAGTACATATTGACAATAAGGGAGAGTGTAAATCCCTGTAACATCAAACGATGTACTGTAATTCACCTCCTCTCATTCTGTCCATGTCTCACATAATTAGTCCTAATATTGTTAAACTGACCCTGAATGCCCCTGATACACTCTGGCTAAGTCCCTGTGTCTGTTGACATTTGTTCCTGTTTGGTTGAGAGCTAAGCCTAACATACCTGTCATCCTGCACAGCAAGAACTCGGGACATAGCCATAATTATTGGGGGGGGGGGGTCAAAGGCCCAAATTCATGGTACGTACCGGAGGTAGTGATATTACTATTGGCATATCATTCTCAATATTGGTATACTGCATCTTATATTTAGTTCTATTATATACACTGTCACATTGCATACCATACAGGTATGTTGTACTGGCAACGTTAACTGGGTGTAGCTGATGTGCATGTTATAACAGGCCTGACATGGCTGTGAATGTTTTTGTGAGTTTACACAAGAAAAAATCTTCACCTGGATACTGCAGCCAATGATGTAAAATTGTAAATATCCGGATTAAAAAAAAAAACGTTGGTGGCACACAGCAGGTACGTTAGCAAAAATGCATTTAATATAATAGAACACAGAGAAAGTAAGCACTTTCACAGAAAACTCCTGCTTCATCAGATGAAGCGGGAGTTGTAAAGTGCTTACTTTCTCTGTGTTCTATTATATTAAATGTTGTTGTGAGTTTGTCTGTTGTGCATGGTGTGAAGACTGGTAGAGATGGGTGAAGGCTGCCAGCCTAGCCAGATAGAATTGTGCATATAATTCTATAATTTGTAAATATGAATGTTAAACTTAAAAACAATGTGGCAACATTGCCATCTGCTGTAAAGAAAGCTAAGTCAAGCATTTCTTGTTGGTCCTTTGAAATTAAAATTATTTCATGAATGCCTTTGATGTTTTACAAGTCGGCTCCAGTCCGGCTAGATGAAAGCTTCCTGCCTATTTTTTTAAGGCTAAAGTTAATGACCAGAATATACATGTGGAATGTCCTTTATTGCTCTAATTGTAAAAGAATGTAAATGCAGTTTCTGTCAGACTGGGAACTCCAGGAAGTGTAAAAGGATGATGCAATGTTTTAGCAGAACTGCAGTTTCAGTTTAAACAGTGAGAACCAAGATTATTAAGCATTTTTGACTTGACTATCCAACTCACAGCACTCTGCCTTGCTTTATAAGTGAGTTATTTTGGAAGTGTGTTTTCTTTTAGGAATAACTAGAAATTAGAAAGATTAGACTAAGTGTTTTTCTGTGATGTCAGAACTGTACTACTGATATATTTTAAGTATTTCTGTGTGATCTCTGAACTTTTGACTAACAGTGTATAGTAGAAAGTATTGTCTTGTGGTTTTAATTATTTATTATTAAATATTTTAAAACCTTTCAAATGTGGCTGGTTTTGTGTAGAGATAGTTTAAGATCTAGCGTACATTGCATATTTATAGAGTTTACTGTCCAAGTCACTCCAAATAAGCTTTGTTTAGTCACATCTACCAATTGGATAATAATATTGCACAGTAATAATTGGACACCCTTTTAAGGGACTTTGAGTAGCTGATAATTATTAGTGGGTGGTGGCAGCTGGTCCTACCATATAGTCTGAGTAAAAGGGGCACAGCTGGAGAACCTGTGCCAGCCTTCCCCAGAAGTGTCTGTGTGGTTGTGTAAACTCTTATCTCAAAGTGTGCATGTGTCAGCTACTTGGGCAGGGACATGAAGCACTGGTTGGACAGAGAGGGTGCTAGAGGTTTTAGTTTGCCCACTAGGCTGAGATCTGGACCCTATAGCTGTGCCAGCGGGGAGTCTTATTGGGGACCTGGAGAGCAAGGGAGAGACCAGTCTCAGACTGACTGTGATCTCTGTGTGCTCTTAAGGGAAATTGCACTTTACTGTGTGCATTTGTTATCCTTTCCTCTCATATGAGATGCCCTCTCTCGTGTTAGTGGTGAGGATTGAGTCTCCTTGATTGCTGGGCTAGGGCATGGGTGTCACACATGGGAGCAGAGATGTGAAGATGTGGGACTTATAATGCAGTTTTGGATCCTCACCTGTATGAGTCTGTGTGGATTACCATACATAATAGTGCAGGTAGTAATGTACTGCTGTTGTTTTGCTTCTCTCAGGTGACCAGGGTGGTTGTAGTCTGTTCCTCTCACAACCTGATGTTAGTGTCTCATCAGATGCTGCTTATTATGGTGGCCATAGTGAGGCACAGGCAGGGTTGCAAATGGCTGAATCTAACATGCCTCTTCTGCCTCCATTGTCACTGCACACAGTGTGTATGCCCACACATACCCAGTCCCCGGAGTCCACATTTAGTGGACTGTCAGAGGGTGCTACATTGAACAGGGCAGTGTGAAAACTATGGCTTCAGTGAGTGTAGACACTGGCCATAACCAGAGAGCTGGTGAAGTCCTACACAGGCAGATTGACAGGGGTGCTCATAGGAGGACTGCTGCCTGTCCACCACCTATTGTAGGTGTCACATCATGGGTCACTCAACACATGTTTTGGTCAGTCATGGAGGCACAGCATGTTCTGAAGGCAATACCAGACAGATGCTTAAGGTTATGGATGCAGCACAGTCTGACATCTGTGACTGCCTCCACCGCATTGTAGACACCCTGGATCAGTTCCCTGCTGTTGTGGATAGATGGTGGGCTGAAACAGTGCCTGTCTTTCACCGCACAATGTCTGTGCTGGAACATCTGGTTGGATTTGGGTGTCAGACACATGGACGAAGGTCAGCAACTCCATCTGCTGGGAATCTGTGAGTATGTACAGTCACGCTCTCATACTGGTGGAACCTACAGCACTACATAGGGAAGTGTGCAGTCCACACCACGACATGGAAGGCCATGGGCAAGTGGTTCTGGGTGATCCCATGTGGGGAAAAAAGCCCCAGCATTTTACAGTCACCATCAGGTACTGGCACCACATCTGACTTTGAGAACGATGGTGCCAGTGCTAATCCTGGAAGAGCCAATTTATGAGTTCATGGCTGGAGACAGTGAACTGTTCACTCTACCTTGTATGATCCACACCTGTCCAATATGCACAGATGTAGGGCTAGCACTGGGCTTGACTGTGTGCACACACAAACTCAAACACCACTGTTGCATGCAGGTTGCCAACAGACACACACAGCATCTCACCATGGTTTATCTAACCTGTACCCCTTCCTTATTCACATACATAGTGTCACTTGTTTGGCACAGCCTAAGCATCAGTCACCCCCACACTGCACCCTGTGCATGTGATGATACCTGTGCCACATCCCTGCCATCCATGACATAGATGCAGGGAAATGCAAATATGTGTCTGATGCACATGGTGACTATATTACTGTACATGTACTTGCGTAGTGCAATATTGTTTTGACATGGCAGTTGTTGTGGGCCAATACAAGTATTGTATGCTGGCATGTGTCATGACTACACATCAACTTTGCATATCTTTGTTGCATGATGATAGACTTGCAGTAGAGTTACAGAATGACAGGTGTGTCACGGACCTGTGTATGTGTTCGTTCCAAGTGTCTAAGGGGTTAAACAATGGACACATGATGGCAATACAATGGCACAGGATGGCATAGTGGCACAGCAGATGTATAATGTAAGTAGGGTAAGGCAGTATACATGCATGGCTCCCTAGGTGCATATGTGTATAACAGTGTATCAGGGACAATGGAGTCAGTCAAAGTAATCATGCATTCATACTTTGTGACAAGATCTGCTACCCTTGATATGTGTCACCTGGGTTTTCTGAACATACAAATATAGGTGGTGGTGGACATCAGTTATGCTTATGTGGAGGAGGGCAATTTAGAGGCCAACAGCTAGTCACATGCCCATAAAATGCATAACCATTGCACAGAGATAACCCATACGGGCATGTCCATAGTGCTGTTAGGGGATAAATACACACCAGTTGGATGATGTGAGATTAGACCTCCTGCCTTTCGACTATTACATACTACAGCTCACAGTACTTATTGCCATAGAGTTTATCTGACATTATACTGTCAGCCAGCACCATTAAGGTGGATTACATCAGCAGGCCTTGTAAAAGTGGCTAATGTAGAGGCTGGCATCTAGTCACAGGGCCTTAACATGCAGAATCATTGCACAGAGATTTGCCAGATGGGAATGTCTGTAGTACCACAAGCGGCTATATTTACATACACATAAAAGTTGGATGATGTGAAATTAGGACCCCTCCCTATTTACTGTTACACACTACAGCTTGAGGTGCTTATCACATGCATCATGAAGTTTATCTGATAATAGATTGTCAGCCAGTGCTCTTAAGGTGGATGACATCAGCAACTCTTGTAGATAAGGGCAATTAAGAGGCCAGCAGCCAGTCACATGGCCATAAAATGCATACTAATGCATGTAGATAGCCCATATGGGCATGCACATAGTGTTGTAAGGGGGTATATTTATACATACACACATGTTACATGATGTGAGATTAAAACCCCTACTTATCAAGTATTACACACTAAAGGACACCATACTTATCTCATGTGCCACAGGTTATGCCTGCTATATATGTGGATGCAGGCACAGTACTAGTGGAGTATGCAAAGAGGCCTTGTGTTAGACAGCATGTTGGCCTACAGAGTGATACTACTTGGTACTGTTATTGTATCTAGTGTCCTAGGAGTGGGGTACTTGTTAATGTCCCTTCTATGTGTGTACAGTTAACAGTATGGCCATATGTGGCTGTTTGCAGTTTGATAGGCAGACATATGGCCATGGACATTATGGCTTGTCCAAGGTATGCATTACACCCATTGTACATCATACCACCTAGATACCTGTGTCTGTCTATGAGGTGATAGTCCGCAGGCACAGGGGTCTGTGGCTGAGTGAATTATGCACTGTTGCGGCCTTAGCCTGGTTCCATTGGGCAACTGCTGTGATGTGAAGTGCAGATAACTCCACCATTTCAGGGTATGTGGGGACATTCGTACATTCCCTCATGTCCATATAAGAGTATCACAGAAATGTCTCCTTAATTGCTGTTGTGTGTATATGTTACATAAATTTGTTATGTAGAGATATGTGGAGAGTATATGTATCACTGTGCTTTATTTTATGTATATATATATATATATATATATATATATATATATATATATATATATATATATATATGTGTGTGTGTGTGTGTGTATGCCACATACTGATAGATGCACTAATCAAACGTGAGGGGGATAGGGAGATAAATATATGTATATGTAGCTGTAGTTATGTACAGGAATATTTCCACATAACAGTTCTTTGGGTGGAAGAGGCAACAGACTTGGGCTAAAGGTAACTAAGTGTAGGGCCATGCCCAGTGTGACTGTCAGTATTTACAAGGTGACTCCAGGACAGAGCTACCTATACTCGAGTACGGGACTATGTGTGCTGCAGGCCACTGCCTGCTGAACCTATTACTACAGTACAGCACTTCCCTGATATTCTTCAAGGCATTTCCAGGCTGTTTGCTGACCTTAATATGTGACATACCTTTCGACTGTACAGAACTTTACAGCATGTCCAGAATTTTGCCTCAAATTTTTGGTCTGTTTTACATAACATTGTGGTTTTCTGTAAAATTAGTGGCAAATCATTGAAGATTGAAGTTAATAAATAATGACAGACATTTGAGTTTCAAACTCCATACACATCAGGAGATTCTTGCTAATGCAAGACCTGTTATTCTATCAACATTCTATGTTTGTTATAGCAATATTTCAAATGTATCCCTATTTGTGGGCCTTTGTCCCACTTTTATTCAAGTCTTTGGCCAGATTTCTTGCTCTAAGAGGTTGAGAGGTATGATGTGACTGGAGTACATGATGTAGCACCACCCATATGGTGACAGTCTACATACCTCTCCCTGTGCATGCTTTTGCTGAATGTTCAGCATTTCGCCCCATATGTCTGCTCTGTTCCTCATACATTTGTGGTTTTCCAGTAATAGACTGTAAAATGCAGTCATTGAACTGTTGTAACTACTGACACATTTAAGTGATGGCCTTTACATCCTGCAGCTAATCTGACCTGTTGCAACCTGCTGTTATACTAGCCACCTTATAGGTTATTCAGAGCATGTAAAATGTCTGTCAGGTTTGGCCTTTTGTCCCCCAGTTCACTTTGGATTTGTCCAACTTTCTTGCAGTAACAGATTGAGGGGTTATGACAGTCTGTGGGAATACCACCATACTACTACTTCAAATGCAAAAGATGTGGCTACTGCCAGATTCAAACCATCAACACCATCACCCATGCTAATGTCCCTAGCATAATGAGCCACACAGACTTCCAGAGAGTGATGTGTCATTCATCACACAATCAACAGCATACAGACATACATTGTCACCCCTGCGTTATGGGAGACATAGAATGTGTGACGAGGTTCTATGTCACATCACTGGAATTGGGTGGCCTGCTTGTATATCATTGCAAATATACTGCAACAGCAATTATATAGGTACACTGCTGAGTTGGGGGTGGGGGACAACCAGCCCATGCTCTGCTGGCATACACAATCATGCGACTGTTCTGTGACTCCACTGTTTGGCATCTCCTTTTAATAATGTAGTGGGGAACCAGCTATGTGGCCTAGTGAAAATTATGGGCCACATACTATTGGACAGAGTACCTGCTGTCCCAAGTGGCTGTTAGATCTCTGCAAGTAGCCCAGTAGCCCACTATATTCCCTTGCTTACATGCATCAGGTCTATACATATGCTACCATATTTTAGTACCCCTTACAAATGATGAGTAGCTGTGTGACTTATCTTGTGAATACAGCAGTTGACAGACCTGTAGTTTGGGGCTGACTCTGTCTGATGCACGCAGTCCACAGTCAATACATTGTGAGGTACAGGTTGTGTGGGCTGGCATCATTTTTACTAATATGTATGTGAGTTGGAGTAAGATGTCATTCCCTAGGGCCCTAGGTTGTCAGTGCATGCATTATGCTTTGTCTCTTGGACAAGGCAAGTGCATACTGGGCATGCCTATGTCTTCCTACAGGGACAACTTCACAATTATCCTCCTCAGAGTCCCCCTGGGGTGTGGCTGTGGTGACCTAAACACTGGTTGGTGGCTGTGTATCCCTTCCCTTTGCTGATCCTGCTGCAGCTATTTCCGCAGGATCATATTATGTAGCATGGCACATACTTTAAACAATTGTGCACATATAGCTGGAGAGTACTGCAGGGCTCCACCAGATATATTGAGGCACCAGAACTGTGACTTTAGCAGCCCAAATGCACAATCTATGATGATTCTAGTTTGTGCATGTGCCTCATTATGGCATTCTTCAGTTGGTGGTGTGCATTTCTGATGGGTGTCATCATCCACGGTTCCAGTGTGTAGCCAGCATCCCCCAGTAAATGGCCGTGTGGGATGTTCCCCTAGCAAACATCTGGTACAGCTGTGATGCATGCCAGATATGGCAGTCGTGATAACTGCCAGGGCTGCCAGCACACACATTCATGATAGTGCCCTGGGCATTGCACACGACCTGGCAGTTGATGAAGTGGTATCTCGTGCAGTTGATGTAGATTCTACCCTCCACACCGGGTGGTGCCTTGATGTGTACATGAGTGAAATCTATGGCACCCAGTACCTCAGGGTAGTGTGCTACACAGTAGAAGTGTTGCATACTGCTGGCCCTCACTTCAGGGGTGAGGGGAAAATAAATGTGCTCACTGGCATGTGGTAGCATGGCATCTAGGAACTGGTGGAGTACCCAGGATGGTGATGCCTGTGAGATCCACATCATTTCCCCAGTTGTTCTTTGGAATGTACCCGTAGCTAGTATCCCAAGAGCTACACATACCTTAGTTTCCACTTGGACAGGTTCCCCTCCATTGGCTCTGGGTCTGAGTTGAGATCGGCAGAGCTCAGTGAGTTCTTGTAGTATGTCTTTGCCCATCCTGTAGTGCTCTACAATCTCCAGCTCATGTAGCCCCTGGAAGGTTACCCTAGGTGTGAACACTCTTCTCCTTCTCAGTCTAGGCCTATGGATAGCAGGAGCAGTATTGATCTCAGCATCTAGCACATATATAGGTAGCAGACATGCAGCAGTCCCTAGCTTTTCTTCAGTTAAAAGTCCCAAGTCTGTACTCCAGTGGTGCAGAGTATGGGGGTGAAATCAGATTGTAGGGTTTCTGCAACCTTTATAATGCTCTGCTGTAGGTGCAGCCTTTGTGATTGGTTATCTGTGATGCATTCCACTTGCCAAGTACATCATTAAGAACTGTTAATGGCCTTTGTTCAAGTGGAACAGGGGTCATCAGTAATTTAGATCTCATTTCCTTTCTCGGACAATTTTTTTTAACAGCTTTCCTCACTCAACAATGCCGTGTACCATGCAAACACGAGCCACAAAGGTAAACAATGCTCGGTACTCACTGTACACACCCCCATGAAAGCTCATACTCAGCACAGTGGTGCCCAATGCAAATATGCTCAAACACGATGAAACACATACCCTGAAGGTAAATAAAGCTTATTAGCCAGTGTACACACCCCCTTGCTAAGCACAGTGGCATGCCACACAAACAAGCACTGATGTGCTCCAATTACCTTAAAAGGATGCAGACACACCCCCTTTTGATGTCAGCTACCTTTTCTGTGGACCCCAACCCGATCTCTGCTTACAATGATGGGATCTGCAGACCCGGATACCTATTTGTGCTATTCAGTAACCCCAGCTCATTTGCATAGAGATCTGTGCACAGAACCTGGGAACTACACTGTTCCAGACCCTGCCTCATTAACAACCACAGCAGTGTACCATTGTTCATACTCCATGCAGTGTCCTATAATGCATTACTGTCACATACAACTAATATTTGTTTTTACAATCTTTAATTTTTTTTTCTTAACAACATGTTTGCCCACTGTGGCTTTCTGTGAAAACATAATCTGATCACTAAAAAAAAATTATTGTACATTATTTTCCATTAGGTTTTGGACACACACTGGATAGTTTTGCACATATCTGTGTCTGCTATGTTGTTTCTATCATTTTCACTGCACTTTTACAGCTCCAGTTCTCTGTTTAACATTCTGTACATGAAAATCTTTGGTATACATTTCGGACACCAACATGGGGTCTGCAGGACTGATTATCTGCTTGCTGGATCACTCTACCACCCTCATTTCCATGCAATTCACCTGCTTATGAGGTGATCTGCATGCCATGGACACTTCGGTTTGCCACACTAGTTCATGTCCCTCAGCTCTGTTTCCTGGATCACAAACCTGCTTACTTATATGTAAGCAGTGTGCCACTATGCCTATATGAAAAATAAGTCCATGTAGGCTTTACTAATTTCCCCCCAAACTTGTTTTATTTCTTCTATTGTTTTTCTCATTGAATTCTACTTACATCTGTTTTCCCAAATGTTATACCTAACTCAGAAATGTTATTAATTGTAAAATATATATCCCTAATATTTACTACATCACCTAAACATTTACTTTTCTCTTTATTTAAAGCCACCGGTGTCATCTCTAGATACTCATGTATACACATTCTTACTTCTTTTATCAACATTTTTTGAGATTATAATGTCATATGCATATGTTAATTAATTTGGAATTGCTAACCCTTCAAGTGTTGTATACCCTGCCTCCTTCATTTTGTAATTTGTTTCATATACTATCATATTTATAACAAACACAAAGAATATACAGTTCATTGGACATCCTGTCTTACACTATTCTTCATAATGACCTCTTGGCTTTGTGACAGAAGGCGATACTTCCAGCCCAGCTATCTGGTATTTTGTAAATAATTATATGTAATTTGTAAATATCAACATGATTCATATGCTTGTGTTACAAATGTATTAGAACTGTGTGTTATGTGTATATCAAACTACTGATACAGAAGTGTGTGTTGAACAGGGTTTGTACAGTACTGAGCTTAAAGATATATCCACAGTGTACCATGCTGGATTAGAATGAAAATGTATATGCATGATTGTAAATGTTTAGATGCATATATTTTAACTGTAGAAACTGGAACATAGATGATTAACTTGCAAAACGTCTGAAAAATAGTTGAAATTAAATTATTTTATAACTGTGCCATAAAAGATGGTTTCAATGCAGCAAGGAGACAGGATGTCTAAAACTAAGGAGCCTTCTGCATTGTCTTCTAAGTGTTTTATTGTTTTATGTCTTCCAGCATCTGCAAAGATCTGAGGGCTATGTATTTTTCACAGGAAGATGCTAAAGGCTGGCAGTTTCTAGCAATGGGGGTAGAAGTGATGTCATTCTGCAAGCTAATCCTGAAGTAATATTTGACTCATTAATTTAAGAACTTTTGGAGAGTTAGACTGAGCATTTTGTATTTTGTCTTTGACCTGACAAGAACATCCACTCACTACATCTGCCTGCTTGTTGATCTTAAGTAAGTTTACTACTGTTTAGTGATTCTCTTAGATTCAGACAGGAATATAGTGAAGTATAGCTTAGATGTTTTCTTTATTTATTTGAGACTGGCCTGCAATGTTGTTTTTCATATTTTCTGTGATTTTGATCTCTGATATAACTGTGATTGTTTACTGAGTAATTTATTTTTATTTTATTATTTATTATTGAATATATTTAAACTTTCTGTGTGGAGTCTGCATGTCCTTCCCACGGTCGAGTGATGTTTAAAGACATGAAGGTAGGTGATTACGTGAATAGGTGTGCCTTCTTTGAAGGTTGGGCATCAGGCTGGCACCTCAGCACTGTAAAAATCTACTGCCAATCATAAGCGGACCGGCATTCCGCTGTGGTGACCCCTAACTGGGAAAAGCGGAAAGACATTATTTGTATATTAAATATATTTAAACCTTTCATTGTGGCTGATATATGTGAGATATATACAAGTTCTGAGAGTCCTTGCATATTTATTTGGTGACACTGTGGGTCTCACCTAATAGCCTTGCTCTTGGTCAAACTACCATTTGGATTAATATTAACATTACACAGTAAGATTAGACACCTTTTGTTAAGGGCCTTAGAGTACCTGATAATGAGTGGCTGGTGGCAGTCAAAACTATCTTATAGTCTGGGCAGAAGGTGGCATAGCTAGTAAACCTGTGCCAGCCTTTCCCAGGTGTGTGTGTGTGTGTGTGTGTGTGTGTGTGTGTGTGTGTGTGTGTGTGTGTGTGTGTGTGTGTGTGTAAATCAAATCTCAAAGAGTGTGTGTGTCAGCTACTTGGGCAGGGACATGAAGCACTGGCTGGACAGAAAGGGTGCTGGCAGTCTTGGCCTGGCTACTCACCTGAGATCTCAACTCTAGAGCTGTGCCAGTGGGGAGTTTTATTGGGGTTCTGGAGAAAGAGAGGGGAATCAAGCCCCAGACTGGCTGTGGTCTCTGTGTGCTCTTAAGGGAAATTGCATTTGATGCAGAGAGGTGCATCTGGAAATACTGTGTGTGTACTTGTTATACTCCCAGTGTACATCCCCCACTGCTGCCAGTGCTGACGATTGAGGCTCCTTCATTACTGGTCCAGTGGTGAGGTGCCACATATTAATTGGTTGGCAGTGGTGGGATATCAACATATTAGGATTCAGTAGTGCAGATATTGAACTTCTGTAGCCTGTAAAGAGTGGCCACTGAAGAAAGTGTTTGTACTTTCAAGCAGCCACACAGTGAACATTCAGAGTTTCATATCAAAATAGTTCTATTTATTTTTCATTAGCATAGTTAGTCAGGGAGAGCAGGTAATGGTATCAGCAGAGGAGAATGGCAAGCTGACAACTAACCAGCTGGCTGAAATGTGCCAGTCCAAAGGACTGGTGCATGCTAACCTGGCTAAACAGAAGTGATTGCAGCCTCGGGCACAGCTGCATCACAGACCAGCAGCCAGGAGGACAAACAGGCTGGTCTTGAAGATGTATAACTCTCAGAAAATAGACAGTTCAACCTTTCCACAGAGGAATTAAAAATCCATCTTGAGTTAAAGAGACTTGAACTGTTTGGAAATAGAAGCAGCAGAGAGACTGAGATGCCTGGAGGCTGAGGAAAATGAGAAACTCTAATGTCTGGAAACTGAGGAGAATGAGAGGTGAAGACAACATAAGAAGGAGATGCTGACTCTTCGGCAGGGTCATGGATGTAATGGGGAAGGGAGTAACCAAACCCCAGAAGCAACAAAGGTCAGTCATTTTTTTCCATAATTTATAGAGGGGGATCATTTTGATAGGTTCATTCATCTGTTTGAAAGGGCATGCAAACAGCATAATGTTGACCAAAGGCTCTGGGTACGGTTCCTGGTAAAGCTTTAACTACTATTTCTAAACTGTCTGATACTGATTGCTTAAATTATAATACTGTTCAAAATTGTCTGTTAGAGTGCTTTAAGTTAACACCTGAAGCTAATAAGAAAAAGTTTTGTGAGCATAGATACAAGACAAGTGTTTATGAATATATTGCTGTGTTAAACACTTTTTTATAGGTGTGTGAGTGGCTTCAGGTCACCAGTTTTAAAGGGCTGGCAGAAGTTTTGGTGAGCTATCAAGCCCTTAGCACTTTGCCTGAGGACATGAGAATATGGTTACCATATAGGCAATGTAATACTGCAGATGAGTTCAGGAAGAAGGGAGACCTATACCTAGCAAACAAGGCATCACTGCACAGGAAAGGGATACCTAGAGTTACTCATGGGTCTAAGCGAACCCATGGTGGGCAGCCTAAATCGCCCCAACAGAGTCTGCCAGTAGCAGGGGAAGCCAGTAGTCCACGCACATGTCCAGGACCAAGGGTCAAATGTTTTAAATGCAACCAGTGGGGCCATGTAGCATATAGATGTCCACAGAGGAAAGGTGAGGAACAAAAGGTGGGAGAGCCATAAAGTGGAAATGACAGAATGCCAACAGTAAGTTATCTCAAGACAACAAGGGTACCAAACTATCACAAGAAGTGATATCCTATCTTAGTAAGTGAGAAAGAGGTCACTGCTAAGGGTGACACAGCTTCTCACTTAACCATTGTGAGGCCTGAAATGGTTAAAGAGAAGCACTACTTGCATGGGCAGTTTACTCCAGTCAGAGCTTTAGGAGGGAACCCATTCCAAATACCTTTGGCTAGGGTTCACCTTGACTGTGAAAGTGGAAAAGTAAGCAAGCAAGTAGGTGTGTTTGAGGACATCCTTGCAGATTTCTTGATAGGGAGTGATTTTGATAATACAGTACCTTGTGTGCACCCAGTGACATGCAGTCAGGTTTGAAGAGATGTATGTGGGTCTGGTAGTCAGTGGGGATGTAGACAGTCTGCAGACCTGAAGTCAGGACTGGTGTGGTGGAAACTTCAGAGAGGGAGCTAACCTGTAGAGCAGTGAGACTGAAGGTGAGCTACAGCTGCTTGTGGGTGCTGGTGTTTCCTTGGACAGAGTGACTGTGAGGACAGAGGTGAGTAGTAGTACCCCAGGCAGATACTGAGGCACTGTGGTCAGAGAATATCAGACTTCCTGTGGAAGGGGAGCTGGGAAGGGTTAGAAAGAGAGATTTGAGACAGTCTCAGCTGTCAGACCCTACATTAGAAGTCTAGAGGGAGGTAGGCAGTGAGGCACCTGACTCTCAAGGGAAGGGGGAATCTGTATACTGGGACAAAGGGTTACTGTATAGAGAGTGGACCCCTGAGGGAGGGCTAGAGGGTAAGAGAATACAGCAGTTGGTAGTGCCTAGAGTCTGCCATTGGCAGTTCTAGCCATAGCCCATAACATTCCCTTTGCTGGTCATATAGGCATAAATCATATGAAGAGATGTATTATGCAGAACTTTTATTGGCCTGGGATTTCCAGAGATATAACAGGGTACTGCAGGACCTGTGACCAGTGCCAAAAAGTAGACAATGAATGGGACAAGGTCAAACCTCCTTTGATGCCTTTGCCTGTGATTGAGGAGCCATTTCAGAGGGAAGCTATGGATATTGTGGGGCCTCTGAGTACCCCAAGTTCTACAGGGAAGAAATTTATCCTAATGGTAGTAGATTTTGCTTCCAGATACCCTGAAGTGGTGGCCCTACCCTCCATTGAGGCAGAAAAGGTGGCAAATGCTTTGTTAGAGATTTTCAGCATGGTAGGTTTCCCAAAAGAAATACTGACAGACAGAGGTGCCATTTTCATGTCAGACCTGCTGGTTTGTCTGTGAAAGCAGTGGCACTGTGGTGTGCAACACCTAAAGACCACTCCCTACCATCCCCAGACTAATTATCTTATTAAGAGGTTAAACTCTACACTGAAGACCATACTACAGGCATTTGCAGACCAGTTTAAGAGGGAGTGGGATAAATATTTGCCCCATCTGCTGTTTGCTTACAGACAGCTGCCCCAGGAATCTGCAGGTTTTTCATCCTTTGAGTTACTGTATGGTAATAAGGTGAGGGGACCTCTAGATTTGATCTGTGATGAGTGGGAAGGTGAGTGTGAATCCCACAAGGTGTCTGTCATGGCATATGCCCTGAACCTCAGGACAAAGCTCAGGGAACTCATGGATTTGACCCAGGAGAACCTGGCAAAAGCCCAACAGCAAAAAAAGGTATGGTATGACAGGAATGCTCGAGCTAGAGAGTAAACTGTTGGGCAGCAGGTTATGGTTCTCATTCCTGTCAGACACAACAAGCTGCAGGCAGCTTGGGATGGACCCTTCAAAGTGGCAAGGACGGTTAGTGATATTAAGTACATGGTAGAACTGCTAGGCAAGATGCAGGGGCAAAAATTGTACCACATTAACATGACAAAATGTTGGAATGATAGGGAGGCCTTGGTGCTACTTATTTGCAGTACAAGGCAGGCGGAGTCTGAGGGGGATCTATGGGGAGCCAGCCAGCCAAATCTCAAATTACTATGGGGGAGCCAAGGATTGCAGGCATATGATTGGACAGTGCAGTACTGTACTGGAGTCAGCGATGCCAAAGTAGCTGAAATCTCAAGACAGAAAATGGGGTAAACTATTCACAGATAGGATTAACCCTATCAAGCAGCATATTTCAATGGTCACTTGAAAAACTAGCTTGAGTCTTCGTGGGGAGGTGGGGTGACAAAAGGAGATACTGCCAGTCCAGCTATCTGGAATTTTGTAGATATTTTATGTATTTATTTTACGTTTGTTTACTGGGATAGTCTGACTGGATACATGTCCATTTTCAGTAGAGGCCCGGGGAGAAAAGCTCCACATAGTCAAACTTACATAGATTACACAGAAGTTAGCAAACAATTATAAAAACAAAGTGATTATATACAATGGCTTAGTAGTGTTCCCTAGTAGGGACTCACAATTCTCATGGACAGACAATTAAACGTAAGAGACATCAGATTTGAAGCAGAGCTTGGTGACATAGTTGCAAGTTATGATAATTACAGAATATGCTTTCAGTTTATAACTTAATCAGGGTTGGTACATGGGCATAGCCAATTCACTTTGAGATACTGTTTGAGGTATTTTTTTTTTTTTGAAGAGACATTTGGAGAATTGTAGGGTTATATAGTTTGGCAATGAATTCCAGGTTTTGCCAGCAAAGTTGGCAAACAGGGGTTCACCAGTAGAGTTATTAGCTTTGTTGGTTTGGACCAATAGCTTATCGGCTGACCACAGGGATCTCAGGTTGCTATATAGCTTAATAATATTTTTAAGTGAGGGGGTATCTTCAGGGTGGTACAAAATTTTGTGTGCTATTAAGAGTTGATTGAATTGAATTAAGCTGGGCAGTTCTAGCCACTCTAGTTGTTTAAGGTTCTGGCAGTGGTGGGTTCTATAGGTGGAGCCAGTGGCGAATCTGGTAATATGATTGTAGCTATGGGACAGCTTACCTAGTTCAGATTTGTTGAGGTCTGAGAGTACAGGCGAGGCATATAAAAGAGTAGAGAGTAGGTGTGATCGGGCAATTGCAGTCCTAGCCAGTGGGGTTAAAAATGTATTGTTTCTATACAGTGATCCAAGCTTCTTATCGATGGTCTGTATGGTTTTGTTAACCTGTAGGTCAAATTTGAGATTATTGTCTATGATAACCCCTAGTACTTTGATGTGATGATCTGGGAAAATAGTGGTACCATTGTTAGATGTGACAGAGAATGAAAGTGTGGTAGATCTACTAGTGGGGGAGAAGAGTAGAAGTTTAGTTTTATTGGGGTTCAGAAGTAGGCATTGGTTGGTGAGACAGTTCTTGACAGTGTTAAATGTATTCTGGGTTAAGGTTTGCAGTTCGGATGGGGAGGTGGCTGAGCAGATCAGAGTGGAATCATCTACATATTGAATGCAGGTAGCTTTAGGGTTAGCAGTGTGAAGGTTGCTGATAAAAATAAAGAAAAATAGTGGACCTAGTATGGACCCTTGAGGGACACCAAGTGTGAGAGGTAGCTGGCTGGAGAGTTTGCCCTACCATAGTACCACCTGTTGTCTACCAGTCAGGTAGGACTGGAACCACTGGATAGCAGGCTTGTTGAGGGAAATAGATTTTAGTGAAAGGATGAGAAGTTCACGGCTTGACCATGTCAAAGGCTTTTGATAGGTCAAGAAAGAGGTCAGAGGTTAGCCTATTGTCATTCCTGTTTTGGTTTATGGCAGTAGTAAAGGAAAGGTGGGCTGAGATGGTGTTGTGGTATGGCCTGAAACCATGCTGGGAGTTGGATAGTAATTATTCTGTGTAAGGCATTGCATTAGTTGCTTGTGTACACATTTCCCCATTATTTTGGCTAGTGGGGAAAGAATGGCAATGGGTCTATAGTTGAATATGTCTGAGGAGCTACCACCTTTATGGAGTGGGATGACGTGAGATATTTTCCAGAGGGATTTGATAGCATTTTCAGATAAGGTTCTGTTGATAAGGATAGATGTGGGATATGCAATGGCATCTGCAGCTATTTGTAGGTACTCTGCAGAGAGGAGGTCAGCAGTGAGGGTGGTAGGTTTTAGGGGTCTATATTAGTTCACTGAATGCTTAAAAAGGTGAATGGTGATTAATCGACCCTATGTAAACGAAAGCTTAAAATATTGAAGCAACAGAAACCCAAATTTTTTCCTAGGGAAAGAATTTGGTTGTCCGTTTCTGTTGCTTCAGTATTTTCAGTGCTGTGGTGGAAAGTTATGGTTCGGGTTCAGGTAAGTGTGTGATTGTGTGGATGTGAGTGTTAGGATGGGTTAGGTGAGTTAGGGTTAGGGCACGGGTTAGGTATGTGTGCGACTGTGTGGACATGAGGGTTAGGGCAGGTTAGGTGAGTTAGGGTTAGGGAGTGGGTGAAGTGAGTGTGCAATAGTGACGGACCTTAGGGTTAGGGTTTGGGTTAAGGTAAGTTGATAGTTAGTGGTGTGTGTATAGTTTAGTGTAGGGTTAGGTGTCAGATTTTAGGTGTATGTGTGTGGATTGCTGTTTGTTTGGTGATTTTGTGTTGTGTGAATGTGTTTTGGAACTGTTCTAACAGTTCGAGATTGTAAGCTTTTGCTTGCATAGGGTCGTTTAATCATCATTCGCATTTTTAAGCATCCGGTGATCAAATATAGACCCGGTTTTAGTTTTTTTTTAGAAGTGTTTTGATAAAACTAGTGGATATTGGTTGGAAGCTAAATTTGGGGTGATTATTGGGTAGATTAGGTGTGTGGTTTAAGTTATAGAGGGTTAGTTGATTTGCTAGGGATTGGATTGTTTCAGTGAAAATGTTATTAAAGGCACTATCTATGGTCTCTGGGGAACTATGGGTGTAGTTAGCCGGGGTTGGGGTGGTAGAATGACCTGGACAAAGTAGTTGATTTAAGCCTGCCTAGAACTTTTGAGGGTTGTTATGGTGTTTTTGTTGGATATTTTGTTAGAAGTTTTTTTATCCAGTAAAATAGATTTTTTATATCATTCCTGAGTTGAAGATATTTTAGATGGTCAAGTGGGGCTTTAGTTGTTCTCCAGCTGGCCCAGGCTCTGTTTCTAGTTTTGATAAATAAAATAAAATAAATACATATACAAGACCCTTTGCCCTCCTGGTCAACTCCTTCTGTCTTTTTCCCTTGCATGAAAATGGAATTCCCTCCCCCTACACATTCATACCTCCCAGAACCCCACTACCTTCAAAACCTTACTTCATTCTCACCTCACTTCCAACTGGGAATGCTCCTGCTCCCACCCTTCCTAAATGTTTTCACTGCACCTTCACCTACACCTTTCACCTCCACCTCCACCTACACCTTTCACTTCCACCTCTACTTCCATCATCCATACCTTATCTACACCCAGCCAACACTAATCTAGCCTATCCTCCCCCTTTGTCTTTTCTCTGTTGTCTTCCTTCTCTCCCTCCTTCTACTCTATAAAGCATAAACTATTACACATTTACATCTATTATTTCACAAAATGGTACACAAAATCTTATTAACCCTACTAATTTGATATGCATTAACCTTTATTAATTTTTGATCCTATGTCACTTTATATTGTTTGTTAAACCTATACTTTTATATTCGCATTTTGACTGTATGTATATGTATTTGAATCTATGCATATGTATTCTGGCTGTATGAAAATGTATTCACATGGAGCTTTTCTCCACGGGCCTCCATCAAAAAAGGGCTCACCTTGGCCCAATGGACTTTCCCAGTTAACAAACTGCAAATAAATAAATAAATAAAATAATGTTTTCAGTTGCATGTTTTGTGTGATTTCACTTTGTAGGCAGTCTGTCATAAAGCAATTGAGGGGCTGCTGTTACGTGTGTTGCCTATGTGTCAGCTGACTTTATGAGATACAGGCAGGAATTGAGGGAACAGGCTGTGAATCAGCTTGTTCAGTGGTTTTAGGGTGGCCTGCCCCTCTTAATTTCCCCCTGATTTCCTGGCCAGTTGGTGGCTGTTTGAGGTGAGTGAACAATACAATATTCTGTTCAATACTTAGATGGCTGGTACCTACTGGTGCCAGTACAGATGAGCATATCAGGGGAGTGGTAGTCATTCCAACCCAGTCTAGTATCATCTGGTGATGGTATCTGAATATGGCTAACAACTGAACATTGTATATTAAAGCTAAGTGGTTAGCTGGTTATCTGTTTAAAGTGCTAGTTACAATGGCAATAACCATATGTGTCTTTTCTCAGCACATGGCTCAGACCAATGGATTTTGCTGTTAAAAGCATTTGACTGACTGCGTCAAGGGGAGAGGAGGTTCTTCGAGTTGTGGCCAGGCAGGGGGGATATATATTTGTAGGGGTGTCAGCTGTTTTATTTGCCAGTTATGTGAAGTAACAGTGTGCTCAACTTCCCACCCTGTCTTAAGAGTGGCTGCAGGGTGGAATAACCTCTTAACTTGCCCCTGATTTCCTGGGCCAGTTGTTGGCACTTTTATCTATGGTCACCAGTATGGATAGACATGTCAGAACAGGAAGTGGATACTACCTGGCTTGGAGCTGTCTTGTGATGGTATTTGAATGTAGCTGACAACATAACATAGTATTTGCAAGTTAAGTCTTAGAGGGCTGGTGCCTGTGGGTACTAGTACAAATGAGCATGGTAGGGGAGCAAAAGTAGACTATACCTCTCAATCTGTTAGTGCAAGAAATCTGGAGAAAGCCTGAAATAATGGTGGAACAGAGGCCCAAAAATAGCTACAGATTTTAAATACAGCTCTTATAAGCTCAGAAAGTTGCTAGAATAAAAGGATTGGTGTTAGCATGCATTTTCTAAAGGATATAAAACCTGAGACTCAAATGTATGTTATTATTTAATGCCTTCTCAGTAATTTTCCAGAAAAACCCCCCACAAAATTTATGAAGAATACCAAACACATGCCATTTGTGAATCTCAACATGATTCATATGCTTGTGTTACAAATGTATTAGATCTGTGTGTTATGTGTATATCAAACTGCTGATACAGAAGTGTGTGCTGAACAGGTTTTATACAGTACTGAGCTTAAAGGTGTATCCACAGTTTAATATAGTAGATTAGAATGGAAATGTATATATACTATTAGAAATGTTTAGATGCATATATTTTAACAGTGGAAACTGGAACATAGATGGTTAACTTGGAAAACTTCAGAAAATAGTTGAAATTAAATTATTTTATAACCGCACCATAAAGGATAGTTTCAATGCAGCAAGGAGACAGGATATCTAAAGCTAGGGTGCCTTCTGCATTGTCTTGTAACTGTTTTATTGCTTTATGTCTTCCATCATCTACAAATGTCTGAAGGCTATGTATTTCTCACAGGTAGATGCTAAAGGCTGGCAGTTTCTAGCAATGGGGCTTTGGCATGGAAACTAAAGTCAGATGACAAGAAATTATGTCATCCTGCAAGCTAACCCAGCTGAGATATTTGATATATTAATTTAAAAACTCTCTGAGAGAGAGACAGCATTTTCTCTATTTTTTTCTTTGACCTGACAAGAACATCCACTCACCACAACTGCCTGATTATGGTCTGTACGTAAGTTAACTAGGGTTTAGTAATTCTCTTACATTTAGACAGGACTATAGTGAAGTATAGCTTAGATGTTTTCTTTATTTATTTGAGACTGTCCTGCCATGTTGTTTTAAATATTTCCTATGATTTCGAACTCTAATGAAACTGTGATTGTTTGCTGTGCATTTTCTTGTTCTTTTATTATTTATTATTAACTATATTTAAACCTTTCCTTACGGCTGCCATTTGTGAGATATATTTAGGTTCTGAGAGTACTTGCATATTTATTTGGTGACACTGTGGGCCACTACTAATAGCCTTGCTCTCGGTCAAACTACCATTTGGATTAATAGTAACATTACACTGTAAGAGTAGACATCCTTTGTTAAGGGCCTTAGAGTAGCTGATAAGGAGTGGTTCATGGCAGTCAAAACTACCTTATAGTCTGGGCTGAAGAAGGGGGCATAGCTAGGAAACCTGTGGCAGCCTTTTCCAGGAGTGTGTGTGTGTGTGTGTGTGTGTGTGTGTGTGTGTGTGTGTGTGTGTATAATTCAAATCTCAGAGTGTGTGTGTGTGTGTGTGTGTGTGTGTGTGTGTGTGTGTGTGTGTGTGTGTTAGCTACTTGGCAGGGACACAAAGTACTGGTTGTACACAGAGGGTGCTAGAGGTCTTGGTTTGACCACCCAGCTAAGATCTCAATACAAGAGCTGTGCCAATGGGGAGTCTTATTGGGGATCTGGAGAAAGAGGGAGAAACCAGCCCCAGACTGATTGTGGACTCTGTGTGCTGTTAAGGGAAATTGCACTTGATGCAGAGATCTACATCTGGAAATACTGTGTGTGTAACCTTTCATCTTCCCAGTGTGTATGTCCCCCACTGTTGTCAGTGGTGAGGATTGATCGAGGCTTCTTGATTACTGGGCCAGTGGTATAGTGTCACAGGCTTAACCAACCATTTACAAGTATTTTTACTTTATCATTCCTATACACTGACATGCATAATTTTCTAACTTTCTTATATTATATTGTTTCATTATTACCTTTAGAATTTCATATCCAATTATGTGATATTCCTTATTAAGATCTCCTATCATGATTTTTGTTTCTTCTTTGCTGTTAATAATATCATCCACAATTTCTCTATCATTAGTAATTCTTGACAACCTTTCCCCTTTATACATATATGCTATCTTCCAAAACATTTTCCATTTTAGTTTCTAATCTTTTTTGTATTATATTCATAAAATTCTTAAAATCATTATTATTTAATTCTATTGGTCTCCAGTTTTTTTAATTGTCTTCTATCTTCCTTCTTCCACATGAATTTAAGTATTCTACTACATAATTCTATAGACATAAAACCTTTATTTAACCATTCATTCAAAATCTTTAAAAATATTTATTTTGCCACTCCCTTAAATTTTTATATATTTCATCTCCTGTTCCATCTGGCCCAACAGCCAAATCTATATCTATTCATCTGAATTCTTTATCTATCTCATTTAAATAAATCACATTTTCTAACTCTTTATTCTCTTTTTCTGTTAACTTTTTTTTTACTTTCCATGTTTTTTCATTACCCTTTTTTCATTAAACATTTCTTGTACATATTGCACTATACAATTTATAATCTTTTCCAGAGTTTTTTTTAGTTTCTCGTTTTATATTTTTTTTATTTCTTTCAGTACACTACCATCTTCCTTTACTACTCTGTTTAATTAACTTAATACTTTTTCTCTTTTTCCTTGTAAAAATATATTTGTTTATATAACATGTCTTGTATTTTTTGTTTTTATATACTTTTCCTTGTCAAAGTACTTTCTATCATTATGTTCTAAATCTTCCAATCTACCATTTATGTTCTTTTATATTTTTTCTACTTTTCTTATATCATATTGTAGAAATGGTGCATTGCAATTAGTATAAATCATGAGCCATGCAGAAAAAAATGCCACCGAGGACCCAAAATGGTAAAATCAAGAATTTTAATAACACGATTGAGAGCTTTCATCTCTCTAAGGAGACTTCATCAGAATAACCACAAAACCAACCATCACTTATTTTATACTATGCTTCCAGCATTTCCATTTCCATTTCTGATGAAATCTCCTTAGAGAGATGAAAGTGTTCAAGCTTGTTATTAAAATCCTTGATATTATCATTTTGGATCCTCAGTGGCATTTTTCCGCATGGTTCTCACATCATATTGCCACTGTAAAAACACATTTTTATATTTTGTCCTTAAATATCCACGATTCAGACCATTTTTTATAAAATATTCTCATAGTAATATGAGCTTTCCATAACTGTATTACTATTAGGAGGAATTTAATAAAGCCTACACGGACTTATTTTCTGTGTAGGCATAGTGGCACACTGCTTACATGAAAGTAAGCAGGTTTGTGATCCAGTAAACAGAGCTGAGGGGCGTGCATGAGTGCGCCAAGACAGAAGTGTCTGTGGCATGCAAATCACCTCATAAGCAGGTGAATTGCATGCAAATGAGGCTGGTACAGCAATCCAACAAGCAGATATGCAGTCCTGCAGACCCCGTGCTGGTGTGACAGAAATGTACATGGAAAAATTCTGTGTACAGGATGTTAAACAGAGAACAGAGGCTGTAAAAGTGCAGTAAGAAGGACAGAAATAGCATGACACAGATATGTGCAAAACTATCCACTGCGTGTCTTAAACCTAATGGAAAATCATTTAAAATATATATATTTTTTTAATAATCAGGTTATGTTTTCATGGTGTGTGTCAAAGAGCAAACATTGTTGTCAAGAAAAAATAAACTAAAAAGTATAAAAAATGAAAATTAGCAGTATGTGACAATAGTGCTCCGGTTTCCTCCCACATCCCAAAGACATGCTATAGGTGGATTGGACACTCTAAATTGGCCTTAGGTATGAATGCATGTATATGTGTGCTTTCTGTGGAAGGTTGGGCACTGGGCTGGCAACTTGACACCATAAAACTCCACTCCTAATCATGAGCGGACAGGTGATCCAGTGTGGCAACCCCTAACCGGGAAAAGCTGAATGATGAAGAAGTAGTATATGACAGTAATGCATTATAGAACCCTGCATGGAGTATGTACAATGGTAGACTGCTATGGCTGCAGATTCCATCCGTGTAGGCAGGAAGCCATGTTGATGTTCACATAAGAAGTAGCTGACATCAAAAGGGGGTGTGTCCGCCTTATATGTATAAAGTGGAAGAACCAAACCAAGAACTATTTGAGCAAACCAGTAAACCAGTGAACCACCATCCATGAGGAAAAAAAAATTATTAGTTAAGAACTTTTGTTCACTAAGAATTTCACCAGAACAATAAAAACTCAAACACTACACCCATAAATACCCCTCGGTGTGTGTCACGTGATTTTACTTAGCTTATAGAAAAATATCAAAAATACATTTACTTAATTCAATTATTTAAAAATACAAATCATGTATATGTATGACTATCTAAAAACATATAAAAGCATTTTTAAAGACTATAAAACATATCCTATGTTCTTAATTAGCACCATAAAACTTCAATTTTAATAAAGAAGTAATAGAGCCGTAATCCTTAATCCCTGGATAATTTGTGGTATCTAATATTAACTGCCATTTAAGTTCATTCTTATCCAAGTGTTCATCTATTATCCACCTTTGTTGATCCTTTTTAACATGCTCAATTATAAGAAAATTAAAACTATGAGTGTTATATTTCTCAATGTGCTTATATAAAGCATTAGTAGACTTTCTATTTTTAATGTCCAAAATACGTTCATATACACACCTTTTGATCTGCCTGCTAGTTTTTCCAACATAAAATGCAGGACAGTAATTACATTGGGCTAAATAAACCATATTTGATGTACAACACATGAAATAGCCTGCAATATTGTATACTTTGTACTATATAGAAAGGAATAGATGAGGTATACAATATTACAGGCTATTTCACGTGTCATACATCAAATGTGGTTTATTTTGCCCAATGTAATTACTGTCCTGCATTTTATGTTGGAAAAACTAGCAGGCAATTCACCAGGATAAGAATGAACTTAAATGGCAGTTAATATTAGATCCCATAAATTATCCAGGGCTTAATGATTCCTGCTCTATTACTTCTTTATTAAAATTCAAGTTTTATGGTGCTAATTAAGAACATAGGTTATGCCTTATATTCTTTAAAAAATGTTTTTATATGTTTTTAGATAACAGTCATACATATACATGTTTTGTATTTTTAAATAATTGAATTAAGTAAATGTATTTTTGATATTGTTCTATTGGCTATTTAAAATCATGTGACACACACCGAAGGGTATTTATGGGTGTGATGTTTGAGATTTTATTGTTCTGATGAAGTTCTTAGTGAATGAAAGCATTTAACTAATACATTTGTTTTCTCCTCATGGTTGGTGGTTTGCTGATTTGCTGAAATAGTTCTTTTAAGCTCATTGGACCACAGCAGTGCTTGTTTGTGTGATGCACCACTCTGCTGATCAGGGGTGTGTGTACAGTGTCTGCTAAACTTTGTTTACCTTCAGGGTGCATGAATCAGTGGGTATGACCATGTTTGCATGACACCATCTTGCTGAGCATGCCCTTTCATGGGGGCATATACAATGACTGCTGTGCATTGTTTACTTTCAGGGGGCATGTTTGCTTGGCACACCACAGGGCTGAGTGAGAAAGGTTGTAAAAAATGGCTAAGAAAGGCAATGATATCTTAATTACTGATTACCCCTGTTTCACTTGAACTAGGGCCATTAACAGTCCCTAATGATGTACTTGACAGGTGGAATGCATCATAGATAACCAATCACATTGCAGAAACCCTACAATCTGATTTCATCCCCATACTCTGCAACAGTGGAGTACAGACTTAGGACTTTTAACTAAAGACATATTAGGGGCTGCTGCAGGTCTGCTGCCTATGTATGTGCCAGATGCTGAGATCAATGCTGCTGCTGACCATAGGCCTAGACTGAGAAGGAGAAGACTACTCAGGTCCAGGATAACCTTCCAGGGGCTACATGACTGGAGATTTTAAAGTGCTACAGGGTGCACAGGGACATACTACAAGAAATCACTGAGCTGTGCTGACCTCAACTCAGACCAAGAGCCAACAGAGAGGAAACCATCCCAGTGGAAACAAAGGTATATGTAGCTCTTAGGATACTAGCTATGGGTACATTCCAAAGACCAATTGGGGGTCTCACAGGCATCAGCATCCTGGGTACTCCACCAGTTCCTGGATGCTATGCTACCACATGCCAATGAGCACATTTATTTTCCCCTCACCCTTGAGGTGAGGGCCAGCAGTATGCAAAACTTCTATCATGTAGCACACTGTCCTAAGATTCTGGATGCCGTAGATTTCAATCATGTACACATCAAGGCACCAACCGGTGTGGAGGGTAGAATCTATGTCAACTGCAAAGGGTACCACTCCATCAACTGCAAGGTCGTGTGCAATGCCAAGGACATAATCATGAATGTGTGTGCTGGCAGCCCTGGCAGTTATCATGACTCTCATATCTGGCATGCATCACAGCTGTACCAGATGTTTGCAAGGGGGAACATTCCACATGACCATTTACTGAGGGATGCTGGCTACACACTGGAATCATGGATGATGACATCCATCAGAAATGCACACACACTGACCAAAGAATGCCATAATGAGGCACACGCACAAACTAGAACCATCATAGATCATGTGTTTGGGCTGCTGAAGTCACAGTTCTGGTGCCTCGATATATCTGGTGGTGCCCTGCAGTATTCTCCAGCTACATTTGCACACTTGTTCACAGTTTGTGCCATGCTACATAATATGATCCTGTGGAAACAGCTGCAGCAGGATCAGCTGAGGCAAGGGATACACTGTGCCCCACCAGTGCCTAGGTCACTACAGCCTCACCCACAGGGCGATGCTGAGTAGAAAAACCATGAAGTTGTCCCTGTAGGCAGACACAGGCATGCTGAGTATGCCCTGGCCTTGGTCAAGAGACAATGCATAGCACATGCACTGACAACCTAGGGCCCTAGGGACTGACACCTTACTCTAACTCGCATACATATTAGTAAAAATGATGCCAGCCAGCCCACACAACCTGTACCTCACCATCTGTTGACTGTGGACTGCATGCATCAAACAGAGTCATCCCCAAACTACAGGTCTATCAACTGCTGCATTTACAAGGTAAGTCATAAAGCTACTCACCACTTGTAAGGAATACTAGAACATGGTAGCATATGTACGGACCTGCCACATGTATGCAAGGGGAATATAGTGGGCTACTGGGCTACTTGCAGAGATCTAACAGCCACTTGGGACAACAGGTACTCAGTCCAATGGTATGTCCTCCATAATAGTCACTAGGCCACATGGCTGGAAACCCCACTACATTATTCAAGGGGGATGCCAAACAGTCACATGACTGTGTATGCCAGCAGAGCATGGGCTGGTTGCCCCCAACCCAATCTCATCAGTGTACCCATATAACTGCTGTAACAGTATATCTGCAATGATATATTAGCAGATCACCCAATTCCAGTGCTGTGACATAGAAACTGGTCACACATTCTATATCTCACATAGCACAGGGGTGACAATGCATGCCTATATGATGTTGATTGTGTGATGAATGATGCATCCCTGTCTGGAAGCCTGTATGGCTCAGTAGGCTATGGACATTAGCATGGGGGATGGTGTTGATGGTATGAATCTGGCAGTAGCCATATCTTTTGCATTTGATGTAGTTGTATGGTGATATTCCCATAGACTGTCATCACCCCCTCAACCTGTTACTGCAAGAAAGGTGGACAAAGTCAGAATGAATTGGGGGACAATGGGCTAAACCTACAGATATTACACATGCTCTGAGTAACATAGAAGTCGGCTAGTAAAACAGCAGGTTGCAACAGGTCAGATTAGCTGCAGGATGTAAAGACCATCACTTAAATGTCTCAGAAGTTACAACAATTCAGTGACTGCATTTTACAGTATATTACCGGAAAACCACAAATGTATGAGGAGCTGAGCAGACATATGGGGCAAAATGCTGGACATTTTGCAATAATATGTACAGGGAGAGGTATGTAGACTGTCACATCGTACCTCACAACCTCTTAAAGCAAGAAATCTGGACAAAGATATGAATAAAAGTGGGACAAAGGCCCACAAATTGGGAAAAGCTTGAAATATTGCTCTTACAAACTTAGAAAATTGATAGAATAACAGGTCTTGCATTAGCATGACTCTCCTAATGTGTATAGAGTCTGAAACTCAAATGCCTGCCATTATTTATTAACTTCAATCTTCAATGCTTTGCTACTAATTTGCAAGAAAACCACAATGTTATGTAAAATGGACCAAAACTATGAGGCAAAAATCTGGACATTCTGTAAAGCTCTGTACAGTTGAGAGGTATGAGTCACATATTAAGGTCAGCAAACATCCGGGGAATGCCTTGGACAGTATATCAGGGAAGTGCTGCACTATGGTACAAATTTAGCAGCCAATGGCCTGCAGCACACATTATTCTGGGCTGGAGTACATGTAGCTCTGGCCTGGAGTCACCTTGTAAGTACTGACAGTTACAATGTGCATGCTCCTACACTTAGCTAACTTGAGCCCAAGTTTGTTGCCTCTTCTGTCCAAAGACCTGCCAAGTAGAAATATGTCTGCAGCTATGTATATGTATCAATATGTGCACATATCTATTTATCTATACGTATGCTAAGATATATATATATATATATATATATATATATATATATATATATATATATATATATATATATATATATATATATATACACACACACACACACACACACACACACACACACATATATATATATATATATATATATATATATATATATATATATATATATATATATATATGATGAACAATGATACATAGATTCTCCACATATATCTACATAACACATTTACATAATGTACATACACAACAACAGTTAAAGAGACATCCCTGTTATACACATTTATATAGATATGTTTGGGGATGTACGAATGTCCCCACATGCCCAGGAATGCTGGGTTTATCTGCACTTATACATCACAACAGTTGTCCAATGGAACCAGACCAAGGCCACAGCAGTACATAATCCACTCACCCACAGAACCCTGTGCCTGCAGAATGTTATCCTGTAGAGAGATGCAGGTGAGCAGGTGGCGTAATGCACATTGGTTGCGACACATGCTATGAACAGGCCACTTTTGTTCCTGGCCACATGTCTAAATCTCAAACTGGAAATAGCCACATATGGCCATACTGGTAACTGTACACAATTAGCAGGGATATTACCAGGTATCCCACTCCTAGGACACTAGATACAATAACAGCAGTATCACTCTGTAGGCCACACATGATGTCTAACACAAGGCCACTTTGTGTACTCCATGAGTACTCTGTCTGCATCCACTTATACAGCAGATGTAACCTGTGGCCAGTGGTGGCTAGTGACTTCAAATCAAAGGGAGGCTGCTGGAGACAGCTGAATGGGTGGGGCCAACAGGAAGGGGTGTGGCCAACCAGAAAGGGCTGTAGCTATGTTCAAAACCACAAAATCTGGGACATTAATTAAATACATTGCCCTGCATGCCAAACCATCATTATGAGAGTCCAATCAAGACAAAATGAAGTGGGGAAGAAACAAAATATTTCAATGCATTGGCTACATGACAGCTTACTTAATATCTAGATGGAAAAAAAAGGTTGAGAGGCATTAAAAAATAAATTACTTTTTAAATACATTACTGGAATGCCAGTCAAAATCAAGCATAAAAAAGCAATTACCACTCAACTCAAACCACTTCTCCTTGTACTTGTACTGCAGTTCTAATTATAATTTATATTCCGCTTTATAAAAGTACCAAGTAACATGCTGAAAGTAGCAATCTCTGTGATACCCCCCTTGTAAAAATGTTTCTTATCCAAAAAAGACCTGCTGCCTGACAGGAACTATCCACTTGTTTCATGATGAAAACATGATCAAAGTAAAAAAATGAACAGCAAACAAGAAACAAGCTCAAGATAAATTTCTTAAAAGATTACTGCACAGGTTATGGACCACACATGATAGATTGGCATTCTATTTAGTTTATGGGTAAAGTCTGCAAAGATGACTGCAAGTCTCCAACAAATGTAATGAGCTTCTGAAAATACTATAATCCTGTCCTTTATTAAAAATACTGTCATATGCGTTTGAATACCTAATGCTTATACATTATCTAGTTATGTAAATATTCTCTGCATGGCAACAACAAAAAGGCTTTCAATGTTAGTAATTCTTTAACAGTATGCTTATTAAAGCTTCCTTGCATTTTACAATTTCAAACAAGCTTACCTGATGGTCATTAAAGGATTGCTACTTAAACACAGAGCAACAGGCACTGCAACAACATGCATTTTCTGAATAATAAGAAGCATAAATCAACAGTATAAAAATATGACAGAAAACCAATACCTTCTGCAAAATCATGGACAGATGAAAAGCCACTGTAGTACTTGTATCTACCTTGGATGGGGGATACTCTGCACACCTACACTGCATAACTGCTCCTTGCCTTCTTTGGACACATCCAGAGTCACTACATGGGGGAGTGGGGTGCAACAAGTATGTCACAATTTGAAATGTCTCTGGCTAATGGTGATGACTCTGACATATTTGTCATACCTCCCAACCTCAGAGCAAGAAATCTGGGCAAAGCCATAAATAGTAGTGGGACAAAGGCCCAAAAATAAGCATACTTTTTAAATATCGCTCTTATAAAATTAGAAAGATAATAGAATAGTAGGTCTTGCATTAGTATGAATTTTCTGAAGGGTATGAAATCTGGGGTCTATATTACATCAATGAATGCTTAAAAAAGCGAACGGTGATTAATCAACCCTATGTAAGTGAAATCTTACAATGTCAAACAGTCAGAACAGCGATTTTCTTTCCGAGGGAAAAAAAAATTGCTGTTCAAACAAAAAAAAAAGAAAACACTTTAAACATTACATTAAGTTGGGGGCCAAGCAAATTTTTTTCCCAGGGAAAGAATTCGCTTAAAAGATGCTTCGATATTTTGCTTTTTCAGTCATTTCATTTTAACCAAGACGCATTTGAAAGAATGCGTCTTCGGTCTTGTAATAGGAACCCAAAATTTAAAACTCAAATGTCTGTCATTATTTTCTAACTTCAATCTTTAATTATTTGCCGCTAATTTGCCAGAAAACCACAATTTTATGAAAAATGGACCAAAAATGTGATGCAAAAATATAAAATAGCCACAGGATACAGCTGGAACCTGTCAAAGTAGGGACACTTTTTTAATATTAGTATGGTTAAGTTGAGTAGCTGACAAAATAAGAGAATCTACATGCATTTCTGAAATAAAGTAACCTATAACTCTGATCATTACAATTATTTATTAATTGTAAACCCTCCACATTTTCATCCAAAATTGTCATTTTGCGGAGGAATTATTAGGGGGAGAGCAACATTTTGAGCAAAAATTGGGAACAGTTGAGAGGTTTGGATATACCTAATTCTATAAAGCGATTTATTTGGGTGTACCTCTCAACCTCTTAATTCAGGAAATCTGAACAAGGCAAAATGTACTGGGGGACATACAAACAGTATTAAAAATTGCTCTTGTATAAGTTTAGATAGTTCATAGAATAATAGGTCTTGCTTTAGCATGCATTTTCTGAAGAGTATGAATTCTGAAACTCAATGTCTGTCATTATTTAGTGACTTCATTCCTAAATGATTTGCCAGAAAACTACACATTTTATGAGGAACAAACCCAAAATAAGGAGCAAAAATCTATTCATTTTGCAGAAATCTGGACAGTTGAGAGGTATATATAGTTCAGCCAAGGCTGTCTTTGAGTTTTCTGCCTTTCCGCTCTCACAAAATCATGGTCGAATGGGGCCTCCCCCCTGCAGCCATTCCAATGTCCCATTACTTGGTTATTTCACCCCATGTACCATAAATACTGTAATGTACATATTGCTTTACTTCTATGATTTGGATTTCATTTAAAAGTTTTATTTTACATTTTACAGCACAAACACTAACAGACATCTGCTAAACAAAGCAATGCAGCCTCACAATGAAAATAGACTTAGCATTAAAACGTCTCTGCCCTTGAAACTCACATTCATTGAAACAGCATTGAAACCCACATTCAGAGACAATACATCTGGCTGGTGGCAGAGAAAGATTAACTTTGGGTTGTTCAAATCATAGGCCCCTTGCAAATGGAACATACATGTGTTCTTTGATACAACTTCCTGATTGTATTAAATTATATTCCCCGTATAATACAGTGCAGTTGTTAGAGGGCATTTTACATTTTTTTGAACATTTTCCCAGTAAACAATAAAACAAAATGCATGCACCAATAATGTCAAAACTGCCCAGTTCAGAACATTTCGATCATAAAAGTCTACTCAGACTCCTACAGTCCACCAGTATCAGTAAATATAAACAATCTCTGCAGAAGTAAAACTCATCTAAATAATTCACATTAAAGAGATCTGTAACTAATGAAGTGGTCACTGCTAGCAAACAACTTTATATTTCATTGTACATTCTACAAATAAAGTGCCTTTTGCCCTTGAGGAATAAATTGCCTATGTTACATTAAAAAATGATAAGCTAGGAATAGGGAATGGATGGCAAACTAACAGGTTCATAGTTACTATATATCTCTGCCAAAGAGGACATTCTCAGGACTGCAGCATCCAGCCCCTGTAAAAGTACAACACAGTACAGTATCAACAATGCATTTACATACTGTGGGAGTAGAACCCACAGCCTTCTGCATCAAAAGCAAGTATTTAACCTGTCATGCTATTAACAATGCAAGCAGACTCAGCATATGCAGCACTAAACTTCTCTTCCCCTGAAGCTCTCAGCTCCTTGTAAAATCCAGTCGACACTCAACTGTATCTTTCAACTTTGCAGCAGAAGAAGTCTGGAAAAATCCAAAATGTATTGGGGGGGCAAAAGCCCAAAAACAAGGGACACATTTTAGACATTGCTTGGATAATCTTGGAAGGTTGCTAGAATAAAATGTGCTACCACCGTGCATTTGACTACCAAGTCTCAAACCCAGGACGCTGTGCACCACAGTCAGAGCAACATACCACTACGCCAAATCAGCTGTTTCTTGAAAGCCTGGAAGACTGAAACTTAAATGGCTATCATTTAGTGAATTCAGTTCTCACCACAGCTCTCAATCTCTTAGCACAAAACACCTGGACAAAGCCAATAATGGGGGAATACAGCCCCAAAAATAGGGACAAATTTCAAATATTGATCTTATAAACATAGAAAATTGCTAGAATAAAAGGTTTCATGCTACCATGTACTTTCTGAAGAATATGAAGTCTGAAATTCAAATGCCTGTCTTTATTTAGTGAATTCAAAATCTAGAAAACCACAGATTGTATGAGGAACAGAACAGAACAAAAATATGAGGCAAAAATCTGAAGAGTTTCACAATTGGTGGTGGGTAGGGAATTCACACAATTGCTACCTGCACCCAAGGTACAGGGTTTGAGACTGAATTACTCTCTCTAGCCACCTGGTATATTTCCTGAGTTTCTCTCTAGCCACCAAAGATATTTAACTTGGGCATTACACACACACACACACACACACACACACACACACACACACACACACACACACACACACACACACACACACATACTTATGAGTACAAAGTCCTTCCTGCAGCAGCTACAAAATGCCAGCTTAAGTCCTCCTTTCTGCAACAGCATTCATTTGTAATACAAGTCCCTCCCCTTCTTTCCTGCGAGAGCAGCTATCCAGCCTGCAGACTTTGCACTCTGATCCCCTTCCATTCTATGCAGTTGTAACCACATACACTTCTGGGCATCTGTAGTCTGATGCTCTCTTCCTAATCCGGACTGGTCAAACAGCAGACCGGATTCTCACACGCACGGGCGAAGTTCCGGGACTCACTAATCAGTTTTATTTTTTTTTTCCTTATTGTTTACAGCTGATGGGGCTGCAGTCCTACAGTCCAATAGCATGAGCCATCCCTGCCTGTGCACATGTGATAAGCACTGTGAGCTATAGTGTGTAATAGTAGATAAGCAGGGGTTCTAATCAAACATCATCCAATGTGTGTGTTTGTGTGTGTACAAATATATCTCCTTGCAGCAATACAGAGATACCTCTCTGGCCTATCTCTGTGCAATGGTTATGCATTTTAAGGTTGTGTGACTAGCTGCTGGCCTCTACATTGGCATCCCTTACAAGGTCTGCTAATGTTATACACCTTAAGTGTGCTGATTGACAGTCTAATACCAGGTAAACTCCATAGTGCATACAATAAGTACTGCGAGCTGTACTGTGCTATGATAGCTACGTAGGGGTTTTAACCTCACATCATCCAACTCTGTGTGTGCTTGTATAAATATATCCCTTTACAGCACTACAGACATCCCCATATGGGCTATCTCTGTGCAATGGTTATGCATTTTATGGGCATGTAACTAGCTGCTGGCCTCTAAATTGCCCTATTACACATAAGCATAACTGATGTCCACCACCTTTTAGATTTGTATGTTCAGAAAACCCAGGTGACATGTATCGAGGGTAGCAGACCTTGTCACAAAGTATGACTGCATGATTATGCTGACTGCCCCCATTTTCTCTGATACACTGTTATACACATATGCACCTAGGGAGCCATGCACATGTACTGTCTTACCTTGTTGACATCATATTTTTGCTGTGCCTCCATGCCATCCTGTGATGCTGTATTGCCACCATGTTTCCATTGTTTAACCCTCAGAATGGACACATACACAGGTCCATGACACACCTGTCATTCTGTAACACTATTGCCAGTCTAACATCATGCAACAAAGATACATAAAGTTTGATGTGTAGTCGTGACACATGCCAGCATACAACATCTGTAGTGGCCCACAACAAGTGCCATGGCAAAGCAATATTACAATACGCAAGTACATGTAAAGCCATTTAGTCACCCTGTACGTCAGACACATATTTGCATTTCCCTGCATCGATAGCACGGATGGCAGGGATGTGGCACAGGTATCATCACATGCACAGGGTGTGGTGTTGGGGTGCCAGAGGCCTAAGCTGCACCAAACAGGAGACAGCATGTTTGTGAGTCAAGGAAGGGGTGCTGGTTAGATGGGCCATGGAGAGGTGCCGTGTGTGTCTGTTAGTGACATGCATGTGGCAATGGTGTTTGAGTGTGTGCATGCACACACCTCAAGCCCAGTACTAGCCCTACACATGTGTATGTTGGACAGCTGTGGACCGTACATGGTAGAGCACAGTTCACCATATCTAGCCATGAACACATGAACTGGCTCTGCCAGGAGTAGCACTGCACCCCCACATGCCCAAAGTCAGATGTGATGTTAGTACCTGACAGTGACTGTAAAATGCTGTGCATGTGCCCTTCATGGGACCACCCAGAACCATGTGACCTTGGCCTGCCACTTCATGGTGTGGAGAGCACACTTCCCTTGGTAGTGCTGTAGGTACTGCCACTACAGGACTGTAACTGTGCATAGCCACATGGACTCCCAGCAGACAGTGTTGCTGACCTTCATCCACGTGTCCAACTTCCAACCCCAAACAGATGTTCCAGCACATACATTGTGCAGTCAAAGACAGACTCTTTCTCAGCCCACTGTCTATACACGGCAGCAGTGAACTGATCCAGAGTTTCACCAATGCAGTTGAAGCAGTCTCGGATGTCTCCCTGATACCATACAGTAGTTGTCACACTGCCCTGTTCAATGTCGTGACCATCTGAGTATCTGTGGCCTTTGAGGACTGGGTATGTGTGGGCATACTGAATGTGTGTGGTGACAATGGGAGCAGAAGAGGGATGTTAACCTCTGGGACAGATTCAGCCACCAACAACCTCACCTGTGCCTCACTATGGCCACCATCAGCATCAGTATCCGATGAGGCACTGACATCAGGTTGTGAGTGGGACAGACTCCAACCCCCCTGGTCAGCTGTGAGAAGCAAAACAACAGCAGTACATTACTGCCTGCACTGTTATGTATGGTAATCCACACAGACTCATACAGATGAGGATCCACAACTGCATTACACACCCCACATCTTCACATCTCTGCTCTCATGCACAACAGACACACTCACAACAGCATATACAGACAAGTCAGGCCCATTATAACATGCACTTTAACTACATCCAGTTAATGTTACCAGTACAATACACCTGTAAGGTATGCAATATGACAGTGTATGTGATAGAACTAAACATAAAATGCAGTACAACTATAATGAGAATTATATGCCAGTAGTAGTAGCACTGCCTCAGGTATGTACCATCTCCCTGCTGTGTTTGAACAGGCATCTTGAAGTACTTACCTCATGTATAGCAGGCTGTGTACTCGCTCATAACTATAAATGCAAACATGTTAGTGTTTGTACAATTACACACCTGTGATTACCCAGTCTATGCTCAGTCGTCTACTCAGAGGCGATCTTTGCTTAACATACAAGGCCATGTCAAACCCAGAGCTGTTGGACATGCTACACTTAAAGAAATCCCAATCCCTCAGAGCCACATGCTCCAGGGCTCTAAACCTTGTCATCACAATAAACAAAACATGCTGGAGGGATAGGTTCCTGACCCAGAGACTCCCCAGACTCTGGAATAGATTGCCCATACATGTCAAGCAGAATGCCTCTTTGGCCCTCTTCAAAAGGAACATTGACAATTGGATGGGAGAAGGAAATTCACCCCGGGGATCACGTCAGTCACCCTGCTAGACAGGGGTCCAGGGAAGTAAATAGTGTGGGATGAAATAGCCAGGGAATTGTTATGGCTCAGCTTGTATAGGCCCTAGGGCTGATAGCCTAGTACCAACCTATGAACCTATGCACTGTAGTTAACTGTCCCAGAATTGAATACACACATATCCTACTCTGGCTAAGCACAACAATTTTACATACGGCAAAATGTCAGCCCTTAACTTTCATAGGGTATATATGATCCTTAAAACAACAGTATCACACTTACCAGATGCAGGACCATGGACATAGGCCACACTTGATGGACCTATGAAAAGGTGAGGGAGAGGTATTGTCAGCACCACCAAATGTTACAGCACTTCAAGGTAATTTGTGCATATATCCACATGTTCAGAAGCTACTATGATAATGGCTATATTAATGACATTCTGAATATGTGTGCACAACTGAGTATAAAATCCAACCCCCCAATGCAGATAGACTGGACACTCATGTACTGGTATATACAGCCTGCCACAATGACTGATACAGTATTACACTGCTGAATACATTAAGCTTACTGGGACCTCCTCTCCTGTGGGCACTGTGGCACACACCTCCATGACGTATGGCAGGATGGATGCCTGGGAGATGTTGCTTGTTCCTAGGAACACCAGGAATTCTACTGTGGCTGAGAGTGGTTATTCCATTGCAGGTCTTCCACCAGTGGTGGCATGATCCATGGCAATTCCCTTTATTGTGCAGCATGCACCATATCTGTGACCTGGTGTCGGACCTGCTCATAGGTCCTGTCCAGTTGGCTAATCTGATTGACAGCTGGTACAAGGTCTGCCCACAATGCCACCCACTGTTCCCAATTGAGCCTACCCCTGGACAGCAAGATCGGATCCTGGTGTCTTAGTCCATCCAGTTTAATATCATTCTCCACAGTAGAGAAGGGTGTGTGTCTCATGTGGTACATGGTTCCTGAAAGACAACAAGAGGGAAACACATCACATGCCAGATATGTGGAAATCCACTATGTACAGATCCAGCACACCCATTATGGCCTGTACTATCCACCACTCCCTCACAAATCATACCCGACAGTCTGGCAACACACTACATGTGTGGTTATCACCAAGACAGTAGCAATACTGGGGTATGCCTCTGTGTGTTCTCACAGATTCTGCTGCATTTTCCCACACCCCATCAGTGCAGTCTGCTGTGGTGAGTCCCCTACAGGCAAACTCCCACTAATATGTCATGCAGCCGCTGTCGGACAAATCACAGTGTGCTATTACAATGACTATATGGGGACAGTCCAGAAACATCAGTGTGTCACAATGACAAACAGCAATACAAACCAGCTGTAGCATATGTTCCCTGTAGGCATCATACCTCTCATCTATACAGATATTTGCAGACTATCAAGACATTTGCCCATAGTCTTGGTCATTTTCACATAGACTTGTGTTTTTCTGACAAATGGTTGGCCAATCATTGATGGCTGATGTTAGAAAATGAAGACAGACATCTGAGTTTCACACATCATACCCTTCAGAACACAGTTATGCTACAGTAATATCAGTTTAGTCTTACCGTTCTTACTTTGTACGAGTAATACATAAACACTGTCGCTGAGTTTGGGCCTTTGTCTCCTTATTAATTTTGGCTTTGTCCTCAGTTTTTGCTGTAGGAGGTTGACAGGTATGTTAGGCATAGCTCACAACCAAACAGGGGCAAATGTCAACAGAAACAGGGACTTAGCCAGAGTACATCAGGGACATTCAGGGTCAGTTTTACAATGTTAGAACTTACTATGTGAGACATGGACAGAATGAGAGGAGGTGAATTACAGTACATCGTTTGACATTACAGGGGTGTACACATGGACAGAATGAGAGAAGGTGAATTACAGTACATTGTTTGACATTACAGGGGTATACACCCTCCTTTATTTTCACTTTGTACTGCATGTAATCCACTAGCTTTCCTACAACAGCCAACAGTTGTAGGTGGGATTGACATAGACAGAGCTGAGATGTGACTGAAATCAGGGACAGTTGAGAGGCATGCGTGTAGGTGTAGGACAGCAGAGTATCAATGACATGTCATTACCATAGACCTAAGATGGGCTTAGTGTTGTAATCCCTATTACCGATATCTCTCTCCTCCCATCTGCATCCTGTTATATGGAGACATTTGTCACATACCTGGTGTAGTGCAGTACTCCTTTGTTGAACTTTCCTTCCAGTAATCTTTTGATAATACACTCTTTGTGGATAAGTCTCATAAAGACCTGTTCCCCATAACCAACTGCTTGTCTTTTTAAGGTACTGATCATTAGCAGGTAATTGCCTCTGCACCAATCTGTTGCTCATAATTGCTAATTGCAGCCATAACAGCTGTCCTGCACTATAATTAACCCATGACATGCCATCACTGTGCAATATATAAGGCCTTGGCCCCTTTCTTAGTTTTTGAGATGGACTTTACTGAGGTGTGGAAACTGCAGCATCACAAAGGGATGATACAAACACGGTTCACTGTGTAGATTTATGAAGTATGTCCACAGTTTTGCCTCATATGTGTGGTTAGTGTCCCATACCATTGTGGTCATCTAGCAGTGCACTGGCAATCATTGTGAGCTGAGGCCAGAAAGGAAAAAGACAAGTGTGTCTGTCACACTTCATACGCATCAGACAATGTAAGCTACTGCAACAGTTATTATTCTATCAACTTACTATCTTTGTAGGGGCAAACTGTTAAACATGTCCCTATCTCTGGGCCTTTGCCCCACCTCCCATTAAGTATGGCTGTGTCCTAATTTCTTGTACTAGGTAGTTTGGAGGTATGGTAGGTCTGTAGCAGCTACCTTTATATACAGCTGTGTATGCTGCAGGCTGCAGCTGCTGCTGCAGCCTACAACACATAGGGGGGAATGTGAACACTTTTGTGGACAGCAAGCTGTACATGAAACTGTGTTAGCTGTGTCAGGTCTGTCATTATGGCAGAGCCAGGGCAAGGGTATTCTGTACAGTGTAGTTGGGGGCATGTGCTTAAGGTACATCTGTTATGGAATAGTGTGACTAACAGAGTAGTCGGCAACATATAGTTAGGCCATATATGTGCATTGTGTCTCTGCCTGTAAGCCTTTGTCTTGCAAAACTAGGTAGCAATGAATTAGTAGCAGTAACCTGTGGGGAGTAAGATTGCATGACTCAGTCATTACTTGCTGTCTTTACAGTAATGTAATTGAAGTGTGACACAACACTGGATTCGAACCTAGGACTGTGTGTGGCAAAATGTACTGCATGCAAGACATTTAAAAGAGTGAGCTACTGTAATAATGCAAATCCATGTGTACTTGTAGAATATATTTATTTTTTATTTATTTAATTTAACATTTGTTGACCAGGAAAGTCCGACTAGGTTCCACAGAGCCTGTTTTCAGTGGAGACCCAGGGAGAAATGTTCCAGATGCATGTCTTTGGAATGTGGGAGGAAACCGAAGTACCCGGAGAAAACCCACGCGAACACAGGGAGAACATGCAAACTCCACACAGAAGGCACCCCAACCGAGAATCGAACCGGAGAACCTCTTGCTGTGAGATGACAACGTTAACCGCTGCACCATTGTGCACATATACAGGCTGTGAGAAATATTTCTACACCCATGAGTATGTGAGTGGCTTTATATGGTTGTATTTCTGCACCAGGGTCCCCGTTGTACATGCACTTTGCCATTGCTGCCTTAGCAGATGTCTTTCTATAAGTTGATGACAAAATGGCACATGTACCTGCTATCACAGGCCTCACTTACATCCATTAGTATATCTTCATTATTATTTCTTATTGCAGCAGAGTCCAGGGTACACTCACAGTTTTCACATTAGTTTTTTTTTATTTTAGTTACATGCATAATGTCTGTAAGTAACAAGCAGTATGTTTTGCTGGAAACACCAATTTAACCTAATAATGTGGTGGTTTAATGCAGTTTGCTATAGTTGAGAGAGGCCTGGGTTTGACACTTGGTGGAGGTGTTTCTTTTCTACATGTGAGTTACAATGTAATAGCACATGTAGACATTAAAGCTTTTTAAAGCTCATTTAATCTCATTTAAGCTGAGCTAAGCAAAGTGGTACTATGTGCTGCACTGCGCTGCTCGTTGCAAATTCATGCAAACCTTTGCTAAAAATATAAATAAAATAAAAAGGGGGTGATAGGAAAGTGGTGAAATGGAGGCAAGCAGGGAGAAAAACAATGTGAAATGCAGCTAGAGATGTGCAGGATGGGTGTAGGAAAGAACCATAGATATCCATTTCTTGTACAGCAACAGGTGTGCATTTTGGCAGGTTTTGTAGATGAATTTGGACTCTCAATCCCCAGATAGAGGGGTGAGGACATTAATCTGTTGTTAAGCCAATGGGACCAAATTAGTTTTGTCCAGTGGACACGTGCAAAATGGATAACTATGTATGGGGTGATATTTTTGGGGGGACAGATGCCAATTATTTTTTTTTTTAAGGAGTGAGTGAAATGTTGGTGAAGGGACATAGGTATATGTGGGGAGGTAAGTTGGGTAGGAGAGGATGCAATAGCAGACAGACAAGACAGATAAGACAGCAGACAGGGCGGTGTGTGACACATGAGGGGGTAAACACCTTGAATGGGCAAAGTGTTGTAAAAGTGGAGTCGCATGTGCCTCCAGATGGCAGCAGCATGACTGACATCTCCACCCATGTGCAGTCGACACTGCTCCTTCATGGTCCCAAAGGTGGCAGTGCTGGAGGATGGGCACCAGGGCTAGCATGCTCCACCAGGTTGCCCAATGTCCTCAATATGGTGTAGGCAATGTGCATAGGTCTGATGAACAATCCTGTGCACCATGACTGGCAGTTCCTGTTGGGTGAATACAGCCCCTCCACCACCGCACCCAGGGGGAGCCTGGGCCTTTCCCCTGAGCCAGTTCTACCCATCGCCGCAGGTGGTGCAAGGGCAGCAGAGGGGCCACCACCAGCCTGGGTTCCAGAGGTGCTAAGACATAGTGCCACGGTCAGTTGAGGCAAGGTAGGCAGATCACTGGGAACCAGCCTACCTTGATATGCTGTAGTGATGGGGGTATAGCAATAAGTATAGGTTAGTTATGAACAAAACATAATTAGTAATAATAGCATGGCAGATCAGTGAAAATAACCCAATTACATATCAATGCATATTATGTGAAACACATCATTATTTACTCATAATATGGGCTGCCTCATCCATTAACCTGTAGTTCCTGTGGAGAGAGAATCAGTAAACATTACGTGACTGATACCATAATATTTAGTGCTACACAACACTGGATTCGAACCCTGGTCTGTGTGTGTGGCAAAATGTACTGTAGACAGAGCAGTTAACAAACTGAGCCACTGAGTCACCATTGATATTTGTCTAGAGCTCATCTAGAACCAATGTATGATCTGGTAGTAGTACTACAGTTGTATACTAGACTGCAGTGACAGGAGAACACACATGCATGAAATACAAGCTTGACAGAGACAGCAGGTAATCTATACATTAGTTTATAGAATGCAGGCATACACAATATATTGTTACTGGTTTGAAATATCTGTGAAGTCAACAGACCATATCAGATCATGGAGTGGGCTATCTCTGCCATATACCTTGCCTACCTGCTTTTTGTGGATGACAGAGCATTATGTGAACAATGCTGGCCTAGAAACAGCCTTGAATGGTACTGTATGTGTTAAATGAGACATTTGGCAGCCATTATATTTGGATTCTACAGCTATTACATTGCTAGACTTGACTGCAGCACCCTGCAACTCCCTACCTTACATCTTGAATGCATACAGTTGTACTGCAATGGTCAAATCAAGACAATCCTGATGTACACAATTCAGCTTGGTGTTATTGATATTGGTTCATGTGCTATTGCAGAATACTTGGCATTATTAATTTCTTGACGAAGAGCTCTAATTCCACACTTATTGCACTGCAGACCTAATTGTATATACCTTAATATAGTTTCCAATACTGGTTTGAGTTTTTATTGGACAAGAGTTGTCATTATTCAGTTCTTGCAATACAGCTCTACTTCCACAGTTATTGCACTGCAGACTTTATTGTGTATACTTTAATGCAGATAATGGTATTGTTTCATGTTTTTATTGTACTACAGTTGGCATTATTCATTTATTGCACTACAGCTCTAAGGCCACATTTATTGCAATACAAACTTTACTGTACGTACTTTATTGCAGTTAATGCTTTATTATTTCTTGCTTATTTCACCACTGTTAGCATAATACATACATACTCACCACACTCACAGTGCAACCTGGCCAAGTACCCGGCATGTGCCTAGAGGTTGTGAGGCCTCTACTCTGCAGCTGTTGGGAGAGAAGCACACCATTATTCATACCAGTTTAGCAGACATTCAGATTAGATATTGGTGAAACAGATGTAAAAGCACTTGCATACATGTGGGAAATTCCCTGCATGAAGAGATCTCCCTTTCATCTCTTCAGGTCATCATGGTGGTGACGACACTACTCACCTGTGCAATGGATACCAGTTGTATTGGTGAGTTCCCTTGCCAACCAGACCCATGCCTCTGCCTTGCACTCTGAGCCCTGTCAACCTGTCTTTGCAGAAGTCGGTCTTCATGTTTTTTACTAGGAGTCTGACCATGACCCTGGACTCAAGAATGCCCCAACACTGCACCTGAAAGTGTGAACCCTCAACAATGCCTGCCATAGTACACTTCAGAGACAGAGCTCCAATGGATTATGCTGCATTCCCGCCTATTGGGCTTAATATAGCTTGTTTTTCCACCCTTACACGCTATTTGGCAATATTTAAAAATGCAGCACATTGCTTAGCAGTGAGCAAACCAGAGCAGCTGAGCTGGGCAGTGTGAAAACTTGAGGACCCGTATACTTAGCCACACTTAACTGTGCACAAACCAGTGAAGTAGAGCTGAGCAGTGCATAAACATTTTCAGCCCTTATTGTGCTTATGTGATGCTTAGCAGGTCTTAGCAGAGCTTAGGGGAGCACAGCAGGCCATAATATAAAAATAATTGGTATAATTTATATTTCAAAAATAAGTGCTTATTTTCCCTTCCATGTATTCAAACCCTGCATATACTGCTTAGGAGGCCATACCTCTCCTCATTTAGCTATGAGACTGTGTAGAATTCTGCTATATCTTTACATATACCTCTGAGCTACCTATAAGCACTGCTGAGCACCGTGCCACACCATGCAAACCCGCTCAGTTATGCTTAAACACGACCTTTAAATAAATAATTAATTGCATCCGATTTCTATTTTTAGATGTCTAGCAGGTGTCTCATCTCTGCTTAGTATTGCTGCGCTCCTAGCTGTGCAAACATCCTTTTAAAAAAAAAAAAAAAAATACTTAAAACAATAAAATAAACATTGACATAATACAATCGGACAGTGCAGGGAGTGTCTTACTCATCTGCGGACACAGTTGTAACTACACTCCTTACACTGATTTAATAACCATGTCCCATGGTTCTCCCTTGGGAACATTCCATGATTAATATGCATGGCACGTTGCTGAGAAAGAATCGTGTACACGGACATGGTAAAATTCCATGTAGGCTCTACACTGTGCCTTAACAGATTTTATTATATCCTGAGGAATCTCTTTTCTTTTTCATTCCATGCTTTCTCAATTAACCTTTTTATTCCTTTGCCGATTTTTATATATTCCTTGTTTTCCTTTTTCTCTAGCCATATTGCAAGATGATCAGAAAATCCTGTTTCAACTACCACCCCTTCTCATATAAATAGACCATCTGATATTATAAACTAATCTGTTTCAGTTCTATATGTACAACATTTTTGAGTCCAATTGTTGCAAAGTTTTGGCTTACCACATCTTACAACTTCTAACATTTTTCTTATATCATTTCCTCTTTTTACGCTTGTCTCTTAAATCACAATTAAAGTCTCCTGTTATTATAATATTCGTACCTGTCACTGCATAGTCTAAAATCTGATGAAATAAGCTTTCCCTTTCTTTACAATTAGTATAAGCATATAATGTTACAATTATATATACTTGTTCTTTCTATAATGGTTAATCTTCCCATTTTCCTAAAGTTACATCTAATATCTATAGTGTATTTCTACAGCATATGGCTATTCCAGAACATCTCTCATTTCCCAAATTCCAGATTATCTTTCTTCTACATTGTTTCTCTATATTTCTTTCTTTCTTTCTTTATTTATTTTACATTTGTTGATCGGGTTAGTCTGACTGAGCTTAGTATCCCTTTTTCTGTGGTGGCCCGGGGAGAAAAGCTCCACAGTTTTACAATTTTAGTGTTAACAGTGTCAGCAGGTTACAATGTATACATACAATGAAATACATTTTATCAGAAAAATAACAGTGGAAAAAACAAAATAAACATACATGAGTTCAAGATGGCCGCTGTTTTGTGAGCACTGCTAATACCTAATTCTCTGAAATACCCTGGATTAAATAAACCCAGAAGACAACACAGAACACAAAAATACAGAAATAAGACTAAATATCTATTTCTGATAACAAACAGCAATCAAAGGAAGGGAAAAAAGCAATGGATTCCTTTTAAAAATGACAGGATTAACCAAGATTTTGTCAGACAACTGGAACCGTGTGATACTGAGGCCCTGCTGTTACACATAAAATCTGAAAACTCTCCTAGTTGCAATATGTCGAAAGAAGAAAATAATATGGAGACTGGCAACTAAGACCAAATTTTCGGTCCTAACCTCACCAGATAAGGACACAACTCCAAAGAGACAAAGGACAAATAAACAGCCAGATGATATTAAATCTACAAGTAAAACCAGCTAGCCTGGAAGGCATTGAAACAGCCTTATTACCTATGCAGCAAGCAATACAGGATCTAACCTTACAGTTTCAAACATTCGGAGATTCACTTAATCAAATATTAACCAGAGTTGAAAAATCAGAGGCAAAAATACTTGAAGACTAAATAAAAATGGACTCTATAGTGCAGAGAACTGATTCCCATGATAAAGAGCTGAAAAGCATACAAGCAAAAATAATAGACCTTGAAGCAAGAGCTCGGAGAAACAATATTATCATAAGGGGAATACCTGAAAGTGTGACTCATAACAACTTAATAACAACTATTAAAACATCTTTAAATCTCTGCTGGATGACCCTGAAGAAACACAACATGTGATAATAGAGAAAGCTCATAGAGCCCTAAGAGAAATGCAATCTCCTCTGAGACCAAGGCCTGTCTATATTAAAATCTTAAACTACCAGGATGTAAATAAAATACTTTTTGCAGCTAAAAAGAAAGGGGTACTCACCTGGAATGGTAATAAAATTTCCTTGGCTCAAGACCTGCCCATCCAGATAAGGCAAGCATACTGTAAGTTTCTAATAGAAAAGAAAATTAAATTCCACATGAAATACCCAAGCCTTCTCACTTTCACTGTAAAAGAGGTTAAATACATGGTTTCTGACCCCAAAGAAGGAAAACAAACATTTCTAGCCATTTTTAAGCAGATTCCACCTTCAGAAATGAAATAAATCATACAGAAACTGAAAACAACTCGAGTGAAAAATTGGCTGAATTGCAAGCATTTTGGATAGGATACCAACTCTGAGAGCCTCACTTGCTTCCTACGCCCTTAAAACAATGATGGGAGCCATGAAGAACACAGGAAATGCAAAAGAAAAGTGGGTAGGAACTAAAATACAACTGCCATTTCTGATGTGTGCCTTATGAATGAACTCCTCTTCCTGGGACTCTGCTATGTAAAGTCATTCCCCCTTCCAGCTCAAAAGGCTCCATTGAAAATCCAAAATGACCTGAAATAAAGATACAGCAAGGCTAGGAAATTAATATTGTCTTAGAAATGCAAAAATAGATTAAAAACAACTAAAAAGATAAAACCTGACTGAGAAGATTATCAGAAACCTGCATAACAGGAATCTGATGTCTAAGGTACTGTTTCACTGAGGTTTTGACTCTCTTATTAAGAATTCAACCTTAACTACTGGATGAGAGACTGTCTGAATCTACTTACTTAAAGGCTTTTTGACAGAAATACTGTTGTCTGATTAAGATAAATGAGAGAATGACAATAAAAACACTTTAGAAAACAGAGAATACCTGATCATACTAATATAGACTTTTTTTCTTTTTGTTTAACTGCAGAAAACATAATTATAACCTGAATATGTAGACTATAACAAAATATACAAGCTTGAAAACATTTTTTTCTCTCTTTGCCTCACATTCTTACTTCTATCTATAGGTGCCAATAACATAATTTGTGTGCATATCAGGCTGTTACAATAATCTGTATAACAACTAAAATAGGGAAGTTCTTTAGTATAACAGATAGAAGGAGGGAAAGAGAAATATAGGAAGAAGAAATATGTGATCAGGACCACCCTGGTTTAAAAGTCATGGTATATTGTAAATATGCGACCAGGACAACCCTGGTTTAAGAGGCATGGTATATTGTAAATATGTGACCAGGACAACCCTGGTTTAAAAGGCATGGTATATTGTAAATATGTGACCAGGACAACCCTGGTTTAAAAGGCATGGTATATTGTAAATATGTGACCAGGACCACCCTGGTTTAAAAGGCATGGCATATTGTAAATGTATGACCAGGACCACCCTGGTTTAAAAGGCATGGTATATTGTTGTGTAGATTGTTTTATCTAACCAAGGATTTGAATACTAACACGCTGTTTACAAAGGACAACCCTGGTTTAAAAGGCATGGTATATTGTTGTGTATTTGTTTTATCTAACCGAGCATTTGAATACTAACATGCTGTTTGCAAAATGTTTTATCAGAAGGATTAAGTCATAAATGAAAAAGTTATAAGCTATCTTTACACATTACTATAATAGTATATAGGTTAAAGCAAGAGACTAGGGATATGATGCTGCAGTGCTTTTTTAGGAACTAGTTTGGTAGGCTTTGTCCATATTGGATATAGTAACATAAGGGGAATACCATGATTTATACCTACACACAAAGGGAATACAGAACTTAAAAATAGAGGGAAATTTATAGTATACAACAAATTCTCATTATATTCCCCTGGTTATTCCTGGTCCAGGGATATGTTGGTTAGGCACAGGGAGGGGACAGGAATAGTTTGATGCTTTCCAAAAATACTCTATAGCAACACATACAAAAATCATAAATACAAGTTAACACATACATCCGGCAAAACAAACATTTCTAACACATAAATGTGGGAAATTGAGACAGAGAACATTAAAGAACTCCAAAATAAAGAAAAAAATAACCTATAAATTGTTCCTGCACCTTACCTTGAAATTCAAAGTCAGTCTTATATTGATACAAGAAATGCATTTAACTACAGACCAATGGTCAGATAATGGTAAAAAGAAGTGGATAAGACAAATTATAGCATCAGAGGGTAAGACTAACAGTGCTGGTGTAGCCATAATAATCAAAAATCAATTTCAAGATAAAATACTTGAAACTAAGAGTGATAAAGAGGGAAGGTGGTGTTATGTAACTTTCACCAACCCAGTATTACCAAATCCCATAATGGTGCTTAATATATACGCACCTTGTAACAACCAACATCACTTTATTATGTCGCTTTACCCAATCTTAAACCAAATTAAAGATCACTATATAATAATTGGAGGTGACCTGAACACATATCAAAATCCAGAAAAGGACAAATCTAACCGGACCAAATCTCATAATAAACAAGCTACAATAGCTCTACATGAATTTAAACAATATTTTAAACTGTATGACCCCTTCAAGTATGGGAATAATGACAATACAACTGGGAAGTTCACATTTTATTCCCAATGCCACAAGATATGGTTGAGAATAGAATACATTTTAATCTCAGACATACTTATTAACATAGATCCCTCAATAGGCATACACACCAGATTTTTCTCAGACCATTCCATAGTTACATTGAATATCAACTGGGACAAAGATGGTACCTAGCAGACAGAGGTCACAACTGGTCATTAAATCCTAATCTGCTTACCAAAACCGATATAATAAAATAAATTGAGGGCATATTAAAAACATCCCTTGTAAATGTCCCCACCTCACAAGTCCCAATGGATATAGAATGTGCGGCGGCCAAAGCACAAATCAGAGGACTACTCATCAAAAAAGCAGCATATTATAAAAAAATACAACTAAATGAGGAACACACCTTGAAAGAGAAGATAGAACAACTTGAAAGGGAATTACTAAATAACCCTAATAATCAAACGGAAGTTGATCTCCTAAAAACACAAAGAGACCTGTATATGTTAGAGGACAGAACTCTATCTTTTTATGAGGCAAGAATGTTAGCCAGTTATGCAGAAGAAGCACATATTGCTCCAGAGCTTTGACCAGAATTATTTCACAACATAAAACCACCTGAAATATAGTATAAATAAATTACAGGGACAAAAACTATATAAGAAATGAAGACATTATCAAAGTATTCGAGCAAATATATTCTCAGATATATGGAGAACAGACATTACAAGCCTCTAGGGAAGAAAGGACTCTTTTTCTTCAAAAATTAAAATTTCCTAAACTAAACTTAGAACAACAAAAAAATAACGGAACATATTTCTATTAATGAGATAATCACAACAATTAAACATTTGAAATCACACAAGGCCCCCGGACCGGATGGACTTACTTCAGAGTTTTACAAATCTTTCACTCCCCTTATTGCTAAAGTACTATATCATATGCTGAACTATATAATAAATAATAACAATAATGATATTCACTTTAATGCCTCCAAAACTATTTCCATATTAAAAGAACATGCAGATCCCAAAACCCATATAGTTATAGACCCATCTCCCTTTTAAATATAGATACAAAGAGCCAAACTTCAATACTCGCAAACAGATTAAAAAAACTAATAGAGAAAATCATTTCTCCAGAACAATCTGGGTTCACACCACATAGACAGACCAGTGATAACACACTAACATTGGATGCATTGATATATTTTGCAAATCAGAAGAACATTAACATTTACGCAATGGTAGTATATGCCCACAAGGCATTTGATAGGGTCAACCTAGAATTCTTATTTCAAATATTACCTTATTTAGACAAACCTAACAACTTTGTACAGATTATTCAAATTCTCTATAGTAATACCTATACATCTCTTTAGGGTGGCCACGGTGGTGCAGCGGTTAGTGTTGTTGCCTCACAGCAAGAGGTTCTCTAGTTCGATTCTCGGCTGGGGTGCCTTCTGTGCGCAGTCTGCATGTCCTCCCTGTGGTCAAGTGGGTTTCCTCCAGGTGCTCTGGTTTTCTCACACATCCCAAAGACATGCAGTAGGTGGATTGGACACTCTAAAATTGGCCCTAGGTGTGAGTGTGTGCATGTGTGTGCCTTCTGTGGAAGGTTGGGTGCCAGGCTGGCAACTCGACACTGTAAAACTCCACTGCCAATCATGAGCAGACAGATGATCCGCTGTGACGACCCCTAACTGAGAAAAGCCAAAAGAAGAAGAATCCCTATACATCTCTTTACATAAATAAAACATGGTCAAATAGAATTTCGATAAAAAATGGAACAAGGCAAGGATGCCCACTATAACCTTTTTTATTTAACTTATACCTAGAATCACTGTTTTTATATATTAAACAAAATGCTTATCATAATCCCCCCTCAATACATAACCTCAAAATATATCTTTCCGCTTTTGCAAATGATTTAAATATATATTTCAATACGCCAAACTCCGATATGACCAAAATAATAAATGCAATTGAACAATTTTCATATATGTCTAATTACAAACTAAACCTTAATAAAACTAATGTCTTCCCTTTGAGGCCAAACAGGCTTATTTCATTGATACCACTTTTAGACACCATAAAAATAAAGGTTGAAATTAAATACCTGGGAATGACTTTTTTTCAAAAAAGAATAAGGAATTCTACCAACATAACGTAACGCTTAAATGGCAAAGCATTATACAAGACTGTACAAGGTGGAACCATCTTAAGCTTCCATTTCTGGCCAAAGTCTCAATAATTAAATGAACATACTACCTAGGCTAATGTATATATTTATGACATCACAAATACCTATACATAATAAATTCTTTAAATAAATTCATACCTCCCTAGCAAAGTTTATATGGGATACTAAAAAGACCAGAATCTCGTACCAGAAACTAACACTCCCCAAGAATAAAGGGTGTCTGAACTTACCAGATTTTAAAACATATTACTTTATTATCCACACTAACAGAATACTGAAAATAGCAGAGTATAATCCGTCAGCACAAACTTGGTCACTGCCATGGGTGATAATATACTACAGATACATCAAATCACTAGGCATCAATCCCAAAGTACTTCCCTTTTTGAACAAAAAAGATCTACAAGTGCACAAAATTATAGACCCTCTAAAACATTCTATAAATATAACACAAAATTATTTCATTCCTTAAACCTGGGGCAAGCTCTGATAACATTACAACCCCTCCATAAAAATCCTAATTTAAAAATAAATAACAAGATGCTAGATTTAGATTCCTATTCCCAATTAAAAGAAAAAGAATACAAGATATCTACCCACTACTTAATTGTACTATCCAAGAAATGAGAAATAATCTGAATCTACTTAAGTCTTATATCATAATGCTTAGACAAATCAAAGAGATGTGTTCCATTTACCTCCCAAACCTTACCATACCCAATAGTGACATGGAAAAATGCACTCTGCTCTGGGAGACTATCCTCATGACAAAGAAAACTATCATAAACTCATACAAAATGATAAGGGAAATCAAATTCCAGAAAGACTTCTTTTTCTCTAACTATTGGAGGAAAATACAACCATCCTTGGATGACCACCAGTTACAAAATGCAATTAACCTAACACTGAAAAGCATACCCCTTAAAACACTGTTGTACACAGAGCTTATGATAAATAACAATTCATATTTCACACCTGCATCACTACACAAATTCAATACAACAAAATCTCCATACTGTCCACACTGCAAGGATCAGATAGCAGATTTAATGCATATATTTTGGAGTTGCAAGTACGTCTATAAACTCTGGAATTCACTGAAATTGTAATTACTAAAACTGGGATATCAATCATCAACACTTACATGGGAATTTACCATATTACATATTCGCCTATCTAACTTCTCATTAAAACAAGCAAACTCACTTATAACCATATTCTCATTAATGAAACTATATATAGCCCTCAAATGGATAGACTCTATTAACATCTCTTTGGAGGGTTTTAAGAAAGTGGCTATTAAACACCTATTAGCTCACAAAATAGTAATTGGTAAAAGAAACAAAAACAGCAAAACTCGAGAAACTTGGGAACAAACCTTCAATATCATACTAACATAAAACATCATGCACACTATAGAGTAACATGTTATAAGGGAACCTAGCAATATACCCACAAACTCACAACAAAATATGGTATTGCAAACATTAATGTATGTGTTATCTTTATAATGTTTAAACTTGTTTGAGAATGCATCTATGTATATAGTGTACATAGGTTTGTTATATTTATTATTTATTATTTATTATTTATTATTTATTCCGGTTTGATGACCGGGGGGTCCACTGGGCTCAGGGAGCCCGTTTTCAGTGAAGGCCCAGGAAGAAAAGCATAGTTGCATGAATAATTACTAAGAAACTTTGCATAACTGATAAATAAACAGGTAGCATTCATAAAGAAACAAACAATTACAGTTTTGTTTAGGTGTAAAAAACAGGCAAATGGCCCTGAGGCTAGATTTTACAGTATAATTATATATATATATATATATATATATATATATATATATATATATATATATATATATAAAAATACAAATGAGCAAGATTAGCTAGGTGAGAGGTTAATCAGGAGTAAAAGTGGAGGAGACCTTGAGAGGTATAGGGTGAAGAGTACAGTTGCATTTCCTGTTTGAGTAAAGGTGAGACTGAAGAAGAGTTTTAAAGTTTTCGAGGTTATAGCAGGTCCTAAGAGTGGAGGGAAGAGCATTCCATTTTTTTGCTAAGGTGAAGGAAAGCAAAAGTTTACCAGCTGGGCACTTGGGTTTGTGGATTGTGATTAGGTTTTGGTGGGTAGATCTAAGTGTTCTATGGAAAGTATATGGTTGTAAGATATTGGATAGTGCAGGACACTTGGTAGGTTGGAATAGTAGTCTATACACACTTGTGATTTGGAGAAAGTCAAGTTGGTGATGGAGTTCAAGCCAGTTTAATGAGTGAAGGGAGGAACAGTGATGAGAGGAAGATTAGGCTTTGGTAGCAAATCTGGAGATTTTATTGTAACATATTTCTAGTTTGGAGGATAGTGAGGAGGATAAATTAGTAAGCAGAGGGGTGCCATACAGTAGAGAGGGAAGGAGATAAGTAGTGATGAGAGTTAGTCTGGTAGCAGGAGAGAGGAAGTAATTGTTTCTATAAAGTCATGTTTCTGTGTTAACTACAATGTATAACTTTCTCTTACGGTCATGTTGTAAATATGAAAATGTTTGTGTCTTTTATAAATGGAAAATGAAAATAAAAATTATTGAAAAAAATAAGCATATATAAGAGAAATAATTTGATACAAACATTTTCAATAAACAGTGAAAAGAGTTCATAGTCTATGTAGTTATTTCATGAGATATGTGACATTAGAAATGGAGATAAGAGATGGAGAAGAGTGATGCTTTGAAGAGGTTTACAAGCTAAAAATGTTTGAAGTTTTGGTGATTACATATGAACTAATAGGCTAGATCAGGGAGGATGAGTGCAGAGGCAGGACCAGTGTGTTTGGAGGTACTCTCTAGTGGCAGTTTTGAATTGATTTTATGTTTGAGGGGCGTGAGTTCTAGTGGTAATTTGTTCAGTGATATGGCAGGATGGTAGCTGTAGAGGTTGCAGCTGATTTTAGTCTTAGGTTTGTATATTTGTAGTAGGTTATGGTTAGAGCTACATAGGGACCTAGTGGGGCAATATTAAGAGATAAGGGGAGATAGTCGAGGGCAGATGGATTTCAGGTATAGTATAGAGTGAATTATTTGTAGTTGTGAGAGTAGAAGCTGGTGACATAATTCCAGCCAGTTTAGATATCTTAGTGAAAGACAATGATGTGCTTTTTAAGTTTGGTGAGCAGCGAATCTGGCAACCTTATAGGTAGACTCTAGTTTAGTTAGCAGTGTGGAGTTAAGATGGGTAAGAATTTGGCAGCTATATAGAAGGCTAGATAGGCGGTACGCACGACAGAGGGTTATTTTTGCTTTGTTAGAAACTTTTTTGTTTCGATAAAGAAGGCCAAGTTTTTGGTGTGTCTTTTTGATGCAGTTGTTTACATGTAGATCAAACTTGAGTTGGTCATCTATCATTACTCGTAGTAGTTTTGTACTAAGTTCAACTTCAATGGGGGTGTTATTGAGGGACAGTACAGAAAATGTAGATTTAAGGTGGGTAAAGTTTTTTGGGAGAAATAGTAAGAATTTTATCTTTTTAGGGTTAAGAATTAGCTGGTTGTCACAGAGCCAGAATTCGACTGAGTTAAAAGATGCTTGAGTTGCAGACATAAGGTAACAGAGCGTATCTGTGCCGGTGATGATGGTGGAGTCATCTGTGTATTATACAAGGGATGACTGTGGACAGGAGGTGTAGAGTAGATTAGTGACTATATTGAATAATAGTGGGCAAAGGATAGATCTTTGGGGGACTCCCATTTTGACAGGAAGAGGAGGGGGGAGAGAGCTGAAAACCACCTTACTGATTGTAGACAGTCAATGAGATAGCTGGAAAACCAGGTAGTAGTAGAGGCAGAGAAGTTTAGGTTAGCCAGTTTGTTCAGCAGAAGAGGGTGAGAGACCCTATCAAAGGCTTTTGAAAGGTCAAGGAATAGCCAGGAGACCAACTTATTATTGTCTCTGGCTAGTGAAATAGTATTAATGAAGGATATAAGGGCAGTTGCAGTGTGCCATGCTGCGTAGGAGTGAGCAAGTTTTCCTGTAGAAGGTATTTCATGATTTGCTTGTATATGCATTTTTCCAGTATTTGTGAGAGTGGTGAGAGGATTGCAATGGGTGTGAAGCCTGTAATGTCAGAGGAGTTGCTTCCTTTGTGAATGGGTATGGTGTAGAATTCTTTCCAGATAGATGGAACCTTAGATTCTGAGATGGAGTGATTTATTCAAATTGATACAGGGAGGGCAAGGAATGTAGCAGCAATTTTTAGGAAATAGGGAGGCAGGTTGTCAGCAGAAACAGAGCAGGGTTTACATTTAGAGAGCAAGGATTTTATATAGTTAGCGCGTATAGTTGCAAGAGAGAAAGTGGTAGAGGAGTTGAGAGTAGGAGAGAATTTGGAAACAGTTGAGTTGGTAGTAGATGGGAAGAAATGTATCAACTTAGATATGGATTCAATGAAATAAGAATTGAATGAGGTAGCTGTTTCTACTGATTAATTGTTTGGACAGGGGATGGGAGAGGAAGGGTTACCAGGGTGTAGGGATTTGGTTTATAGAGTTTCAAAATTTCTTGGGATCTGTTTTTTGGGCACCTGGGGGATTAAAGCAGAATTTCTTTTTGTCTTTGTGCATGTGTTTTTTTCCTGATTTCTTAGCTCTTTATATTTTTGCAAATGGGAAGGGAGTTTAGTTTTTACACACTTTTTCCATGCCCTGTCTCTAGTTTTCATTAGGGTGTGGGTGGCATTGGTAAGCCAAGGGGATATATTAGATTTGATGCAAACAGTGCAGGGTGGAGCAAGAGAGTTAAGAATGCTAAGGAAAGTAGAGTTGAAAGAGTGGACAGCTTGATCAAGGGGGAGATAGGTTAGATGTATCCAGTTTATCCTGGAGAGAAGGGCATTGAAAGTCTCAGGGCAGAAGGTAGATAGTTTGTGACAGGTTATGTATCTGTGAGGCCTATTGAAATGAGGAGAGTATCTAACAACTGTCACAGGGGTGTGATCACTTAGGGAGTTAGTAAGGTCTCAGGGTTATGGTATTTGTGGGAATCTGTGACTAAAATCCAGTCGAGAGAGCTGGGGGTATGTGATCTTGTTGTATGGGTGGGGGTTGAGATAAGTTGTACAAAGCCATGTAGATTAATGCATGAAGTAGTGTTTGTGGACTGAAGAGTTAGCCAGTTAATATTTATATCCCCAAGAAGAATAGTTTTATTGTGGATGCATCAGAAAGGTAAGAGGGAATGTTTTCTAGAAGGGTAATGTTATCTCCTGGGCGAATGTAGACAGCTATGACTGTGATAGTGGTGTATTCATTAAGTTTAAAGTTAGCTGTCAGGAGTTCTGCAGGTGAGAAGGAAGGAGAGGGTTGGTTTAGACTTGAAGGAGTAAGATGGTTTGAATATAGAATGGCCACTCCACCTCCTTTTTTCTTTTATCTATCTAGTCTAAGAATATTATATCCAGGGGGAGGATATCGCTGTCATGGTTTTGTGGCTTCAGCCATGTTTCAGTTGGGGTGACTATATCAGGGGTGTGGTTAGCCATCCAGGCATGGAATTCACTAATTTTGTTTAGGATGCTTCTAAGATTCATGGAGTAATTAGCTTTATTGACTTAGGGGAGGATTTGGGCAGGGATTGAGTGAATGTCACCTGATAGTAGTAGAGACTTAGGGAGGATATGTTGTTTGTATAGCAGATGCTTTATTTTCTTTTCTAATGAAGAGGTAGGGGAAGGGTGAATTTTGATTCTGGGGACGATAGTATTTAGAGAAAAGATAGATGAGCAGATAGGGAAACATTGCAAAGGATGTGTGAAGACATTGGCATTAGTATTTACACGATGAAAGTAAGTTGGAGTTAGGTGAGAGTTGTATGAGGGAAGATTGTATAGGAGGAGAAGGGAAGGCAATAGAAGAAAGGCTTGGATTAAAAAAAGACATGTCAGTAAGGAGGGTTAGTAGTTAAGAGGGAGGTAAAAATTGGGCTTAGAAGAAAGGTTGTAGGAAAGTTAGGGATAGGTAACCAGTTGGAGGAGTCAGTACACAGAAAGGAGTGGTTGGTGTCAAGGGTTTGCAGAAGGAGAGGAGGGAGATATGCAGAAGTGGGGTGTGGCAAAACAGGAAGGAGTGGGAAGCAGAGGAGGGGATTGTGCAATGGGGAGGAGTATAAAGGAAATGATATGGGGTGGGTGGGAATGGGAGCGAGGGCAAATGGAGCAGGTTGGGCCAGGAAATGTCTTGCATCTTCTAATATAATTACATATATATCACATGTATTACACTGCTCCAAAATTCCCATTCTTCATATCATATTCTTAATATTATTCCATTCATAGAAAGCTCTGTAAAATGTTAATTTTCCCTTTTCCTCAAATTCATGGTTTCATACATTTATAACTAATTACTTGGCTAGCATTTTTAATAAGCCCTTCTAAGTATAGACAATTTCCTTCCTCATGGTAAAAATCAAACACTGTGCCTTGCTTCTGAGAGTCAAACACCTTAACCACTATACCAAGTCCCAGTCATTAGCTATATGCAATCTTTTTCAACTATTTCCTTTATTTTTTTCTTTTGTACTTATCCTTTTAAATTTTCTTTTTTTTTTGTCTTTTACCCTTTTGCCAATATATATTTTTTTCTCTTACTACCCCCCCATGTATGTCCTCATCACTAATTTCAGAACTTTCTTCATCTAATTTGTCATCTATTTCTACTGCTTATAAATTTTCCTTTCTTTGCTCATTTTCTTCTGTTTCCTTTTCTTTTTCCTTACTCTTTTTCATTTTTGCAATCTATCCATAAATGTTCAATGTTATTACATTTAAAATATTTCAATTCATATTTTTGCATCATGTCCCATTTCCCCACAAATATAACATTTCTTTTGTCACAGTTACTTATCAAACTTTATTATTTTTCCACAAAAAAAACATGGTTTGGGTTATTCCTAGTATTTTACAGCACCCTTATTTCCCTCCACATTTATCATACCTGGTATATGCATCATTGTTTTCTCTTTCTATTTTTAATACAATATCACAATCCCTGCCACCAGTCATTAAACTCCCTTTGCCATAAATTCTTGCAATGTCCAGTACTTCTTTGCATAAAGCTTTCAAATGCCTTATCAAAGTCTTTCTTTCTACTTCTGTTCACAATTGTACATGAGTTTTCTTTTTTGTTTCTCTGTTAAATCATTTATGACATAAAGATTTCATGGGTTACAGTCTTTTTTCATATTCTCCAAGAACATTTTCCATTAAAAAACTGTCTTAACTATAATGTCACAAAATGTCTCTTTGTTAATAAGAATAAATGCTTTTGCTCATGTGCTTTTATACCCAAAGGAGCTATTAAATTGTCCCACATTTTCTACCTGTCCATTTCTTTGCCTTCCTTACTTTGAATGCTTACCATGTACTTCAGTTTTTCATAACATTATAATTATATATACTTACTCTTTCTACAATGGTTAATCGTCCCATCTTCCCACTGCCTTCTTTTCTGCTACTCCACATTTGCCTTCTTTTCCTTTCTCTGCATATGTTTTCTTTTCCATCTCACCAATGTTCTTCAGGATTGTCTCTGCATCCTTCTTTTGTATTTTCTCCATAATGCCCTCCCAGAAATCATCTACTTCATTTTCTGTCTCTCTCTCTCTCTCTCTTCACCAACATTTCTTTAAGTAAATCATCCTGCAACCCTCCTGACTGGAAGGTTGTAATTATAGATCTATCAGTTGCTGACTCATCTCCATCAAGCATGTTTCTTTGAAATCTTTCCTCAGAATCCTGCACACATTCTTCAGTCTTGCTATTTCCTTTCTCTGTTATTTCTTTCAACACTCCATCATCTCCTTTTCTTTCAATATGCCTCCCTGTTTTTCTGGGCCATCTCTGTGCCTGGAATGGAAATAGGAACTGTTCCTCCAAAATAGGTCCTACTCACAGCAATGATGAGTAGGGGTCCTTTATTAAAATCACAGAATGCAATATATACATTCATTATACAAAATTCACAAATTATTTAAATTATTTACAAATATTTACAAGTAATGCACACATTTTCAACAACAAATCACTTTGTCTAAACTTTAAACTTCCCCATATTTTTCTTCTACAACCAAAATCATATATTTTTTTCAAAATCTTTAATAATACCTATTTTCCATTATATTTTATCCCATTTATTCTTTCATACCCTGTACACTATAATTTACAAAACAATCTATCATCTAATTATATATATATATATATCCTTTTGTTTCATGTTTTCATGATATACATTTTCATTTATAACCATGTTTATACAATTAACATTTTTCAGTCCATTTAAACACTTTTTGTCACATATTTCTTTCCATAACTAATTCACCCTATCATATTTTAATAACACATGTAGTTCCCCACAATGCATACAAATTCTATCTTTTATTGATTTATATGGCACATTTGCTTTTACCAGTAAATTATTTATAGATAACCTTCATAAAAATCTGTACATTCTACATATTTTTGTATCTTTTCATTCTTGCTTTTACTGATTTCACCTTTTTAACTTCCAACTGCTTCTAAGAATACACATAGTAAAATGTTCCCATTTTCCTATTTTGTCTATGTTTCCTGAATCAATTTTCCATTGTAATATATTTTGTATAATTTAATTCACATACAAATGAGCCTTTTACATCTTTTTAAACATTTAAGCTTTTCCCATATTGATTTATATTTTTCTTCTATAGTCTTTATTAACCAATTCTTTAATCTTGTATCACTTATCTTGTATTCCTGTTAATACTTTATATGTTTAATGATGTTATATATGCTATTTATTTAACATTTGTTTAGCAGGAAAGTCTGACTTGGAAAAAGGCAATGTTCAGCGAGGCCCAGGGAGAAACACTCCTGATGCATGTCTTTGTAACATGGAAGGAAAACAGAGCACCTGGAGGAAACCCACATGAACACGGGGAGGACATGAAGACTCTGCACAGAAGGCACCACAGCAGAGAATTGAACTGGAGAACCTCTTGCTGGGAGGCAACAATGTTAACCACTGCACCATCCAGTAGGTTTACTAAACCCAGACCTCCTTCCTTTTTATTAACATACAAAAGTCCTCTTTTAATAAAATTCAACCTAGATCCCCATATGAATGCGAGTAACACATTCAATAATTCTTTTTCACATTCTAATGGTATCATAAAGACACTTGCCAGATGTGCTATTTTATCTAACAACACAGAATTAATTAAATATATATATATTTTTTTCTTATATGAAAGTTTAAAGGTTCTCTAAAATATACACATGCTTTTTATTTTAAGTATTACATCATTTCATTGTGTGACTCTCTGTCATTCACTACCAAACTTTACTCCCAAATTTTCTCTTTGTTCCTTATTAGATTGAATACCTTTAATTTTTCCAGAGAACCCCAGTCCTTTACTTCTTTCTTCATTAATACTTAGCCATAACAGCTTTAGTTCTTTAAGTGTCTTAATAGCTATATCCATCCATTTTTTTATTTTTCACAACTAATACTAAACCATCTGTATATGAGAACATCACTGGAATCTGAATTCCCTTGGTTGAACAAGATTTGGCTTCTTTTAATGTCCTGTTTATATTAGAAACTACAGCATTTCTAATTAATGCAAATAATGTACTGCTTGATGGACACCCTTGCGTCATACTATTCTTTAATTTTATCGTCTAACTTAACCAACCAATTATCACCAATTGTACTTTTTTCTTGCCATAAACTGATTTCAACACATTGATTATTTTATCACTTATGTTATATTCTGTCAAGTTTTCCCATATTGCTTCATACTAGATCTTGTCAAGTCCTTTACTTATGTCACCTACCAATATTTACTATTCAGTTACTTTATTTATTACATTGTTAACCAATACTCTTTATTAACATTATTAGTTCTTGACTTCCTTTTTCTTTTATTCCAAATATTGTTTTGGTCAGTAATTTATTAGTCTTACTTATTCTTTTTTCTATTATTTTCATAAAGATTTTATAATCCACATAATTTAATACTTCTTCTTCTTTCGGATTTTCCCCTGTTAGGGGTCGCCACAGTGGATCACTTGTTCACTCATGATTGGCAGTAGAGCTTTACCTTGTTGAGTTGCCAGCCCAGCACCCAACCTTCCACGGAAGGCACACACATGCACGTACATACCCCTAGGGCCAATTTAGACTGTCCAATCAACCTACACCATGTCTTTGGGATGTGGGAGTAGACGTCATTTAATACTAAGGATCTCTGATTTTTTTGTCTGTTTTTCTCAGTTTTTCCATATAAACTTCACTGCTTCTATTCATATTCTTTTGTCATTTACACCCTTTTCAAACCATCCCTTCAATACCTTTAAAAAATACTACTTTTGTTCCTCTTGCATGTCCTTATACATTAAATATTCAAGTCCGTCTAAACCTGTGGCAACTTCTACATTTAATGGTTTCAACACTCCTTTGAATTCTGTCATTGTAATCTTTTCTTCCATTTCTTATTATCCTCATCAGGTTGGTTTTTAAGTTCCATCCTTTTTTTCTGATAGTGTCACCTACTGAAAAGGTTGTAAGAATATCCCCTGGATTTACTAATCTTCCATGTAAGACTAGATTAGTCTTGCACGGAAGCGCCAGTGTAAGAGTATAATGGCACAGCGCCATGCATATTAATGAGGGCACGCTGCCTCAACTCCAAAGCTTACAAGGATCGGGGACAAGTTTAGGGGTGTGTGGGACTGCCAAGCAGTCCAAATATCCACGCCCCTGCAACGGAGAAATGCTGCAACTTCACATTTAAATGAGCGAGTCCGCTCATATGTGTACAATGTAACACTACACTCCCCCATATATTCAACAACTAACAGAATAAAAAATAAAAATATTTATTTTTCTTCCAATATAGCTGCCCTTAGTTGCGTGGGTTTGCCCGGGTTTGCCCATTGCTTAGCTACAGTTACAGCAGCTTACACACCAGAAGCAGATAATAAGAAAAATATATGCAAATTAAGCAATATAGCGATAGCATAATGGCTAGAACTTTCGCAGAAAAAGAAGGCATTCCCAGTTTGAGTCCCACTACTGCGCATTCCATTTTCTGTGTGAAATCTGTATACAAAAACATATCCTGACATTTTTTTATGTATAAGTTTTGTAAAAAGCATTGAAATGTTAAATTTAGTAGTGCATGAATTATATATATGATGGTGAAATGTTTATGCATTCTGAGGCATGAGTACCCTATGTTAAGCAATATAAAGCACTGCTAACCACATTTTACCAATATTGAGCATATTTAAATACATTTGCGTGTAGCTGCGCACCGCGCTAACAAGCACAACATCGAGCAATGTAGGACAAACTCGGGCAAAGTCGGGTAAAGTCGGGTAAACATGTTCACGCCTGCCCAGCAGGGAAATAAAAAGCAGTGACAGGGCTCGAACTCAGGATACTGTGCACTATAGTCACAGTACTTAACTACTAAGCCATGATAGCATTTCACAAACATGCACTTTCAACAGAGACATATCTATCAAAGGGATTTTAAACATTGCCAACATCAGCTAAGCAGGCCCACAGCTGAGCTTTTACAAAACTGGCCAATCACAAATAAGTGCGGGAAATGATGCATATTTAATCTCCACAGGTGGGAATACGTGCTATAACTGGTTGTAGCTTCCTTCTGCAGTCAGCATGGCTGGTGTAGGTGAAGGTACTCGGTTTTGAGTGCAACGCTGGGGCATCCAGGAGTCCAAAATTATGGTTTGGCTCCTCGTCCACAAACAGAAGCAAAGACTCCTGCAGGGCCAGTACCAGGGAACCCAATATAAAATGGAGGCCTGGAACAGTCTTGCCCGTAATCTCACCAGTGCCACAGGAGTTCCTCGGATTGGTGAGCAGGTCAAGCACCATTATTCTGACCTGAAATGGTGTAGGGGGGATGAACTGGACTGGTGGATCCAGGAATCCCGTAGGATGCCTAATACTCCAGTACTGAGTAAGTAGCCATTGTATTAAGTAGTTAAGAATTGCCATTCTTGTCTATACTATGGATAGGTATGCTTTAATTTCACTGCATTTACTTCACAGCTGCAGGTGACCGGGCTATGAATTTGCAAGCCCATGAAGATAGGCTGCAAAGCTGCATCAGGAGGCAGGTTAGTGATAATTCTGCATGTACTGTTATATAAAATAAATGATAAAGCCTTCAAAAGTCTTTTAACCCAATAAATAAAGGTGTAATACTCCTTTAATAAATGTATAATTTCTGGAGTGCGTCTGTGTCATTTTCTTTGATATGTAGTTGTACTGTTGCATTCTACAAATAGTAGTGTTGTATTAAGCAGTGTCAGCCCACACTTGGGTAGGCCCATATAATGTGGATGAAGGGAGTGGCAGTTGCTTTTATGCATATTTACAGCCCTCAACTGTTGGTTCATGCCCAGCATGTACAGGTTAATCTGGTACATGAGCAGCTTGGTATTGTGTTCCCCAGAAATATCAGTGTGCTGCCAGAAATGTAGGGAGCTGTTAACATATAACTGATACTGTCACCTGAACATATCTAGATAATTATATGAAAGTAGAGCTGTTAGTGTACCAACTTAGCAGTAGTGTGTGTGAGCAACTCTCAAAATATGTTGCATTAACATCTGCACCTTGGACAGTTTGTATGTAAGATACAGCTCATGTATATAATGATCTAGCAAAATCCAATTGCACAATATAAGGACATCGGGTAGTGTAATAATACATGTAAGGGACATATAACTGCAGTTAATAGGAATGTAATGAAAACTAGAAGGATATATACGTTGTTAATTGAGCTATCTTTTTCCACCCTACTGTATGTGCATAAAAAATGCAATTCCACCTCAATCAGTATGTCTAATCTCAAAACATTTCTTGGGACATATGTCTATTGGTTTATAAATATTTGCATTTATTTCTATGCATGTGCCCTGTTAAAATACCACAATATTGGTGGCCTGTTGCCATCAATTAAACCTGCATGCTGTTCTAATGTCCACTATTGCTCTATATATATTCATGTGTTATGCTTGCTTTTCAACTGTTGAAAATCTGGTGTGCTGGTTTAATGGGAATACTTCTTCATGCTGTTATAACTAATTGGGAATGCTGTTGACTGTTACTAACCCATATCTTTATTAAACTCTTCAAAACATAGTTCGTATGGAAAGGCCGGGCCCAGAGGACCCACCTGTCCCACCTCAGCTGGCTATGGCACCTGGCACTAGCAGATCCGGTGCCCAGCCTGGGACCTCCTCCATTGGCCCTGTGCCACCTTTGGGTGGAAGCACTGCAGGGGATGGGGCTCGGCCCCCCATGTGCAAGCATGGGTGGAGATGCACCTATCACCCTTCATATTGTCCGGGCTGTGGTGCATAGAGAGATTGAATGTTCTGTTGCAGAACCTCTATGCCAGCTTGAGGCCCAAGTGGTGCAACTCCCAGGTCAGCCTGCCCCTCCTACACAGCCCCCAGCACAGCCACCTTCTGTGTTGTGAAGGTGCAGTGGTGACTGCCCATGGGTGGGGACCTCAGTCTCACTGTTTCCATCTGGGGGCTCATGGGCTTGCGATTTCCAAACATCCCTCCCATCAAAGGTGTTCACCCACCACATGTGTCATATACTGCCCTTGTATGCATATTGTTTGTCTTGTCTGTTTACCTCCCCAACCTACCTCCCCAAATATACCTACTTCCCCTACCCCACATTCCACTCTCACCTGAAAAAAAAAGGGCAATCTGCTCCCAAAAAAAAAAAAAAATTACGCCCCATACATAGCTGCCCATTTTGCACACATGTCCACTGGACACATAAAATGTAGTTTAATTGGCATTACAACATACTTTGTTGTCCTCACCCCTCTGTCAGGGGTTGAAGGGTTCATATCTACCTCCAAATTTATTGCCTATACACAGCTGTTGCTGTTGAAGAAATGGGCAGCTATGGACCTTCCCTATACCCATCCTGCACATCCAAGCTATTTTCCATACTGTATTTTCCTCTTTGTGCCCCTTTTTCACCACTTTCCTATCTCCCCATTTTTCTTTTCTTTCAAAGAAATTAGCACAGGGGTGAGTGGGAGTAAGCAACATTAAGCAGGAGTGAGCGGGTTTGTGCGGGTTTACACTTGTTTGCGCTTGGCTAAGCAATGCAAAGCATTGGGCAAACCCATGCAAACCCGCTTACAACTGCTTAAAAGTGCCTTAGTCACTCTGTATATGAGGGCTCTTGTTCTGCTCAGGAACAAAATAAAACACCTCTGTAAGTCACGAACCCCGGACCTTCCACACACTACACAACATGAAGTACCACTAAGCCACGGTAAATATACATCAAGTTGGTGCTTAAATAATTATATCATGCATCAGAATGAGTGAATGTAAAGGAAAATTCGGAATACCATACCACATAACTTGTTCTGTGGATGTTGACCAACAGTTGTTGTGGGATTACATTACATGACTGTGATAAGAGAAGCAGCCATTCTAGCAGGAAATAATGTTACACCATCACCTTACAACCCCACACAGTATCACAGCAGGACAAATACTGGCATATCTGTTTAGGGCAGAGGCTATACCGTTCAACTGTCCCTAATTTTCAGGGATGTCCCTGATTTTGACCCAAATTTTAGCTCTGTCCCTCTGAATCCCTCCTAAAACTAGTGACTTTGGGCAGAAAGGTGGTGAATTACACTTAATGAATAATTACAATAATTAAGAGTTATACACTTCTTCTACTTCAGAAAAGGTGTATTAATTCATATGTTTGGATTCTCTCAATGTTTCAACTTAATGGCATTAATATTTTAAAAGTGTCTCTGATTGTCCCTGTGTTTTTCTTGACTTTTCCCTGATTCTGTTCAAATTTGTACCTGATTGGTTGAGAGGTCTGGCAGAGGCAGAAACATAGAGGCATATTAGCCTTTCTGCTGTTACACAGTGTGCAAATAGCTTTGGAAGGAGTTTTCAAAACATACCCTTGTGTAGGAATAAAACACTGAAATACAAATGGATGTAGCCATGTACTGGTAGCAACCAACTGTAAGAATGCCACTGATCTATTGCCGAAAAGACCTGTGTGGTGCACAGACAAAAAATAACAGGTTATTCTCTGGCTATCGTGTGGATAGGTCCACAGTTGGGAGTTACGCAGACAGACTACATGCCTTGATAAACTAACATGTACACAGCAACCCAAGTCCAGCAAGATAAAATCCACACAATACTACTTACGCTCTCTGTACTTCTGCAACCCAATGTAGAATATACCTGTGTGTGCAAGGTCTACCAAGGATGTAGGTAAGCATACTCACAGTACTGAAATGTGTCCAGTTTTTCTGAGCAGCTCATGCTAATGTCAACACTAAAAAGCAAAAATGTTTAGAACTTTGTAAATGAATATTCACAGTATAGCAGTTCACAAACAATTTTGTGCCAAAGGAATAGATCTCTATAACTAGCTTTGTATGGCAGTTAATTGTAACAGTTGAAAAGAAAGTACATCTTTCCATGCATCTGGAGGTAGCATTTTGAGGGGTGAGTACATTTCTACACTGAAAAGTGGGTACTGGAAGCAGCAACATTAGGTCTGAGTACAAAATGTAAATCCCTGGCTACAACCCTGGCTTCTGATATAAGAACTATACCAACCTACTGTCTTAAACAATGATGTCCACACCAAACAAGGATGATCTCCATCTTGGAAAGCTGAAAGAGCCACACCTACATGAGTCAGCACTTTATAGTACTGGGTTGCTATGAAAGTGCTTACTTCAATTACTACACAGCAGGCTGCATGCAATTAGCAAATTGTGGGCACTAATTGGTGCAGAGGCCATCACATGCCCATGTGCAATTTCTACAAAAGCAGGCTGCAATCTATGCCAACAAACTCAATCACTCTATTGCAGAGACTGACAGAGAGAGAGAGAGAGAGAGAGAGAGAAAAGGAAAAAGAAATATTACCAAATTATTAAAAGGAAAGGTATGTGATACATATGTAATGTATTTACATTACATATGTAATGTATTTACTGGCATGTAGTAGATGTTACTGAAGAATAGTCTACATAATGTGAAACATTCATATGTGGCAGCAGTACTTCTTTCTGCACAGATGTTCTGCTTAACTACTGCTATGGATAATACTGTGTGTACCTGTGGGCAGTGGTACATACCTGTGAAATGTGTAGCTCAGCATTAAATGTCAAAGATCTGATCCATGTTATCTGTGTTATGTACAGTAGTGTGGACAATAGCTGTTGGGGAATTAGTGCTGACATTATATAAACATGGGTGTGACAGAACAACACATGCATGATAGTCATATTAAAGTATAGCTTAGCACTGGCAAGTGCTATAGCAGTCTAGTATGCTTATCTAGCATCTGTTGCCATATATACCCCTCCTAATGTTAGTCTGTGTCCATATGTGACACCTGTTTGTGTTGCAGCAAGGCCCAACAGTTTAGCTGAGAGGTCCAGGGACTTACAACAGTGTGGAACATGTGTGTGTGTGCCACACGCATACAGAGAAATATATATGTGTCATATATAGGTTCATAGGTTCATAGGTAGGTACTAGGCTATTGGCCCAAGGGCCTACGCAAGCCTAGCCAACAAGGTTCCCTGGCTTACGCCACCCAAGAAAGTTATTTTCCTGTGCCACTGACGAGCAGAGACATGGAAGAGTGCTAATGAAGAGCGTTGCTTGACATAGATGGGTAGCCTGTTCCAGAGTATGGAAAGTCTCTGGGATAGGAATCTATCCCTCCAGCATGTCCTGTTTATTGTGGTGACAAGGTTTAGGTCCCTAGAGCGTGTAGCTCGGAGGGATTAGGATTTCTTTAGGTGTAGCATGCCCAACAGCTCTGGGTTTGACATAGCTTTATATGTTAGGCAGAGATCACCTCTGAGTAGGCGATATGCTACGGAGTAAAGCTGGAGTTTTTTGAGGCGGTCAGTGTAGAGCACTTCTTTGAGTCCAGTAATCCTCTTTGTGAGGTACTTCTGTGGCCTTTCCAGCTGGTGCCGATGCCTTGTGAGGCAATATTCCAAAAGGGCATTGTACCTATAATGGGTCTAATGAGTGATGAATAGAGGATAATGATGACCTCTTTTTCCTGGCTGAGAACCCTTTATGATGAGGTGTGCCATGTAGAAGGACTTCCTGACTACTGTGGCGATGTGACTATCAAAGGAGAGACTACTGTCCACCTGTCCCAAGGTCTCTTAACACGATTCAGTGTTAAGTAGATTACTGCCTATGTGGTAGTTCATGGGTACAGAGTTTTACCAAAGGGGATGACACTGCACTTTTTGGTACTGAGCTTGAGGCCATGGCTCTGACACCAGGCATCTGTGTCAGAGAGGCCCTTCTGTAGGATGTTCACATCATTTGGGGACTTGACTACGGCTCCTAGTTTGCAGTCATCTGCGAACTTCATTAGCCAGAGGCCTTCTGTGTTAGCCTGTACTTCAGAGAAGTAGATACCAAACAGGAGCAGTCACAGGACGGAACCCTGTGGTACTCCACTTGTCACTGGTTTGAGGTCAGATTTGGAGTCTGCAACTTTTACAGTGTGGGTTTTGTCAGTGAGCCAGTTACAAACCCATCTTGTGACGAGAGATTTATGCCTAGTTTATTGAGTTTAGCTATAATTCCAGAATGGGGGATGGTGTTGAAAGCCTTGGCGAGGTCAAGATAGGCTGTTTAAACCACTTTACCCTCATCTACGGCTTTGGTGACTGCCTCAAAGAAGTCGATCAGGTTCAGGAGCGCATGATCTGCCTTTCACAAACCCAAACTAGGTGGGATCCCAGAGTTTGGAGGTTACCAATGTCGTTGTCCCTATGAGGTTCCATGATGATAATGATTCTTATGGCTTTGCAGACCAGGCTCGTCAGGCTAATAGGTGTATAGTTCCGAGGACCAGTGGTGGCGCCCCCTTTGTGGAGTGGGATAACTGTTGGTGTGCACCATTCAGTGGGCACAAAGCCTGATGTGAGGCTATTATTGAACATGGTGCTAGGAAGTGAGGAGCCAGTTCATTCTGAAGTTTGTCGTAAAACAAAGCCTGAATATTGTCCAGGTTCCATGTGATTGTGTTTTTGGCTTTAGAGAGTGCAGCTTTCTTACCTGCATAGTTTGTGATTAGGGACTCTTGCATTCTTCCTGTATAGATATGCTTATATCATAGAAACAGGGTACATATTGCAACCTGTTTTCTGAAGGTTTTATATATATATATATATATATATATATATATATATATATATATATATATATATATATATATATATATATCATTCAGTTTACAATATTGAAGCCAGTAATTTTGCTTCAAGGCTTGCACCTGGAGCTGTGAACACCTTCCGATACATTTAATGTCCCAAGGAACCTGGCAATGTTATAACCCTTGATACCTGTACACCTTACATCACTTTGTATAATTGATAGTCTCCACACTGTGAGGCTGAAATGTATATCCATATATATATATATATATACCATATATATATATATATATATATATATACATGTGTGTGTGTGTGTGTGTGTGTGTGTGTGTGTGTGTATAGGCATAGTGGATGTATATATATATACGAATATATATATATATATATCTATATATATATATATATATATATATATATATATATATATATATATATACACTCATACACACCTACATCTACTTGTTGCAATAGATTCTCTGTACTGTTGACTGACTGTGATGATAAGGTCAATATGTTTGTGAATATGTCAAAGATATGTATCTGTGGGATAGCTTTTGAAACTGTTTATGTTATTGTATTGACCTGGGTCCTTGATTTGATCCTAGCAAGCTGCTGGTATTCTGCTGTTAAGGCAGAACAAGTTCTATTGCATACATTGTCAATTAAGTCCCTGGTTTTAACTAGATGTGTCATTGGAGGCTAAGCTTACTGCATCTATGATTATTGATTGGTATTGATGTTGAATGCAAATCCTGTGCGCTGTAGTACTAACTTCTGAATCTCTGGGCCTACTTTATTAAGTATGGTTGTATTATACACATTGCTGTTTATTGCGATCCTGTGTCATAGTTACATTTTTCTCCAGTTGGTTGTGTAGTACTGATACATAGTATTGTATATTTTCGGCATATCTGGGTTGTCACTTTTGCACATGTGTCCTGTAATTATGATGTGTGTGTGTGGGTATGTCGCTAACATGTCCTTTGAGCTTGTGAGCAGTAGTACATATAGCGGCGGCAATAAACACATTTCTTAGACACTGAAAGTATGTGACCCTATATTTAATTGTGCACATATTTGGCCCAATTTTACGGTCATGTTGTAAATATGAAAATGTTTGTGTCTTTTATAAATGGAAAATGAAAATAAAAATTATTGAAAAAAATAAGCATATATAAGAGAAATTATTCGATAAAAACATTTTCAATAAACAGTGAAAAGAGTTCATAGTCTATGTAGTTATTTCATGAGATATGTGACATTAGAAATGGAGATAAGAGATGGAGAAGAGTGATGCTTTGAAGAGGTTTAGAAGCTAAAAATGTTTGAAGTTTTGGTGATTACATATGAACTAATAGGCTAGATCAGAGAGGATGAGTGCAGAGGCAGGACCAGTGAGTTTGTAGGTTCTCTCTAACGGCAGTTTTGAATTGATTTGGATGTTTGAGGGGCCTGATTTCTAGTGGTAATTTGTTCAGTGATATGGCAGGATGGTAGCTGTAGAGGTTGCAGCTGATTTTAGTCTTAGGTTTGTATATTTGTAGTAGGTTATGGTTAGAGCTACATAGGGACCTAGTGGGGCAATATTAAGAGATAAGGGGAGATAGTCTAGGGCAGATGGATTTCAGGTATAGTACAGAGTGAATTATTTTTAGTTGTGAGAGTAGAAGCTGGTGACATAATTCCAGCCAGTTTAGATATCTTAGTGAAAGACAATGATGTGCTTTTTAGGTTTGGTGAGCAGCGAACCTGGCAATCTTATAGGTAGACTCTAGTTTAGTTAGTAGTGTGGAGTTAAGATGGGTAAGAATTTGGCAGCTATATAGAAGGCTAGATAGGCGGTACGCATGACAGAGGGTTATTTTTGCTTTGTTAGAAACATTTTTGTTTCAATAAAGAAGGCCAAGTTTTTGGTGTATTTTTTGATGCTTTTGTTTACATGTAGATCAGACTTGAGTTGGTCATCTATCGTTACTCCTAGTAGTTTTGTACTAAGTTCAACTTCAATGGGGGTGTTATTGAGGGACAGTGCAGAAAATGTAGATTTAAGGTGGGTAAAGTTCTTTGGGAGAAATAGTAAGAATTTTATCTTTTTAGGGTTAAGAATTAGCTGGTTGTCACAGAGCCAGAATTCGACTGAGTTAAAAGATGCTTGAGTTGCAGACATAAGGTAACAGAGCGTATCTGTGCCGGTGATGATGGTGGAGTCATCTGTGTATTATACAAGGGATGACTGTGGACAGGAGGTGTAGAGTAGATTAGTGACTATATTAAATAATAGTGGCCAAAGGATAGATCTTTGGGGGACTCCCATTTTGACAGGAAGAGGAGGGGGGAGAGAGCTGAAAACCATCTCAATGATTGTAGACAGTCAATGAGATAGCTGGAAAACCAGGTAGTAGTAGAGGCAGAGAAGTTTAGGTTAGCCAGTTTGTTCAGCAGAAGAGGGTGAGAGACCCTATCAAAGGCTTTTGAAAGGTCAAGGAATAGCCAGGAGACCAACTTATTATTGTCTCTGGCTAGTGAAATAGTATTAATGAAGGATATAAGGGCAGTTGCAGTGTTATGTTTAGGACAAAAGCCATGCTGCGTAGGAGTGAGCAAGTTTTCCTGTAAGAAGGTATTTCATGATTTGCTTGTATATGCATTTTTCCAGTATTTGTGAGAGTGGTGAGAGGATTGCAATGGGTTTGAAGCCTGTAATGTCAGAGGAGTTGCTTCCTTTGTGAATGGGTATGGTGTAGAATTCTTTCCAGATAGATGGAACCTTAGATTCTGAGATGGAGTGATTTATTCAAATTGATACAGGGAGGGCAAGGGATGTAGCAGCAATTTTTAGGAAATAGGGAGGCAGGTTGTCAGCAGAAACAGAGCAGGGTTTACATTTAGAGAGCAAGGATTTTATATAGTTAGCATTATAGTTGCAAGAGAGAAAGTGGTAGAGGAGTTCAGAGTAGGAGAGAATTTGGAAACAGTTGAGTTGGTAGTAGATGGGAAGAAATGTATCAACTTAGATATGGATTCAATGAAATAAGAATTGAATGAGGTAGCTGTTTCTACTGATTAATTGTTTGGACAGGGGATGGGAGAGGAAGGGTTACCAGGGTGTAGGGATTTGGTTTATAGAGTTTCAAAATTTCTTGGGATCTGTTTTTTGGGCACCTGGGGGATTAAAGCAGAATTTCTTTTTGTCTTTGTGCATGTGTTTTTTTCCTGATTTCTTAGCTCTTTATATTTTTGCAAATGGGAAGGGAGTTTAGTTTTTACACACTTTTTCCATGCCCTGTCTCTAGTTTTCATTAGGGTGTGGGTGGCATTGGTAAGCCAAGGGGATATATTAGATTTGATGCAAACAGTGCAGGGTGGAGCAAGAGAGTTAAGAATGCTAAGGAAAGTAGAGTTGAAAGAGTGGACAGCTTGATCAAGGGGGAGATAGGTTAGATGTATCCAGTTTATCCTGGAGAGAAGGGCATTGAAAGTCTCAGGGCAGAAGGTAGATAGTTTGTGACAGGTTATGTATCTGTGAGGCCTATTGAAATGAGGAGAGTATCTAACAACTGTCACAGGGGTGTGATCACTTAGGGAGTTAGTAAGGTCTCAGGGTTATGGTATTTGTGGGAATCTGTGACTAAAATCCAGTCGAGAGAGCTGGGGGTATGTGATCTTGTTGTATGGGTGGGGGTTGAGATAAGTTGTACAAAGCCATGTAGATTAATGCATGAAGTAGTGTTTGTGGACTGAAGAGTTAGCCAGTTAATATTTATATCCCCAAGAAGAATAGTTTTATTGTGGATGCATCAGAAAGGTAAGAGGGAATGTTTTCTAGAAGGGTAATGTTATCTCCTGGGCGAATGTAGACAGCTATGACTGTGATAGTGGTGTATTCATTAAGTTTAAAGTTAGCTGTCAGGAGTTCTGCAGGTGAGAAGGAAGGAGAGGGTTGGTTTAGACTTGAAGGAGTAAGATGGTTTGAATATAGAATGGCCACTCCACCTCCTTTTTTCTTTTATCTATCTAGTCTAAGAATATTATATCCAGGGGGAGGATATCGCTGTCATGGTTTTGTGGCTTCAGCCATGTTTCAGTTGGGGTGACTATATCAGGGGTGTGGTTAGCCATCCAGGCATGGAATTCACTAATTTTGTTTAGGATGCTTCTAAGATTCATGGAGTAATTAGCTTTATTGACTTAGGGGAGGATTTGGGCAGGGATTGGGTGAATATCACTTGATAGTAGTAGAGACTTAGGGAGGAAATGTTGTTTGTATAGTAGGTGCTTTATTTTATTTTCTAAAGAGGTGGTAGGGGAAGGGGGTATTTTGATTCTGGGGAGGATAGTATTTAGAGGAAAAATAGATGAGCAGATAGGGAAAGATTGCAGAGGATGTGTGAAGACATTGGCATTAGTATTTGCAAGATGAAAGTAAGTTGGAGTTAGGTGAGAGTTATATGAGGTAAGATTGTATAGAAGGAGACGGGGGGGGCAATAGAAGAAAGGCTTGGATTAAAAAAGACATGTCAGTAAGGAGGGTCAATAGTTAAGAGGGAGGCAAAAGCTGGGCCTAGAAGAAAGGTTGTAGGAAAGTTAGGGACAGGTAACCAGTAGGAGGAGTAAGTACACAGAAGTGAGAAAGGAGTGGTTGGTGTCAAGGGTTTGCAGAAGGAGAGGAGGGAGGTATGCAGGAGTGGGGTGTGGCAAAACAGGAAGGAGTGGGAAGCAGAGGAGGGGATTGTGCAATGGGGAGGAGTATAAAGGAAATGATATGGGGTGGGTGGGAATGGGAGCGAGGGCAAATGGAGCAGGTTGGGCCAGGAAATGTCTTGCATCTTCTAATATAATTACATATATATCACATGTATTACACTGCTCCAAAATTCCCATTCTTCATATCATATTCTTAATATTATTCCATTCATAGAAAGCTCTGTAAAATGTTAATTTTCCCTTTTCCTCAAATTCATGGTTTCATACATTTATAACTAATTACTTGGCTAGCATTTTTAATAAGCCCTTCTAAGTATAGACAATTTCCTTCCTCATGGTAAAAATCAAACACTGTGCCTTGCTTCTGAGAGTCAAACACCTTAACCACTATACCAAGTCCCAGTCATTAGCTATATGCAATCTTTTTCAACTATTTCCTTTATTTTTTTCTTTTGTACTTATCCTTTTAAATTTTCTTTTTTTTTTGTCTTTTACCCTTTTGCCAATATATATTTTTTTCTCTTACTACCCCCCGATGTATGTCCTCATCACTAATTTCAGAACTTTCTTCATCTAATTTGTCATCTATTTCTACTGCTTATAAATTTTCCTTTCTTTGCTCATTTTCTTCTGTTTCCTTTTCTTTTCCTTACTCTTTTTCATTTTGCAATCTATCCATAAATGTTCAATGTTATTACATTTAAAATATTTCAATTCATATTTTTGCATCATGTCCCATTTCCCCACAAATATAACATTTCTTTTGTCACAGTTACTTATCAAACTTTATTATTTTTCCACAAAAAAAACATGGTTTGGGTTATTCCTAGTATTTTACAGCACCCTTATTTCCCTCCACATTTATCATACCTGGTATATGCATCATTGTTTTCTCTTTCTATTTTTAATACAATATCACAATCCCTGCCACCAGTCATTAAACTCCCTTTGCCATAAATTCTTGCAATGTCAGTACTTCTTTGCATAAAGCTTTCAAATGCCTTATCAAAGTCTTTCTTTCTACTTCTGTTCACAATTGTACATGAGTTTTCTTTTTTGTTTCTCTGTTAAATCATTTATGACATAAAGATTTCATGGGTTACAGTCTTTTTTCATATTCTCCAAGAACATTTTCCATTAAAAAACTGTCTTAACTATAATGTCACAAAATGTCTCTTTGTTAATAAGAATAAATGCTTTTGCTCATGTGCTTTTATACCCAAAGGAGCTATTAAATTGTCCCACATTTTCTACCTGTCCATTTCTTTGCCTTCCTTACTTTGAATGCTTACCATGTACTTCAGTTTTTCATAACATTATAATTATATATACTTACTCTTTCTACAATGGTTAATCGTCCCATCTTCCCACTGCCTTCTTTTCTGCTACTCCACATTTGCCTTCTTTTCCTTTCTCTGCATATGTTTTCTTTTCCATCTCACCAATGTTCTTCAGGATTGTCTCTGCATCCTTGTTTTGTATTTTCTCCATAATGCCCCTCCCAGAAATCATCTACTTCATTTTCTGTCTCTCTCTCTCTCTCTCTTCACCAACATTTCTTTAAGTAAATCATCCTGCAACCCTCCTGACTGGAAGGTTGTAATTATAGATCTATCAGTTGCTGACTCATCTCCATCAAGCATGTTTCTTTGAAATCTTTCCTCAGAATCCTGCACACATTCTTCAGTCTTGCTATTTCCTTTCTCTGTTATTTCTTTCAACACTCCATCATCTCCTTTTCTTTCAATATGCCTCCCTGTTTTTCTGGGCCATCTCTGTGCCTGGAATGGAAATAGGAACTGTTCCTCCAAAATAGGTCCTACTCACAGCAATGATGAGTAGGGGTCCTTTATTAAAATCACAGAATGCAATATATACATTCATTATACAAAATTCACAAATTATTTAAATTATTTACAAATATTTACAAGTAATGCACACATTTTCAACAACAAATCACTTTGTCTAAACTTTAAACTTCCCATATTTTTCTTCTACAACCAAAATCATATATTTTTTCAAAATCTTTAATAATACCTATTTTCCATTATATTTTATCCCATTTATTCTTTCATACCCTGTACACTATAATTTACAAAACAATCTATCATCTAATTATATATATATATATATCCTTTTGTTTCATGTTTTCATGATATACATTTTCATTTATAACCATGTTTATACAATTAACATTTTTCAGTCCATTTAAACACTTTTTGTCACATATTTCTTTCCATAACTAATTCACCCTATCATATTTTAATAACACATGTAGTTCCCCACAATGCATACAAATTCTATCTTTTATTGATTTATATGGCACATTTGCTTTTACCAGTAAATTATTTATAGATAACCTTCATAAAAATCTGTACATTCTACATATTTTTGTATCTTTTCATTCTTGCTTTTACTGATTTCACCTTTTTAACTTCCAACTGCTTCTAAGAATACACATAGTAAAATGTTCCCATTTTCCTATTTTGTCTATGTTTCCTGAATCAATTTTCCATTGTAATATATTTTGTATAATTTAATTCACATACAAATGAGCCTTTTACATCTTTTTAAACATTTAAGCTTTTCCCATATTGATTTATATTTTTCTTCTATAGTCTTTATTAACCAATTCTTTAATCTTGTATCACTTATCTTGTATTCCTGTTAATACTTTATATGTTTAATGATGTTATATATGCTATTTATTTAACATTTGTTTAGCAGGAAAGTCTGACTTGGAAAAAGGCAATGTTCAGCGAGGCCCAGGGAGAAACACTCCTGATGCATGTCTTTGTAACATGGAAGGAAAACAGAGCACCTGGAGGAAACCCACATGAACACGGGGAGGACATGAAGACTCTGCACAGAAGGCACCACAGCAGAGAATTGAACTGGAGAACCTCTTGCTGGGAGGCAACAATGTTAACCACTGCACCATCCAGTAGGTTTACTAAACCCAGACCTCCTTCCTTTTTATTAACATACAAAAGTCCTCTTTTAATAAAATTCAACCTAGATCCCCATATGAATGCGGTAACACATTCAATAATTCTTTTCACATTCTAATGGTATCATAAAGACACTTGCCAGATGTGCTATTTTATCTAACAACACAGAATTAATTAAATATATATATATTTTTTTCTTATATGAAAGTTTAAAGGTTCTCTAAAATATACACATGCTTTTTATTTTAAGTATTACATCATTTCATTGTGTGACTCTCTGTCATTCACTACCAAACTTTACTCCCAAATTTTCTCTTTGTTCCTTATTAGATTGAATACCTTTAATTTTTCCAGAGAACCCCAGTCCTTTACTTCTTTCTTCATTAATACTTAGCCATAACAGCTTTAGTTCTTTAAGTGTCTTAATAGCTATATCCATCCATTTTTTTTATTTTTCACAACTAATACTAAACCATCTGTATATGAGAACATCACTGGAATCTGAATTCCCTTGGTTGAACAAGATTTGGCTTCTTTTAATGTCCTGTTTATATTAGAAACTACAGCATTTCTAATTAATGCAAATAATGTACTGCTTGATGGACACCCTTGCGTCATACTATTCTTTAATTTTATCGTCTAACTTAACCAACCAATTATCACCAATTGTACTTTTTTCTTGCCATAAACTGATTTCAACACATTGATTATTTTATCACTTATGTTATATTCTGTCAAGTTTTCCCATATTGCTTCATACTAGATCTTGTCAAGTCCTTTACTTATGTCACCTACCAATATTTACTATTCAGTTACTTTATTTATTACATTGTTAACCAATACTCTTTATTAACATTATTAGTTCTTGACTTCCTTTTTCTTTTATTCCAAATATTGTTTTGGTCAGTAATTTATTAGTCTTACTTATTCTTTTTTCTATTATTTTCATAAAGATTTTATAATCCACATAATTTAATACTTCTTCTTCTTTCGGATTTTCCCCTGTTAGGGGTCGCCACAGTGGATCACTTGTTCACTCATGATTGGCAGTAGAGCTTTACCTTGTTGAGTTGCCAGCCCAGCACCCAACCTTCCACGGAAGGCACACACATGCACGTACATACCCCTAGGGCCAATTTAGACTGTCCAATCAACCTACACCATGTCTTTGGGATGTGGGAGTAGACGTCATTTAATACTAAGGATCTCTGATTTTTTTGTCTGTTTTTCTCAGTTTTTCCATATAAACTTCACTGCTTCTATTCATATTCTTTTGTCATTTACACCCTTTTCAAACCATCCCTTCAATATCTTTAAAAAATACTACTTTTGTCCCTCTTGCATGTCCTTATACATTAAATATTCAAGTCCGTCTAAACCTGTGGCAACTTCTACATTTAATGGTTTCAACACTCCTTTGAATTCTGTCATTGTAATCTTTTCTTCCATTTCTTATTATCCTCATCAGGTTGGTTTTTAAGTTCCATCCTTTTTTTCTGATAGTGTCACCTACTGAAAAGGTTGTAAGAATATCCCCTGGATTTACTAATCTTCCATGTAAGACTAGATTAGTCTTGCAGGCGCCAGTGTAAGAGTATAATGGCACAGCGCCATGCATATTAATGAGGGCACGCTGCCTCAACTCCAAAGCTTACAAGGATCGGGGACAAGTTTAGGGGTGTGTGGGACTGCCAAGCAGTCCAAATATCCACGCCCCTGCAACGGAGAAATGCTGCAACTTCACATTTAAATGAGCGAGTCCGCTCATATGTGTACAATGTAACACTACACTCCCCCATATATTCAACAACTAACAGAATAAAAAATAAAAATATTTATTTTTCTTCCAATATAGCTGCCCTTAGTTGCGTGGGTTTGCCCGGGTTTGCCCATTGCTTAGCTACAGTTACAGCAGCTTACACACCAGAAGCAGATAATAAGAAAAATATATGCAAATTAAGCAATATAGCGATAGCATAATGGCTAGAACTTTCGCAGAAAAAGAAGGCATTCCCAGTTTGAGTCCCACTACTGCGCATTCCATTTTCTGTGTGAAATCTGTATACAAAAACATATCCTGACATTTTTTTATGTATAAGTTTTGTAAAAAGCATTGAAATGTTAAATTTAGTAGTGCATGAATTATATATATGATGGTGAAATGTTTATGCATTCTGAGGCATGAGTACCCTATGTTAAGCAATATAAAGCACTGCTAACCACATTTTACCAATATTGAGCATATTTAAATACATTTATGTAGCTGCACCGCTAACAAGCACAACATCGAGCAATGTAGGACAAACTCGGGCAAAGTCGGGTAAAGTCGGGTAAACATGTTCACGCCTGCCCAGCAGGGAAATAAAAAGCAGTGACAGGGCTCGAACTCAGGATACTGTGCACTATAGTCACAGTACTTAACTACTAAGCCATGATAGCATTTCACAAACATGCACTTTCAACAGAGACATATCTATCAAAGGGATTTTAAACATTGCCAACATCAGCTAAGCAGGCCCACAGCTGAGCTTTTACAAAACTGGCCAATCACAAATAAGTGCGGGAAATGATGCATATTTAATCTCCACAGGTGGGAATACGTGCTATAACTGGTTGTAGCTTCCTTCTGCAGTCAGCATGGCTGGTGTAGGTGAAGGTACTCGGTTTTGAGTGCAACGCTGGGGCATCCAGGAGTCCAAAATTATGGTTTGGCTCCTCGTCCACAAACAGAAGCAAAGACTCCTGCAGGGCCAGTACCAGGGAACCCAATATAAAATGGAGGCCTGGAACAGTCTTGCCCGTAATCTCACCAGTGCCACAGGAGTTCCTCGGATTGGTGAGCAGGTCAAGCACCATTATTCTGACCTGAAATGGTGTAGGGGGGATGAACTGGACTGGTGGATCCAGGAATCCCGTAGGATGCCTAATACTCCAGTACTGAGTAAGTAGCCATTGTATTAAGTAGTTAAGAATTGCCATTCTTGTCTATACTATGGATAGGTATGCTTTAATTTCACTGCATTTACTTCACAGCTGCAGGTGACCGGGCTATGAATTTGCAAGCCCATGAAGATAGGCTGCAAAAGCTGCATCAGGAGGCAGGTTAGTGATAATTCTGCATGTACTGTTATATAAAATAAATGATAAAGCCTTCAAAAAGTCTTTTAACCCAATAAATAAAGGTGTAATACTCCTTTAATAAATGTATAATTTCTGGAGTGCGTCTGTGTCATTTTCTTTGATATGTAGTTGTACTGTTGCATTCTACAAATAGTAGTGTTGTATTAAGCAGTGTCAGCCCACACTTGGGTAGGCCCATATAATGTGGATGAAGGGAGTGGCAGTTGCTTTTATGCATATTTACAGCCCTCAACTGTTGGTTCATGCCCAGCATGTACAGGTTAATCTGGTACATGAGCAGCTTGGTATTGTGTTCCCCAGAAATATCAGTGTGCTGCCAGAAATGTAGGGAGCTGTTAACATATAACTGATACTGTCACCTGAACATATCTAGATAATTATATGAAAGTAGAGCTGTTAGTGTACCAACTTAGCAGTAGTGTGTGTGAGCAACTCTCAAAATATGTTGCATTAACATCTGCACCTTGGACAGTTTGTATGTAAGATACAGCTCATGTATATAATGATCTAGCAAATCCAATTGCACAATATAAGGACATCGGGTAGTGTAATAATACATGTAAGGGACATATAACTGCAGTTAATAGGAATGTAATGAAAACTAGAAGGATATATACGTTGTTAATTGAGCTATCTTTTTCCACCCTACTGTATGTGCATAAAAAATGCAATTCCACCTCAATCAGTATGTCTAATCTCAAAACATTTCTTGGGACATATGTCTATTGGTTTATAAATATTTGCATTTATTTCTATGCATGTGCCCTGTTAAAATACCACAATATTGGTGGCCTGTTGCCATCAATTAAACCTGCATGCTGTTCTAATGTCCACTATTGCTCTATATATATTCATGTGTTATGCTTGCTTTTCAACTGTTGAAAATCTGGTGTGCTGGTTTAATGGGAATACTTCTTCATGCTGTTATAACTAATTGGGAATGCTGTTGACTGTTACTAACCCATATCTTTATTAAACTCTTCAAAACATAGTTCGTATGGAAAGGCCGGGCCCAGAGGACCCACCTGTCCCACCTCAGCTGGCTATGGCACCTGGCACTAGCAGATCCGGTGCCCAGCCTGGGACCTCCTCCATTGGCCCTGTGCCACCTTTGGGTGGAAGCACTGCAGGGATGGGGCTCGGCCCCCATGTGCAAGCATGGGTGGAGATGCACCTATCACCCTTCATATTGTCCGGGCTGTGGTGCATAGAGAGATTGAATGTTCTGTTGCAGAACCTCTATGCCAGCTTGAGGCCCAAGTGGTGCAACTCCCAGGTCAGCCTGCCCCTCCTACACAGCCCCCAGCACAGCCACCTTCTGTGTTGTGAAGGTGCAGTGGTGACTGCCCATGGGTGGGGACCTCAGTCTCACTGTTTCCATCTGGGGGCTCATGGGCTTGCGATTTCCAAACATCCCTCCCATCAAAGGTGTTCACCCACCACATGTGTCATATACTGCCCTTGTATGCATATTGTTTGTCTTGTCTGTTTACCTCCCCAACCTACCTCCCCAAATATACCTACTTCCCCTACCCCACATTCCACTCTCACCTGAAAAAAAAAAGGGCAATCTGCTCCCAAAAAAAAAAAAAAAATTACTTCCATACATAGCTGCCCATTTTGCACACATGTCCACTGGACACATAAAATGTAGTTTAATTGGCATTACAACATACTTTGTTGTCCTCACCCCTCTGTCAGGGGTTGAAGGGTTGATATCTAGCTCCAAATTTATTGCCTATACACAGCTGTTGCTGTTGAAGAAATGGGCAGCTATGGACCTTCCCTATACCCATCCTGCACATCCAAGCTATTTTCCATACTGTATTTTCCTCTTTGTGCCCCTTTTTCACCACTTTCCTATCTCCCCATTTTTCTTTTCTTTCAAAGAAATTAGCACAGGGGTGAGTGGGAGTAAGCAACATTAAGCAGGAGTGAGCGGGTTTGTCTTGGTTTACACTTGTTTGCGCTTGGCTAAGCAATGCAAAGCATTGGGCAAACCCATGCAAACCCGCTTACAACTGCTTAAAAGTGCCTTAGTCACTCTGTATATGAGGGCTCTTGTTCTGCTCAGGAACAAAATAAAACACCTCTGTAAGTCACGAACCCCGGACCTTCCACACACTACACAACATGAAGTACCACTAAGCCACGGTAAATATACATCAAGTTGGTGCTTAAATAATTATATCATGCATCAGAATGAGTGAATGTAAAGGAAAATTCGGAATACCATACCACATAACTTGTTCTGTGGATGTTGACCAACAGTTGTTGTGGGATTACATTACATGACTGTGATAAGAGAAGCAGCCATTCTAGCAGGAAATAATGTTACACCATCACCTTACAACCCCACACAGTATCACAGCAGGACAAATACTGGCATATCTGTTTAGGGCAGAGGCTATACCGTTCAACTGTCCCTAATTTTCAGGGATGTCCCTGATTTTGACCCAAATTTTAGCTCTGTCCCTCTGAATCCCTCCTAAAACTAGTGACTTTGGGCAGAAAGGTGGTGAATTACACTTAATGAATAATTACAATAATTAAGAGTTATACACTTCTTCTACTTCAGAAAAGGTGTATTAATTCATATGTTTGGATTCTCTCAATGTTTCAACTTAATGGCATTAATATTTTAAAAGTGTCTCTGATTGTCCCTGTGTTTTCTTGACTTTTCCCTGATTCTGTTCAAATTTGTACCTGATTGGTTGAGAGGTCTGGCAGAGGCAGAAACATAGAGGCATATTAGCCTTTCTGCTGTTACACAGTGTGCAAATAGCTTTGGAAGGAGTTTTCAAAACATACCCTTGTGTAGGAATAAAACACTGAAATACAAATGGATGTAGCCATGTACTGGTAGCAACCAACTGTAAGAATGCCACTGATCTATTGCCGAAAAGACCTGTGTGGTGCACAGACAAAAAATAACAGGTTATTCTCTGGCTATCGTGTGGATAGGTCCACAGTTGGGAGTTACGCAGACAGACTACATGCCTTGATAAACTAACATGTACACAGCAACCCAAGTCCAGCAAGATAAAATCCACACAATACTACTTACGCTCTCTGTACTTCTGCAACCCAATGTAGAATATACCTGTGTGTGCAAGGTCTACCAAGGATGTAGGTAAGCATACTCACAGTACTGAAATGTGTCCAGTTTTTCTGAGCAGCTCATGCTAATGTCAACACTAAAAAGCAAAAATGTTTAGAACTTTGTAAATGAATATTCACAGTATAGCAGTTCACAAACAATTCTTGTGCCAAAGGAATAGATCTCTATAACTAGCTTTGTATGGCAGTTAATTGTAACAGTTGAAAAGAAAGTACATCTTTCCATGCATCTGGAGGTAGCATTTTGAGGGGTGAGTACATTTCTACACTGAAAAGTGGGTACTGGAAGCAGCAACATTAGGTCTGAGTACAAAATGTAAATCCCTGGCTACAACCCTGGCTTCTGATATAAGAACTATACCAACCTACTGTCTTAAACAATGATGTCCACACCAAACAAGGATGATCTCCATCTTGGAAAGCTGAAAGAGCCACACCTACATGAGTCAGCACTTTATAGTACTGGGTTGCTATGAAAGTGCTTACTTCAATTACTACACAGCAGGCTGCATGCAATTAGCAAATTGTGGGCACTAATTGGTGCAGAGGCCATCACATGCCCATGTGCAATTTCTACAAAAGCAGGCTGCAATCTATGCCAACAAACTCAATCACTCTATTGCAGAGACTGACAGAGAGAGAGAGAGAGAGAGAGAAAAGGAAAAAGAAATATTACCAAATTATTAAAAGGAAAGGTATGTGATACATATGTAATGTATTTACATTACATATGTAATGTATTTACTGGCATGTAGTAGATGTTACTGAAGAATAGTCTACATAATGTGAAACATTCATATGTGGCAGCAGTACTTCTTTCTGCACAGATGTTCTGCTTAACTACTGCTATGGATAATACTGTGTGTACCTGTGGGCAGTGGTACATACCTGTGAAATGTGTAGCTCAGCATTAAATGTCAAAGATCTGATCCATGTTATCTGTGTTATGTACAGTAGTGTGGACAATAGCTGTTGGGGAATTAGTGCTGACATTATATAAACATGGGTGTGACAGAACAACACATGCATGATAGTCATATTAAAGTATAGCTTAGCACTGGCAAGTGCTATAGCAGTCTAGTATGCTTATCTAGCATCTGTTGCCATATATACCCCTCTAATGTTAGTCTGTGTCCATATGTGACACCTGTTTGTGTTGCAGCAAGGCCCAACAGTTTAGCTGAGAGGTCCAGGGACTTACAACAGTGTGGAACATGTGTGTGTGTGCCACACGCATACAGAGAAATATATATGTGTCATATATAGGTTCATAGGTTCATAGGTAGGTACTAGGCTATTGGCCCAAGGGCGCTCATAAGCCTAGCCAACAAGGTTCCCTGGCTTACGCCACCCAAGAAAGTTATTTTCCTGTGCCACTGACGAGCAGAGACATGGAAGAGTGCTAATGAAGAGCGTTGCTTGACATAGATGGGTAGCCTGTTCCAGAGTATGGAAAGTCTCTGGGATAGGAATCTATCCCTCCAGCATGTCCTGTTTATTGTGGTGACAAGGTTTAGGTCCCTAGAGCGTGTAGCTCGGAGGGATTAGGATTTCTTTAGGTGTAGCATGCCCAACAGCTCTGGGTTTGACATAGCTTTATATGTTAGGCAGAGATCACCTCTGAGTAGGCGATATGCTACGGAGTAAAGCTGGAGTTTTTTGAGGCGGTCAGTGTAGAGCACTTCTTTGAGTCCAGTAATCCTCTTTGTGAGGTACTTCTGTGGCCTTTCCAGCTGCTGCAGATGTCTTGTGAGGTACATTCCAAAAGGGGCATTGTACTCTATAATGGGTCTAATGAGTGATGAATAGAGGATAATGATGACCTCTTTTTTCCTGGCTGAGAACCCTTTTATGATGAGGTGTGCCATGTAGAAGGACTTCCTGACTACTGTGGCGATGTGACTATCAAAGGAGAGACTACTGTCCACCTGGGTCCCAAGGTCTCTTAACACGCATTCAGTGTTAAGTAGATTACTGCCTATGTGGTAGTTCATGGGTACAGAGTTTTTACCAAAGGGGATGACACTGCACTTTTTGGTACTGAGCTTGAGGCCATGGCTCTGACACCAGGCATCTGTCTCAGAGAGGCCCTTCTGTAGGATGTTCACATCATTTGGGGACTTGACTATGGCTCCTAGTTTGCAGTCATCTGCGAACTTCATTAGCCAGAGGCCTTCTGTGTTAGCCTGTACTTCAGAGAAGTAGATACCAAACAGGAGCAGTCACAGGACGGAACCCTGTGGTACTCCACTTGTCACTGGTTTGAGGTCAGATTTGGAGTCTGCAACTTTTACAGTGTGGGTTTTGTCAGTGAGCCAGTTGGCAACCCATCTTGTGACGTAGAGATTTATGCCTAGTTTATTGAGTTTAGCTATAATTCCAGAATGGGGGATGGTGTTGAAAGCCTTGGCGAGGTCAAGATAGGCTGTTTAAACCACTTTACCCTCATCTACGGCTTTGGTGACTGCCTCAAAGAAGTCGATCAGGTTCAGGAGGCATGATCTGCCTTTCACAAACCCAAACTGGGTGGGATCCAGAGTTTGGAGGTTACCAATGTCGTTGTCTATGAGTTCCATGATGATACGTTCTATGGCGTTGCAGACCAGGCTCGTCAGGCTAATAGGTCTATAGTTCCCAGGATCAGTGGTAGCGCCCCCTTTGTGGAGTGGGATAACTGTTGCTGTGCACCATTCAGTGGGCACAAAGCCTGATGTGAGGCTATTATTGAACATGGTGCTTAAGTGAGGAGCCAGTTCATTCTGAAGTTTGTGTAAAACGCAGCCTGGAATGTTGTCCGGTTCCATGGATGCTGTGTTTTTGGCTTTAGAGAGTGCAGCTTTCACCTGCATAGTTGTGATTAGGGACTCTGCATTCTTCCTGTATAGATATGTATATACGCATAGAGCAGGGTACATATTGCAACTGTTTGCAAAGGGGTTTTATATATATATATATATATATATATATATATATATATATATATATATATATATATATATATATATATATCATTCAGTTTGCAATGTTGAAGCCAGTAAGGCCTGCTAAAACTACCTGGGCTGTGAACACCTTCAATGCATTTATCCCAAAACCTGTGCAATGTTATAATATTACTGTACACCTTACATCCTTTGTATAATTGATAGTCTCACTATGAAAGCTGAAATGTATATCCATATATATATATATATATATATATATATATATATATATATATATATATATATACATGTGTGTGTGTGTGTGTGTGTGTGTGTGTGTGTATAGACAAATGGATGTGTATATGTGTATATATATATATATATCTATATATATATATATATATATATATATATATATATATATATATATATATACACTCATGCACACCTACATCTACTTGTTGCAATAGATTCTCTGTACTGTTGACTGACTGTGATGGTCAATATGTTTGTGAATATGTCAAAGATATGTATCTGTGGGATAGCTTACTGGGAAACTGTTTATGTTATGGTATTCTGGGTCCTTGATTTGATCCTAGCAAAAGCTGCTTATTCTGCTGTTAGGCAGAACAAGTTCTATTGCATACATTGTGATTAAGTCCCCTGGTTTTAACTAGGGTGTGTCATTGGAGGCTAAAGCACTGCATCTATGATTATTGATTGGTATTGATGTTGAATGCAAATCCTGTGCGTACTGTAGTACTAACTGAATCTCTGGGCCTGTACAGCAAAGTATGGTGTATGTACACATTGCTTGCATCGATTGTTTTGTGCAGTCCCTGTATTCATCATGGATTACATTTCTCAAGATTAAGGTTGTGTAAGTACTGATACATAGTATTGTATAGTACACACTGAAAGCTTATCTGGGTTGTCATACCTTTGTGTCCTGTAATTATGTCTGATGTGTGTGTGGGTATGTCTGTAACATGTCCTTTGACATATGTGTGGTAGTACATATAACTGTGTATCTAGCAACATTCATAGTGTACTACAGAAGTATGTGACCTATATTCCCAATTGTGCACATATTTTGGCCACAGGTTTGGCATTAGCAAGTTGTGTGGTACAATATTAATACATTTACTGGACCTTACACTGATTGTGATGGATGATATATTTCTTTACACATCAGCTTGATGTATATCTGCTGTGGCTAGGTGGTGCATCATGTTGCATACAGTGTGCCAGGTACTCTTGTATAGTCTTATATAGTGATTTAATTTTGTTGCTGTGCAGAACATGATTCATTGGATAGAGAGTGAGCAAGGCACTTTCAAGCAGTTGTGGGGTGAGCAGTGATAAGTAGCAGTTACAGTGTTTCACTCTCGGTTAGCTTATACGTTGCTAAACTTCCATAAGCTGTGCTTATCCTTCTGAAAACCCACTTGCAAATGCTGAAATGTGCCTTATTCCATCTGTAGCCCCTGACCTTTGTTTTGGCTAGTAACAAAATAAAAAGCATTTACTAGGAAAAAACCCACAACCATTCACATCACAGCATACGTGATTTGCCACTAAACCATCTCAGATATACATATCATTTATGTATTTGCAAATATAACATCCAGTACAATCATACAATACTACAGAAAATGTACTCCAACATGTAGATGTATGTGTGTGAGTAATTATTGTAATCTGTGCTCAGGTACAACATATTGTATTATGTATGTAAGTATATATATATATATATATATATATATATATATATATATATATATATATAGCAGTTCAGTGATATCTGTACTGTATAATGTTAAATGTGCCATATGACTTTCCTCAGATATATTTTTGTATTTATGTCTTCCAGGGATCATGGCCCACCACAGGAACCCAAGATACAGGCGGACTGAAGATAATATCATCACTAGCATTATGATTCAGCACTACTATTTACTCTTTTCACGATCCAACCAGGACCAGCAGGAGCATACTGCAATGTGGAAAGATCTTGTCTGCAGGGTGAATGAGGTAGGCCTGCATAACCACACATATGAGCAGGTACGCCACCACTGCAGTGATCTTCGACATGTCCGTCAGCATGCCGCTGATGTGCGTATGGAACAGCTTGCAACAGGGGGTGGTATTAGCATCCATCCCCCCCTCACCAGAGTGGAGGAGCTGCTCATGAGCCTGGTGGCACCTGCCCAACAACAACAGCAGCAGACATACACCATGATAGAGGTTGGAGCCACCCAGCAAGCACACATGGAGCATGCAGGTAACATAGCATATCTGTAGACTACTGTTATCTGTATTGGTAGATCATGCATATGTGAGATATGGAGTGTGTCATTCAAAGATGTGGAGCCTGTTGTTGTGCAATACTGATCATTTGGAACATAATCTGTAGCCTTGTGAATGTAAACTGTTGTTGTACTGTAAGATTGCAAACACACAGTAGCAATGCAGCAGTTGTGGCCACTGACAAACTGTCTCATCTCTATGTAGGTACCTCTAGGGTGACGTCAAGGCAGCGGACAGATTCTGGTGAGTGTGTTCTACATTTATTATTGGAAATAAAAAGTGCATGTCATAGTTAAGGTGTAGGCCATGTACACATGTAACACACCTACCCATAATGCATGCTGTGCATGTTTGGTGATAGAGCACGCACATCTCATTAATGTGACTAGCAGCCTCAAATACATGCACTACTCAGACCATCTCAAACAAATGTGGCTAGACTGTAGTGACCATTGGATAGGCACAGTTGATACTCAACAGCCACATAACATACATATCTATGTCATACACAGAGCATTTTAACATGCTACACATAAAGGATTCCCAAACCCTCTGTAAAGACACAGTCCAGTATCCAACATCTCATCCACACATTACACAGAATATACCTGAGGAGAAGAGGCCTATCCTGGGGCATTTAAACACTCTGCAACACACTACACATTCATGTCAGGGAATACTCCTTATTGGCCTCCTTACAAATGCATGTAACAACTGGTTGTGAAATGGTGAATTTAGCTAAGGTAGTACAGTTCCAGCACAGCATTTGGACTGGTTTGTGAAACATTTGTAGCCTTGAGTGACCACCTGATGCTTCATGATGATGGCCTATGGTACTCTACCCCATCCAGTTATTGTAACCACAGTACTACACATAGCTGTCATTGCTACACACCATAATGATGCGTGTGTGCACACATATGCACCTCTAAACAGTATGCATACCAATCACCATTTGCCCAACTGACGTATATGTCCTGTGATGCTATTGAGTGGCTAGGTCATATGACACATATTGGGTATGTGTGGTGTTTAAACATGCAGTTGTGTTTTAGAATGCTATATCATGGATGAGACTGGCATGTCCACAATATGATCTATACTCACCATAAGTACCATATATTGGGATGGTATTCTATCAATTATCCATGCACCACTGATGATGTTGTGTGAATACTCATCATGCATGTGCTAAAAACATGCCCACAATTAACATGTGTCCACAATTATTTGCTAAAGGCACAGAGGCTGTAATCAGCATTGGATACCTATCCGACACACAGATACACATCCAGCAATGGTATGTACACCTGTGAGTTATGGTGCACAGTACATCACAGAGTTATAAATACCTGCACAGCAATTTTGTGTCCATGTATGCATTGTGTTCCAGGCGGAAGGCCATCATCTAATAAAAAAACACATGCATCAAAGCCATGTATACTGTTAGTAACAAGGATTGACTACACTTGCACTGCATGCTGTTGAGCAGCACATGTCCTGCATGCTGACAGGTGTGATATGACTGTTTTGCTTGTGATACTGTACTTCACCATCATCTGCTATTGTGTATGTTCTGTGATTACTGGTGTTGTGTATGTCTGCTTTCAGGAGGAGTGTAGTTTTGTGTGTGTGCATGTGGTCTGAAGTCATGTTCAGGTTTTAAAGTGTGTTTCCTGTTTTTGTCTCACAGGTGGCGAGGTGGGGCTGGTTCAGTACAGCAGGGAACCTGGTATCATTGAGCAGACAGTGATCATGAAGATAGGTGTGTTGACGCACAGGCAGATTTGTCAGGGTCTGTTGCTGGACCACAAATTGACAGTACACAAATCTCCGACCCATCCATGCACACAGTCATACTGCCTGTACATCCATCATCACCATTGCTCTTAGCTTAGGGACAGTGTACAGTTGGCACTGGCCAGAACAGTGTGGTATCTATGGCACATGTATAAGGACAAAGCCGCCATAGCCAAATGTCTGGAATGGTACCACATAGGCAGATGCTCGGGGGTTCTCGTCAGAGCACTGCTGGTCATCATGCCCCTGGCAGACGTGCCATACCTCTTTCTACCACACACATGCTCCAGGCTATCATGGAGGCACAGACACGAATGAAGCAGTACACCAGACAGGGGTTAAGGACACAGAGGGCTCATTACACCTCTGTAAATGACAGCATCCGTGACCTAGCAGGTGCCATACGTAACTACACTGAGGTCATTGATAGACGTTGGGGTGAGACATTGGATGTCCTTCACAATGTCATGTCCATGTGTCAGGATAGTGCGGGAAGGTTGAGACATCAACATGGATGTATTCCAGCAACATCACCAGCTGGAGGACACTGTGGACATCCAGCAAGTCACAGCTGCTCCCGTAGTACCAGTACCAGCCCCAACAATGCTGGGGGGGCTGTCCATAGACCATCCTAGCAGATAACATGCACATGGCTCTGGCCAGTCCCAGCAGGGACCTGGATCCAGTGGACATTTGTCAACCTCTGAGGATAGTACTCAGTCTGGATTAGTACCTGATACTGTCTGTAGCACCTCTGCCAGGCACAGGTTCCGTATCCATGGCCAGAGATGGTGATCTGTAAAGCCTGCCAGGTACAGTCTGTAGCTGTCTCACATATCCCCGTATACAGCAGCCACATGGTGGAACTGTGTGCATGCAGACACACACACATAAATCAGAAACCTAGGGCAAACACATACCCGCACATATGATGTCAACATTGGCCCATAACAGTACTCATGGCCCTCACACACACACTCACACACACATGTTGATTGTATGGCTCAGTGTAGGCCTTTGCAAACCAACAACACACCCTGTGCATATGATGAAACCTGTGCCACCTCCTGTCATCTGCAACATTGATGCAGGAACAGGCTATCATGGTGCTGATGCACAGGGTGACTTTAATAAAGTATAGCAATGGCTGGATGTGTAGCATGTTGTCAGCAGTAAAGTGTAATGATGTCCTTGAAGGTGTAGCTGAGCAGGCAAGATGCATTAAAGCTTTAATTAGCAATGTTGCATTGTTTCCACCAGTGTTTATTCCAATTGTGTTTTGTTTGCCCATGTGCCACTTGGCTGATGTGTGTAGTTGTGTCAGCATGCATTATACAGTGGACAGTAAGTGTGGGGTGTGTGCAACACAGGTTTGCAGGTGTCCATTTGTGAACATGGTGGAGGTGCACTGTCTGCGTGTACATGCATATTGGACACATGGGCAGAGTGACATGCCTGTATTGGCCAGTGGTAACACTCCATAGTTTCTATTGGTGGCCAGTATGCATTGTACTACACACATTTTGGAACTTGAGTATGCATGTGTGTGTATGACATGGGTTGACACTGTGCTGTGGGTGATGCTGTTGTTGCTATCTGTCATTGGTTTGCATTACTAAGGTTAACACTGTCTCAGCTGCATAATCCTTTAGTAATGCAAACTGTTCACCTACAGGGTTGCATGGACCGTGCTATCACAAACACAAGAAATACTCACTTATACAGTAAAAGTGCATTAGTCTCATGGACCCTTGCCATAAACTAAATATATAATAGAAGGTGTGAAGTTGTACCAAAACAAAGTTACATACCAAGAAGGGATAACCTCTCTGGTCAGTATCAGTGGGAAAATACAAGCCCTCATTAATCATACAAGGCAAGGTTGAAAATAGAAATTGGCAAGGATTCCAAAGACAACACTAAAGCTTTCTTTAGTGTTGTTTATAATCTAGAGGGGAAATCTCAGATCGGGTCAGAGTTAATGTAAATAGTGACAAAGTACACTTATCTGAATGACATTACCAATATCTTGTCAGACAGTTTGAATTCGGATTTCACCACCCTGTCATTACACAAGGGCCACATTTCCAGACCTGAGGAATGTAAAACCTGATGATTCACAGACACTCTAGTTTAAACATCTCTTGACCTAAGTCCAAACCACAGTGGCAATGGTACTGGACAGTGTCCCTGGCTATGTCATACACAAGCTGACATATGAAGTAACCACTCACCTAAACACTCTGTTAAGATGCAGCCTCTATACAGGTTACATACTTGTGGAATGATGCACAGTAATGGCGTTCACAGTCCACAAGGGTTGAGCTATAACTTATTCTTCTCCTTTTGGATTCTCCCATTAGGGGTCGGCACAGTAGATCATCTGTTTCCATTTCTTCCTGCCCTCTGCATCTTGCGCTGTCACACCATCCACCTGTGTGTCCTCTCTCACCACATCCATAAACCTCATCTTAGGCATTCCTCTTTTCCTTTTACCTGGCAGCTTCATCCTTAGCATCTATTTCACAATATACTCTGCATCCCTCCTCAGCACATGTACAAACCAATGTAATATTGCCTATCTGGCTTGGTCTACTAACCTTCAAACCTGGGCTGACCCTCTAATATACTTATTCATAGTCCTGTCCACCCTCGTCACACCCAGTGCAAATGTTAACATAAATTGATTAAGGGTAGCGCTACAACAGATCCTGGAAACTCTCACCCTATAAGCCAGACAAATGTTATCTGGAAGGCTATGGAGCACAGCAGTACTTATTAACAGAGACATTATGAACCTGCAAATACTGCAACATACCCACTTAGGTTCTCTAATGGCCAGATCATGGCTCCTACAACTAGTAGACTTCAAGCCAGTTAACAAGGCTATAGGTGAGATAGGGGAGGTCCACACAGCCAAGCTATAGCTCACCCAGTAATTTATATCCATCCCACATTCTGGTATTATACATAACCTCAACAGACTGACCATAAACAACTGTTAGATGATGGATTGACAACTGATGCACAGATGTAGGACACACAGTAACATTTGCATCCTCCATGTACAATTCTATGCCAGTAACAAGTGGTGCTCACCTGCACTCAGTCCTGGGACCACTCTTGTTTGGCATATAGTTTTCTTAGGTACAGGCAAACACAGTAGGGATATGTCTGCCCTCATCTGATGAAAAAGCATACTGTGGGCTTTACTTTATTCTCCAGATGACACACACATCCTCCAAAAGGGTATCATAGAGATAGATACCTGGTGTCAAAATCATGCTGTAAAGCTATAAGCTAAAGAAAGCATAGTTATCCACTTTTAGAAAACAAAGTATCCCCAGAGTACGACATATGTAGTAGCCCCCAAAATGTGGAACAGGTACTAATGTATACATAGAGCCATGTGTTTAATCATCTCTCCTTTGATAATCACATTACCATAGGGTTTTAGAAATCCCTCTGTGGAGCACATAAGCAATAAAGGGTTTGCATGCAGATCAACAGAGGTTGTTGCACACCTATAATGATTAGTTATCTTTGCCAGACTTTGTTTGCTTTGGAACAGGATAAAAATATACCTCAAGCATAAACCCTCACTCACACTCTTCAATAGAAACCGTGATGAGTGGATGTGAAACAGAAGACGTAGCCCAAGGATCACTGAAGTGGCTAAGCTTGTCACAAGCATACAGAAGTAACCTAAGGTCTGGAAAGCATCAGCATGCTCTGGCAAGGCTAACAGATGCTTTCATGGAGAAAGCATAGAAACCACCTATGAAAAAATTGAGGTCACATGTATGTATATGGCTTTGCCCCACAGCTACCTTACATGTGTTACGCACATACAGTTGTCATTGTGATATGTAATACACTAGAAAAATCAAAACCCACTCCACATTGACCAACGGTGTCACACACCTGGAATACACACACAGTTGGCAAGTGCAGGATTCAAACTCCTACCTAATGACATCATGATACTACAGCAGCACACATATACACGGCACACTATACACATGACTGGGATTTCATTTTCCCACAGGTATATTTGTAGGATGGTGACATCATCAGACTTGACAAGGATGAGTATATCACTTTTAAGGGGTGTGAGTAGTCTCCAAAAATGTTACTCTCTCCCCAGGGAGAGACAGACACACACATACACAGTCGACAAGTGCAGGATTCAAACTCCTACCTAACTACATCATAATACTACAGCAGTACGCATTTACATGACATGCTTTACACATTAGTGGGATTTCACCTATCCACATGTATATTTGTAGGATGGTGACATCATCAGACTTGACAAAGATGAGCATATCACTTTTAAGGGGTGTGAGTACTCTCCAAAAAGGTTGCTCTCTCCCAGGGGAGAGACAGACATACACACACAGTTGGCAAGTGCAGGATTCACACTCCTACCTAACTACATCAGTGCGTATTTACACAACGTACTATATACATACTGGGATTTCACCTTCCCACAGGTATATTTGTAGGATGGTGACATCATCAGACTTGACAAAGATGAGTATATCACTTTTAAGGGGTGTGAGTAGTATCCAAAATGGTTGCTCTCTCCCCAGGGAGAGACAGACACACACATACACAGTTGGCAAGTACAGGGTTCTTAATCCAAACTAAGCACTTTTTTACACTTCAGCAAGCAATATGGAGTTACAGGATGCAATACAGACATTACTCGCTGACAGTTTGCCCAAAGGGGGTTTTCACCTTTGTTAACCTCAGCAGGCTTATCATACTAGGTGTATTGTGAGTGTATTGTATGCAGATGCCATAACCATATCATATATGGGCTGATGTACCACATGCTGGCACACACAGGGTCAAACTGGTGGCTAAGGACTGTCAACCCAGTACTGGACAATGCATTCAAGAGGAGTAGGGTCATACAAGCTCAACACCAACAGTCTCACATAGACCTACATTATAAGCACCAGCAAAACACACATATAAATACACATTACCATACTCGAAGAATACAAATATTAATCTGAAAAAGAGAAAGTGTCCTCCTAAGCAGACAAGCAAGCAACATGCACCTCCAAGCACATGCCAGAAAACACATAATACACCAAAGCAGTGTGCCTCACAACAGGCCCTGAGGCAAAACAACATACCCAACACACTAGTAATAGGTGACTCCATAGTCAGGCACACAGATGTTCCACTCACTAGGCTGGACAAGGGGAAAGTTACTGTCAGTTGTCTGTCAGGTGCTATGATCTGAGACATAACACAACACTTACATCACTCCAGAACAGGTACATATATGACGCGGTCTTTGTACATGTCAGTGTGAATGATCTGAGACATACTTCCCAGGACAACATGACGAGATATATATATAGTAGCTCTATGATCATGTAGCCCAGGCTGGTATGACTCTGACCTTGAGTAGCTTCTTAGCTTTATCTACATAATACTGCAATATAACAGAAAGATGATAAACTTCAACAATTGGCTGAGCTTCTGGTGTCATTCAAAGGGGATCCAGTCTCTGTCTGCCTGGGATGACATTATAGACAAGCCTTGTTGCTTCGCTAGAGATGGTTTGCATCTGTCACCCCTATGCTTCTGAGTACTGGCCAAGGCTCTTGCTGTCCCCATATTACCTTTTTTAGGTAAGGCTCAAAGGACAAAACAACCCCTGTAACCAACACAAATGACCACAAAGTGAGCTAAATGCTACCCATTTCCAGAAGTCTCAGCCTCCAAATGCACACACTCAAGGCACTCCTCAGTATGGAGAATATTGATATCTGTGCAGTAACAAAAACCTAGTTCAAGGCTCCAAAGAGCACACCAGCACTAGCAGGATACTACTCATTCCATACCTTCCGACATCATAACCTGGATCATAGCACATAGGGTGGGGATGCATCCATATTCATCAAGGATACCTACACCTCTGTCTACATCCTCTCTACAGGATATGTACCCATAGAATGTTGCACAGCAACATTCTTCCCACTCCACAGGGGTGGGGCCACAACAGACGCTTGGCATTCCCGCTCTATGAGCCTGACGAGTTTGATTTGCAAGGCAATGGATCCAATCATAATGGAACTCAACAATAAAGACATTGGGAACTTTCACACAGTTGAGCACACCCAGTTTGGCTTCAGCAAAGGCAGATCATGCCTCCTGAACTGGGTGGATTTCTTTGAGACAGTTACCCAGGCTACAGATGATTGAAAGGAGCTCCACACAGACCACCTATACCTCGCTAAGGTCTTTGACACCATTCCCCAGTCAGGTATCATAGATGAACTCACCAACCTGGGCATAAATCCATACATCATAACATGGATTGCAAACTGGCTCACAGATAGATCCCACAGAGCAAGAGTTGCTGGCTACATGTCAGACTCTAAACTGGTAACAACTGGTATCCCACAGGGTTCAGTCCTGGGGCCCCTCCTGTTTGGTATATACTTCTCAGAGGTATATGTCAATGCAGGAGGGTTGTGGTTGACTAAGTTTGCTGGGAACTGTAAAGTGTGTACCATAATAGATTCCCTGGATGACACAACTATCCTCCAGAAGGGACTCTATGAGACAGATGTGTGGTGTCAGAATCATGGCCTCAAGCTCAATGTGAAAGAATGCATAGTAATCCCCTTTGGGGAAAACAAAGTACCCACAACCTACCACATAAGTGTTACCTCCTAAAAACTGACAAGGTAATAAGGGATCTGGGGACACAAGTAGATAGTCATCTTTCCTTTGACAACCATGTTACCAAAGTGGTTAGGAAATCCTATGTGGCCCACCTAATCAACAAAGGATTTGCATCAAGATCAAAAGAGGTAGTGGTGGCCCTCTACTCTTTTAAGTCATCAGACCCATCATTGAGTACAATGCACCATTTTGGATGTACTTGACTACGCATATCCAGCAGCTGGAGAGACCACAGAGGTAACTCACCAAGAGGATTACTGGCCTCAAACAGTTGTGTTATGCAACACAACTGGAAAAACTAAATCTGTTCTCTGTTGTGTACCGCCTACTCAGATGCAAACTCTGCCTAACATACAGAGCCATGTCCAGCACATAACTGTTGAACATGCTCCATCTAAGGAAAACAAAATTGAGTCGCACTACACACTCCAGGGATATGAACCTCATTACAACAATGAATACAAGATGCTGGTGGGATAGAGTATCATCCCAGAGGCTTGCCTTACTGTGGAACAGAGTCCCAATGTACATCAGACAGAGCCTCTCACTGACACTCTTCAATAGGAACCTTGATGAGTGGATGGGAAACAGACAATTCACGCCAGGGATCACATCAGCAGCCCCATTACAAAGGGGCTTAGGGTACTAACTATTAAAACTAGGGCTTAGGAGATTAACCAATGGGGTGGTGAAAGCTGCACACCTTGCCTAGGATAACATATGCCTTCTTGAAGATAGTCTACTACATACCTATGAACCTATGTGACAGGTACATGTCTACAGATAGTAAATGTGTACTTCATTGTACAGTTATGTTGAACAGCAGGCACATGCACCACATACACTGTAATGCTAACAGATACTGGTGGCTATTATGTACAGTGGGTGAGATGTGCACCTCATGTCTTTTGTGCCATTGGGATGTGTGCTGGGTGAGACAGTCCTGGATGGCTCCTTGTCATGGTCACCCTCTTACACACATCTCTGCCCATCCATCTTTGGCTTATTATACTGTGTTCCCCCTACATATATAGGTACATAGGTAGGTAATAGGCTATCTGCCTGAAGGCATATATTAGTATGGCCAGAGTGTGCAGCTATAAACACACCTGGGGTTAGTTATCTATGCCTCTGTATAGTAGAGCCGATGAAGTGATCCATGGTGTGACAGTTCAATTTCACATACACTGATCAAGGCTCCTCTGGAAGAGTGTCAGTGAGGGACTCAGCTTAATGTAGGCTGGGAGCCTGTTCCAAAGCAAGGGAAGTCTGTGAGTTAGTAATGTATCCCTCCAACATGTTCTATTTATTGTTGTGATGATTATGTCCCTCGACATGTGGCACAGTGAGCTTGGGTTTACTTCAGATAGAGCATGTACATCAGTTCTGTATTGGACATGGACCTGTATGTTGGGCAGAGATCGTCTGAATAAATGGTATGCAACAGAGTACAGATTGAGTTACTTCAGTCTTGTTGCATGGGGCAACTGTTTGAGGCCAGAAATCCTCTTGTTGAGGTACTTCAGTGGTCTTTCCAGCTGCTGAAGGTGCCTAATCAGATTCATTGCAAGTGTGTCGTGGTACTCTCTGATGGGTCTGATGACAGCTGAGTAGAGGGAACCTCCTTTGACCTGCATGCAAAGACTTTGGCAATTTGTGGGGACACATAGCATGATTTTCTAACCACTTTGTGAATGTGTTTCTGAAAGTAGAGATGACTATCCATGTGTCCATAGATCCCTTATTATTACCTCCATATTTAGGGTGTTGGCACCTATGTGGTATTTGTATGATTGTAGCTCGAGGCCATAATTTTGACACCACATCTGTCTGACTGAGACCCTTTTTAAGGATGTCTCTGTTGTCCCAAACATCAGTTATGACAACCTTTTTGCAGTCATCCACAAATTTTGCTAACCATAGTCCTCGTGTGTTTGACTGTACTCCTGAAAAGTATATACCAGACAGGAGGGGTCCCAGGACTGAGCCATGGGGAACAGCAGTTGTTACCAGTTTACAGTCCAACAGGGAGACCACAATTCGTATCTTGTGGGATCTATCTATGTCCCAGTTGGCAATCCATCAGATGACCTACGTGTTTATGCACAGGTTGTTGATTTTGTGGATACAACGTGTGTGGGATGTTGGTAAAGGTCTATGTAGGTCATGTGAAGCTCATTTCATTGATGTATGGGTAACTGCCTTGAAAACTGTCTAGCAGGTTTAGGGACCATGATCTGCCCCTGACCAAACCAAAATGGGTAAGGTTGGGTGTTTGTAGGCTCCCAATAGCTCTGTTTATGAATTCCATAATGATGGACTCCATGGCCTTGCAGATCAGGCTTATTAGGCTTATAAGACAATAGTTCCCATGGTCTGTTGTGCACCAACACTTGTGGAGTGTGCCAAATGTTGCTGTAACCCATTCAACAGTTTCATATCCTGTACAGAGGGTGATTCTCAAAAGACTGTTCAGGTGCAGGGTCTGTTTGTTTTGGAGTTCACATATGACACAACCAGGGACACCATGTTATCCCATAGACGCAGTGTTTTTAGGTTTGGATAGAGCTGTTTAACCATTGTATATGTGATTTCTGGGTTTTCACAATCTCCAGGTATGGTAATGGGCCCTTTTGTCAGTGAGAGGGGGGAAAATATGTATGAACCTGTCTGACAAGATGTTGGCAATGTCAGTCATGTGCATGTATTCATTTACACTTTGCACTGACTCAGAACATATATGAGTTTACATTGATATTTATGACATAGCTAAAGAAAGCTTCATGGTTCTCTATGGAATCTTTGGCAATAATTTTGGCAGAGCTTGGCTTGGATAATGTTAGGAGTGCTCATTGTTTCTTGATGATACTGATCGGAGATTTATTAATCTTCTTTGGATTTTAACTTTCTTTGAACAACTTAAGTACTTGTATTACATAGTTTGATTATGACAGGGGTCCGATATATTATATGGGTCTGTTTTCATATCACTGTGTGCGCAAGGCAGGATTGGTGAATAGTGACATGTGTCTGGAGTAAGAACTGCAACTGTCAGATATGTGTGGCCCACTGCTGTACTCAGACATGGCCTAAGTGTGTGAGCATGCTCGGTATGACCGTTCAGTATGTTGTTGACTGACATTTGCTTTGTTTGTTTTAGTTTGTGGGCATGCCCAGTATGACCTTTCAGTATGTTGTTGACTGACATTTGCTTCGTTTGTTTATGTGTGAGCATGCCCAGTATGACCTTTCAGTATGTTGTTGACTGAAATTTGCTAAATTTGTTTGTGCATGAGCATGCCCACTATGGGCATATATACTATATGTGTGTGAAAAATCAAGTTGGTTTTCACTTCAGGGCTCACCTTTGTTTTGTACATCAACAGGAAGCACACTGTGCCTGCAGGGCTTCCATGAGTCAATTTGCATAGACTTATCAACATTTCTACATACAGGGGGGACAGCTATTATTTGTACATTTCTACCCAGGGGGGGCAAACCTAATTGTTACTGTGGGTGTGCATAGGATGAGGGGTACACCTGACACTTATACACATTTGCTAGGCCTGCATTGCTATGTCATGTACTCCATTTCAGTCTGTACTGTTGCCTATCGTACTGGCTTGAGGCATACCACTGTACTACAGACCTTAGCTTCCAATTACATGCATATTAGTTTGTGACTTCATAGCCAGACCAACCCACAAAACACTGCCTGGCCTGCTGTTATCTGTCTGCATAGGCCTGGGGGGAGGTTACCCATAGGCCTCTTCAGAGGGCATGATACAGCATTTGTTTGTGTTTGCATTTGTCTACAACTGTCCTGCTGGCTGTGACTGTTAGGTATGTGACCCCCCTCCAACTGGTATGTGTGAGTGACTTAAGTTGTGTCTGTGCCAGTATTGAGGGTAGTACTGCAGGGCTGCCTATGTCGGATGCACATAGTACACACAACAGGTAGTGTCAAGTTAGGCATCCCTTTTACTGTATGTGCGAGTCAGAGAGAGGTGTCATTTCCAGGGCTCCTACTGAGTTAGTGTATGTGCTATGCATTGACTATTTGCCAAGGCCAGGGCATACTGGGCATGCCTCCTTCTGCCTACTGGGGCAGGCTCAGGTTGTTCCTCCTCTGAGTCACTCTGTGCCTGTGCAGGCCTTGGCAATGGTGGGGGGCTGTTTGGCCCTGCCCCATACCGTTCCTGCTGCTGCTGTTTCTGCAGGATCATATTGTGTAGCATGGCACATGCCATAACAATATGGGTACATGTAGTTGGTGAGTACTGCAAGGCTCCACCAGATGTGTCCAGGCACTGGAACCATGACTTCAGCATCCCAAACACATGCTCAATTATGATTCTTGTTTGTGCATGTGCCTCATTATGGAGTTCTTGTTCAGGTGTGTGCATTTCTGATGGGTGTCATCAGCCATGGCTCCAGTGTGTATCCAGCATCCCCTACTAGGTGACCGTAGGGTATGTCCCCATTGGCAAATAACTGGTACAGCTGCGTCAGATGCCAAATGTGGGAATCGTGATAGCTTCCAGGGCATCCAGCACACACATTCATTATTATGCCCTGGGCATTGCACACGAACTGGCAGTTGATGGAGGGGAAGCCCTTGCGGTTGGTGTAGACCCTACCCCACTCACTGGGTGTTGCTTTGATGCATATGTGCGTGCAGTCTATTGCACCCACTACCTCAGAGTATTCTGCTATTTGGTGGAAAAGACGCATATTGCTGGCCACTGACTCACAGGAATTGTGGAAATATATGTGGTCACCGACATGTGCTGACATGGCATCCAGGAACTGGTGTAGTACCCTAGATGCTGATGCCTGTGAAATCTCCATCATATCATCAGTTGGTCTTTGGAAGGTACCTGTAGCTAGTATTCTTAGGCCAACACATACCTTGGTATCCACTGGGATGGGTTCCCCTCTGTTGGATCTATGTGTGAGGCATGGCCGGCACAGCTCAACAATTTGCTGTAGGAGGTCCCTGTCCACCCTATAACGCTCCACTATCTCCAGGTCATGTAGCCCCTGGTAGGTTACCTTGGGTCTGTACACTCTTCTCTATCTACTCACTGTGGGTTGCTCAGCACCATTCACAACACCACCACCCTCAGCACCTTGCACATGTTGGTTTATGATAGCAAGAGCAGTCCCTAACATTTTGTCTGACTTAAGCTTTTTAAGCTTTCCCTCTTTGTACACTGCAGAGTTGCAGAGCTCTTGAGAAAAAACAGGGAAGAATGCTGTTTGCAGAGTTTAAAGTGCTGGGCTGAGCTAGTCTGCTGCCTGTGTAATTGGCTGATTCTGATATATTTCACCTGGCAGCTCTGTTAGTTCTCCTTGGTTAACTTCCTACTACATCTTTTCCTTCCTTTTGCCTTTCTGTTTCTGCCCGGGGCAGAGCCTCGCAAACAAGCACAAACGCGTGCACACGCACACGCTGTTTGCAAGGAGTTTCCTATCTTTCAACAGTGTGCACCTTGGGTTTGAGGTTTTTAAATAGGACAACTGTAGACACCTCTCTTTGCAATTCAGAGCAACTCAGGGCAAACATGAGCCATGGTGCTCCAATTAGCCTACAGCCTGTCTGACACACCCCCTCATTATGTTACCTATATTCTAGTCTTCTATTCACCTACTCCTAATCTTACACTCTTGGGACATGCCTTACATGCTGGGAAAAATTAGGATTCACTATCCTTATCCTCATTTGCATAGGATTGCCTAGTAATGCATGGTTACATCTCTCGCACTGAGCTTCCCCCCCTTAACAACCACTAGTCAGTAGCCATGTTGTCTTCAGCCTGCCATTCACCTGCATGACAGAATAAGCTTTTTAGTGAAAATGCCTATTTTTGGCTTTTTGTAAATTATTTTCTTTTTTTTTAAAAGCACCGCATGTTTGTTCGGTGGTGTGCTATGCTTAAACATCGGAGATCGGGGAAAAAAAGTTAAATTTTTTATGTTTTTAAACATTTTGCAATGTGAATGGCCTTATATTTGGCCAATGACATGCTTCCTCAACTGTATGCATCCTTTATTTGGAGCTGTCATAGCTCCATTTAGCTACTTGCAAAAATGTACTCCGTTACCAACAGAGTACATTTCTACGGGTAACACTAATCTTCCACGAACAGGTTAGTGTTTGCTGGATAGCAAATTTATCTCATTTGCATGGCTTTCACCATCAAATGAGGTAATTTGCATACCATGACGCTGTCCATGCAAGACTAGCTTTAGCAGCTCTCGTGCACGCCCCTGCCAGCTGTTCCTGGATCGCACAGCAGACATATTGCCTGTGTGAGCTCCTATACTCATCTTGCACACTGTGCAAGCTTTTGTGAATCCAGGGGTATGTCTTTTAACTGACTGCATAATTTTTGGTGCATTCACTATACAGCCCTCCTTTATGCCTTGCCTTTCTTATTATTCTCATATTTTTCTTTAAGCATTTTATTTAGATATGGTGCTATTTCTTTCTTTCTTCTTTAAAAAATATCTTTGTTTAAATAACATTTTTTTAGTTTTTTTCTTGACTCGTCTCATATATCATTCTGTCTTTTTCTAGAAATTCTTCTTTATTATGTATTATACATCTAAAGACTTGATTACTGATTTCTTTATATTTGTCACTATTTTGTATTATTTTTGTCCTTTGCCATTCTAATATCTCTTTTTTATATTTTTCTTTTAAACTGACCTACCAACTTATCCAGTCTTTATACAATCTTCTCATGTTTATATGATACAGCCAAAACTGATGTATTATGTCCTTCACTTTCTCATTTAGGTCTGATTCATTGATTCTTTTTATACCTCAGCCTATTCTTATGTAACCTATTCTTTCTTGAATTTCTAACCAGAATGCTGCATGATCTGAGAAACCTGTAATTTTAATCCTTGATGCAATATTTTTAAGCTCTCTGGTACTATAAAGTAATCAGTTTTAGTCCTTAGTTTACTCCTTCTGTATGTTCTATGTATGCTATTTCACAGAAACATTTTACAGCTTTTAACCATATCAGAAATAAATTTTACATCCAGCCCTTCATTTTGCCTATGTCTTAGATCACAATTAAATCCTACTACTGCTATTACTTCCATATTTACACTTACATAATCAAGTTTTTCTTAAACATGATCTCTCTTTGTTTTTGTATAGTGCATGCATAAAGTACAATCACCCTAAATATTTGATTCCTCCATCTAATATCTAATATTACTATTCTTTCTACATCTACTAATGTATAATCCAGAATCTCTATATTCTTTACATAGAATTGCTATACCTGAACATTTTTCATCTCCTAGGTTCCATATTACTTGCATTCTTTTGGCTTCTGTTGTTATTCTATATCTATTAGTACTATGATGGCCATATCTAACCTTTTACACCATTGCAAAATTCCTAGCCTACATTAAGCATTATTTAAATTATTTACATTAATGTCTAGGGTTCTCACTTTATGAAATAGTGTTTGTTATTTTTATCCTTTCCCTTTCTTATTTTCGTCTATACCTATATTTTTGAATTTGCTTTTTCAGTCTTTCACTCTTTTTCCAACAGAACTTCTTTTACTTTTGACTTTTTTTCCATTTACCATCCCCTTTCATCACTTGACATACTTCTTCCTCTATCTCCCCATTTTTACTTTTCATTTCATTTATAATTTTATTTACTTCCATTCCTATGTCTCAATATTTTTTCTTGCTGTGTTTCTTCTGTATTATCTAACATATCCCCTCTATTTTGTTCTGCTATTACTATCTGTGTATCGTTTTACATATCATCACAGTCAATCCATGAATGCCCTACTTTTTCACATTTTATACATTTTTGCTTACATTTTTCACTTCTGGACCTATTACCACAAATAAAACATTTCCTTTTATCACAGTTGTTAATTAAATGGTCATCTTTATCACATAAAAACAAAAACATCTTCGGTTGTTCCCATTATCTAAACAATCATATATTCCCTTCCACATTAATTATACTCAGCAAATGCATTATTTTGTCATTTTGCATTTTCATTAAAAAAAAACACATTCCTAACTCCCTGTCCATAGACCTCTGTTATCATCCATTTCTGTAATGTCCAAAACTTCTCTACACACAGTTCTCAAGTAGTCTTTTAAATTATCTCTTTCAGTTTCAGTTCAAAATTGTATTAATATTCTCATTTTTGGCTTCTCTATTAAAAACCTGTGCCACATACATGTTCCAAGGGTTTTTATCCCTTCTTTTTTCATACTGTTCTAAGAATTTTCCAATAAACCATGCCTCCTTGAAGAAAATGTCACAAAAAAGTATCTTTATTTTTACAAATAAATTCTCTTTTCTCTCTGGGTTTTACACCCAGTGGTGAAATGATGCTGTCCCATACTTCATACCTATCCAGTTCCTTCTTCCTCTTACTACTTATTCTTACCTGGTACTTTCTTCTGACTTCTGCCTTTCTCTCTTCTCATCTTTCACCGTCTGTCACTGTCTACATTTATGATTTCTTTTCCTCCTTCCTTAATCCCTGCACTTCTACTTCTTGGATTCTCTCCATAAACTCTCCCCACAATGCTGCCTCGCACTCTCTCTCACTCTGTTCAATTATTTCTTTTAAGTAGACATCCCACAACCCTCCCAGCTGGAGGGTTGTAACAACACACTTGAGTATTGCAGACTAGGACACAGACAACTATTGCTGAAAAATCACCTCTGAATCTGCTAAATCTATTTAAATTCCATCATTTTGCTTCTTACTTGAGTTTGCAGCACTCTCCTTACTTTTCTTACATTTTCTGCTTCACTTCCATCTCCTTCTCCAGTTAACATCTCAACTGTTAGATTAACAGCTTCTTTCACTACACACACACACGCACACACATGCACACACGCACACACACACACACACACACACACACACACACACACACACACACACACACACACACACACATGCACACAATACTCTTTTTCACCTCCAGTTGCAAACTTGCTGCTTCTCCGAGCTGCTTAATCATCTGGACCAGAAGACAGGAAGTGTAATGCAACACTGTGTCCCTGTATGTCCAAAAAGAGTAGGGGAAGTTCCCCAATGCTCAGGCCAAATTTCTGCTTGTAATATATAAATATATATATATATATATATATATATATATATATATATATATATATATATATATATACCACTTAATTATCTCCTGAAAAGAGACTGTCATTTAACCTGATCAACAAAAGGCTAAAAATCCATATACTGAGACAGGCATGGTTGTATCCTGTATCATTCTGCTGTGTGTTATCTTGTTTGTCATATACCCTTTGGCATTCTGCTCTGATGCTCCTTCTACTGAATGTTGCTTTTAATACATGGATGTTATGGAATTATGTAGTGCATATATGTTATTTTGGCACCTTATAATGCATGGTTATTAGCCTATTTTGCATCCAGCTGTTGCTTTGTTATGGTTTCTGCTTTTGTGACAATATATGTTCTCAATAATACCCTGTATGATGCGATTCTTCTTCTCTTCCATTTGTTCCATGATATCATGCTTGCTTGGCCTGCACTATGCCATCTTGTTTGGTATGCACTTTGTCAAATGGCTGTTCTTCTGCTTGATGTTGTTTAGCTTTCTGTAGACACTGTTAAGCTTTGCCTTAATTAATCTTCAGGAAGCCCACTGTTTTTTCTTCAGATTTTAAAGTGTTCTGACTCACATTTTCAAGCAGCAGCCATTTAGCAGCAGGTCATAATCTACAAGAAGACCTTGGTATCTCACACTGTTTTCATTAGGTAGTTTCCAGTAGGTAAAATGAAATGATGGATTATAACACAAATGTCACAAACGTGGTGCATGTGTTGACAATGAACAATTTCTACAGGTCATTATTAATAATCTTTGTCTGATTATGCCATAAACTGAACATGCATAGTTGCTGCCTTTGTACCAAAGCAAATTCCATGTTATAATAATAGAAATATGTTTAGTACACCTGCACTGGATGTCACAGGTTAGCAGGGGTTATTTCAAACCCCAATTCAATTTCTTAAAAGGTAACATATTAAATTTAAAACATAGATTAATATTTAGCACCATTAACATCCCTATATAAAATCCACTATTCACTCAGCAGACTTAAACATCAAAGTGCTTTAAATCAGGCAAAAGCAGCACATTCGTTTTATACCTTCTGTTAATGCTGCGCCATTTTGCAGCAAAAGGAATCACAGTTAGTTAGCTGCAGCAAATAACAACAAGAAATTATAGATGTTTTCTTCTTGCTACTTCCCCTAAGCGTACATATGAAAACAAAATGTCACTAGCTGCTGATTCCATTATAAATATCAATAAAAATCTACAAATAATGAAACTTACATAATTTATAACAGTACTCCTGGTGCTTTAAACATTTACATCCATCATCACATTGTCACCATTTCAGAGAATTAGCACAGCTCTGCAAATATAATTGGCACATTGACTGATAAAGAATAAAACATGTAATGCAGCTCAACACAATACACTATTTGATATAATAACATTCATCCCAGAAAAACAAATATATGTAATTAAAAAATAATTGTGATTATCAAAACCATTCTAAGCAATGTATTCTATAAAGAGATACTTCTACAATCAAGATGACATTTTCATTTGCTGTCCTGAAGCCTAGAACAGTGTCAGTTAAATTGTATTCTTTCCTGCAAGTGCATTTGTCATTTCTATAATACAATAAACATATTTAATGCTTAATAAACTCTTATAAGAAACAATAATGATCTACTCCACTGGAAAATTTTCCCTCAGGTACCTGAAGCTTAGTGACAACAAATTTAAAACATTATTAACTTGTATATAAATTATTCAACTATAGTTCTTTATGCCCTGATTTCATGCATTTCTAATAGAGAATACAATTTATTAATTGTTTCATTTTCTATGATTGCAGTCTAGGCAGAAAGGCAATATGACACAAAAATGGAAATTATAGACAATGAGATATATGCTGAAAATAAGGGCAATGAATTGTTAATGCATGCCATATCAAAAGATAAAGAATAATACAGTTACCTGCACCACCAAAGAACACTGTACTTGGTGGGTACAATGCAACAGTAATGAATATATGAATGCAGTGCAGTTCATAGCAAGTAATGCAATCAGTTTAATGCTTAAATGAAAAGTAATACAGTCTTCTTGGAGTGACGTAAATGATGTAGAGCATAAAATGTGAGCAACATACATAGCAACATGCCACTGAATGTATGTAAAAATAACCACAGTGATTCAATAAACTCCATGTAGGTTTTGTGCAGAGTTTAAACGTTAGCATGATGAGCAGCGGTGTTACTCACATATTCATGCTGCCTGTCATACTTACATGAATACAAACAAGGGTTTGTGGCCAGCAACAGTGTTGCCAGCCAGGAAACAGTGAAGAGCATCATGAGCACAGAAAGAAGAAAATTTCAAGTTTGCCTTTGGGCAAACATGCTCTGCAAAATCACGGAGGCAGCCAGTATGACAAGCAGGGTTGACATGGCTGCAGTAATAGCAGTAATAACAGAGTGAAAAAAAGTGTACTGAGTGCAATGTACACCAAAACAATTATCTGCAGATTGAAATAATGGAGGGGTGGGTAAACAGCAAAGGCAACAACATGGAAAGTTACACAGGGCAGGGAAAATGTGCTGATGAAAACGTGCGCAGACATGAATGATAATAATGAATACTGAGGAAGAGTGCATGGTAAATATGAAAATGTCCACAAGATAGGATATGTCAGTATATGTATACTTCCAAGCCAAGCCAATAACATAACATTATGCACATATGTAGATAGCATAATATCTACTGCTATATACACCTCTTGAGCAAATACATTATGGCATAAACACACGATAGTACATATGTGACAGTCACACAAGGTTACACATCAGTGCAGGAGAATGGTTGTGATATAAACAACATTGACATGCTCACTGGAGACAACACTTAGCAACGATGGTATACACAATAGGTGGTATGTGCATAATCTGAAGATGTGGAAAATGATTTCCTTGAATATGACTGTCATGCCCCCATAGTTCTCACCAATCAGGGAAACATAGCAACAGACTCATGGACAAATGTAGAAATAAACAGCCAAAATCATAGATACTTTTAAAATAGTATGATCATTAACCTAAAGCATTGACAGAATATGTGATTGTAATTTATTATATGTTCTGCAGTAACAGATGTGTACAGCTGTAATTATTATCTTTTTTGGAGGGGTTAAGAGAGACAGTGTTAAACCTGGAGTTGAAATCAGGGGCAATCCTGGCCAGCTGAGAGGTTTGCATGACACATAAGCCACAATCTCCCCTGCAAGAATCAAATGCATGCTATCAATGTTGTCACTGAGCTATGTATTTACTGGGCTCAGCAAATAAAGTGTATCACACATGCATGAAGTAGAACACCTTGAAGAGAAACCTACACTGTCAAATCTTAATGGGTATGCATCTCAGAGAATAGTTCAGTATGGCCTACCAGATGTGTTGGAGCTTACTGTGCCAAATCGGGTACACTTGACTAAAGCATACCTGTGTGGCATAGGTGTGAAATCGCCTCTGTCTGAACCAGTATTCAAAGACTCTGAATCCTCATCACAGACACTGGAGAGGGATGTTCACTTGGAGCAAAAATAGATACACACAGTGTTTTCAGGTGCAGCTTTTTGCATCAACAGAATTTCCCTTAAGAGCACACAGGGAACACACTCACTCTGGAGTCTGGATTACTCACTATCTGTCTCCCTCCAGGTCCCAAGTAAGATTCCCCACTGGCACAGCTATAGAGTGTCCAAGCCAAGTCCTCCAGCATCCTGTCTGTAAAACCAGTGCTTTACATCCCTGATCCAAACAACTGACACATACACTCTTTGAGATTTTATTTGCACACACACACACACACACACACACACACACACACACACACACACACGCACACACACACACACACACACACACCTGGGAAAGGCTGGCACAGATTTACTAGGTATGTCCCCTTCTGCTCAGACTATAAGGTACATACTGTCAACAGACACTCCAAAGTCAGCTACTGTAAGATTCTTACATGGGTACCCAATTATACTGAGTGAAATTAATATTAGTACAAATGGTAGTATTTTGACCAATTTAGTAAGGTTTTCAGTAGTGGCCACAGAGTCACCAAATAGATATAAGCACTCTCAAAGGTTAAAGTGTTCTCTAAAGGACCAACCACAATGAAAAGTTTAAATATATTTAATAATAAATAATAAAAGAACATGAAAATATGGAATATCCATTTACAAAAAACACCAGTGTTTTAATCACAGGAAATATTAAAATAACACAGATGAATAGATTCACATAGGTACAGAAAACAGTACTTAACTAATCTCACTATATTTTCCTGACTGATGTAAAGAATTACTATTCCATGGTCACTTACTAGAGCAAGGCAAGATGAAGTAGGTGAGATATCCTTCTTTGTCAGGTTCCAAAAACAGAATGCTCAGAGACTTCAGTCTCATTTAGTATTAAAAAAATATAATTTCAGTGATGGATTACAGAAGGACATCATATACATCTGGTCATCTGACTTCTGGTTCCTATTCTACCCCCTTTCCTAGCAACCAATCCAGAATCATGCACATATGTGTCAATAATACACACACTCACACACACACACACACACACACACACATGGAGCCTTGCTGAGATCTGTTGTAGCTTCTTGAAGTCATAAAACAATAAAACACTTCCACCCTTCCTACAGAAGCTAATAAACCATTCTCTGGCACGAAGATTCTGTCTCTGGCTGTAGTCAGAACCGTAATATACAATCTTTATGGCCTAAATTAAGGAATTTAATTTCTTACTATTTTTCAAAGCTAGTTGAACTGAGATTAACATTTTCTCTTCCAGTATCATCTGTTAATATATATACATTTCCTCAGTTACCACAGTGCAGTCTGATATAAATGTATATTTCCTTTCTGCTCGGCATGACACAATGTTGATACATTTCTAACACACGTAACTCTACAAATACATTTTTAACACAAGCATCTGTACACATCAGTTTGATATACAAATGACATGTAATTATTTACAGAATTCCAGCTAGCTATGCTGGAATATGTTATACATCCACTGCCATACTTCTCCTGCATACCGGGCAATACCTCATATTGTTAAAGTAGGTATCAGCCATACTGATAACAACATGTACAAACACCACACTATTATGAGTGGGTTCTCTACACACTGCTGGGAAACATCTGCCACACGTAATAGCAGTAGATATTGTCTGAAGCATCTGCAATTGATGTGTGAATTAAGAAGTGGTCCATGACAACGAATGGTAGAGCAGTATGTGAGACTGATGGCAATACATCAAATATGCCCACATGCACAATACAAAGTAAAGTGTCTATAACTGAGGAAGCTGTCACTGTGATATTGTACACATACTAAACAATACATGGAGCGCATTCTATAAGTACTTGTCAAACCTCAACACATGCCACACAATTACTGTCCTCCTGACATTGGCAGTGAAAATGTGGTATTGCCATGAAATCCTAACATTGCTTCCAATTAGGCATCTTCCCCTTCTTATTCCTGTACAGCAATTTTTTTCCTTTTATTATAGAGTTTATTAATTGCAAATGTCCACTAGACAAGTTTATTCTTCCTTCAGGGGGATAATTTTGTCCTGTTGTGTATCTTGATTCCATGCTGCTATATAAATGCTCATATACTACTTTGGTGTAGGTTTTGACATTTGTGCCAGATCCTATGGAGGGGTAAGGGGCTTTGAAGCTGTTTATACCTTCCCTTAGGAGGTTGTAATGAGCATTGGAGAAGTTTTTCTGTTTGACCCTAGCTATGGGGGGTGGTCAGGGGAGACGGTGACTTCATAAGTGACTGCTTTGTGGTTTTATATTACCAGGGATGATGACACTGTAGGGATGCTGCAGTGTTTAAACATGTTGGTTAATACCAAGTCAAAGATAATGTCACCTCTTGTGGGGGTATTGACCAGCTGGTACAAGACATTTGCATTAATGAAATCAAGGAATCACTGGGCATTTGTGTTTTGGCATGAGTAGTTCTTCCAATCTATGGTTGCATAGTTAAAGTCACCCAGGATCAGGGCAAAAGGTTGAATCTTGATAGATTCAAAGAAGTCCAGATAGGTGGAGTGAGCATCTTGAGTCAAAGCCGGGGACCTGTAGCTGGCTATGATTTGAATAGGGGTCTTGTCAGTGGTTAAATGCACCTGGAGTATCTCCTGTGCATCATAATGTTTGACCAGCCTGGAGGTGTGTATGTCTTTAATATATAATGAAACTCCACCTCCTTTTTCCTTTGCTGCCCATGGTTTGGGGTCTGAACGTGTGATAGGATGAGTAACCTGGTACGGCTGGGGTGCTCCCGCAGCTTTGAACCAGGTTTCTGTGGCAGCACAAATGTTAACATCTTCCAGGGTTAAGATTGCTTGCACTGAATGCAGTTTCATGTTTAGACTCCTAGCATTTAGCAGCATGACCTTTAATTTGCTTTTTGATGAAATTTTCATGTTGGTAGTTTTGACTTCATGGCATTGCCTAAAAAAGGTACTATCACAGAGGCAAGAGCATTTGCCAGAAGCCTGAAGCCCAAGGAAGACAGATACAGGCCATCACTAACAAAGCATTGTGGTCTGACAATCATGTCTTCCCAGGCTGTCAGGTACTGGATCCCCTTGGAATGACACCAGAAACTAATCCAATTGTTAAAGTCAATAATTTTCTGATTGTATTAAGGCATCATTCTGGGTGATGGTGAAATGCTGCTTAAGGCTAGGGACATACCTGTCTGGGACACATATTCAGTGAGCTTGATCATGCCTCTTTTTATATAGTCCAGGGAGGTACATCTGAAGTAATTCACACCAATTTGGATTATGACAGAGTCATAACAGTACCTGTTGTTGACAGACTCGAGTGCATGTGTGATATGGTAGACTCTGGCACCTGACAAACAATTAACCGTGACCTTGTCCTTATCCAGCCTGGTGATGGGCACATTTGTGTGTCTCACAATGGAGTCTCCTATAACTAATACATTGGGTTTATGGTTAGGCCTTACTGGCTATGAGACAGAGATATGTGGACTATGCACGATGTGTCGTGTGGTGGACTGTGACGTTCACATGTGTTTTTGCCTCGGAGGTCTCTTTTGTTTGGGTATGTTTTTGATGAGGACCTACGCATATGTGGGTGTGTATTGTGTAGGTGTGGGTGGTGTTTGAGGTGTGGTGTTTGTGTTGACAACTTTCTCAGTAGTGTCACAGTGCACTTCATAGAGGATGACATCATCAGTGTATTCTGAGAAGAGGATGTCGTAAGGGCTGCATGAAATTGTTGTGGAGTCATGTAGCAGTGTCAAAGTACCCTCAAGATGCAACCTGAGTGCATGTGGCAGGATCTGGACTCATGTTTTTCTGATTACACAAACATATAGACATTGACTGCTGTGAGATTAGAACTCCTACTTATCTAAATGCGCAAGCTAAAGAACACAGTACTTAATGCATGCACCACTACAGATGCCTGAGCTCAACAGTGTCAGAGAGCACTTTAGAGAGGATGACATCATCATAGTATTACAGGTAACATGTACTATTATGAGACATGTTTGCAAAGTCAGCACATGTGATAAGTTTTTGTGAGTGCAATTAGCAAAAGTAAATGCAAATACATCCTGGCAACATAGGTGAAAGAGTCTGTCATGAATGTATCTTGTAGAAGTGAGACAGACATGTACCTGTTTTTCAGGATCTTGTGTAAATGAGACGCGCGCACACACACACACACACACACACACACACACACACACACACACACACACACACACACACACACACACACACACACGTGGGGAACATCAGTACTGCAAAGATGGAGTTGTGTGTCTTCATATTCGGATGAAGGTATGTTTACATTAGTTACTGTATCGATGGGATATGATCATGTATGACCAATATCCACTGTCAGTATAAACCCATACCAAATGTAACAATGCAGTTAGGCTATGTAATTCTGGAGTCTGTTTGACAATGGCCCAAGTACTGATATATCATTTGCAAGTGCATTGCTACATATCAGAAAGTATGTGTTTAGTCAAGTGCACACATCACTGCCCTTCTCTTGTGTTTATGAATCCATTTCCATGCATTGGAGGATTACATTCCAGCAACCATAGTTAGACATGCTAAACACCTCTTCACAAAATGCATCACTGAGAAGCTCATTTGCATGAATGATGGCAAAGTATTAACACATGCTTGATTTGAATTTCAGGAATTCAACTTGTACTTGTAAAATAGCAGTGTCCACTGGTGCTCATTGCCAAACTGTGTGCAAATAGGGACATACAGTAACTGACCTGATTAGGGTTAACTGCAAAGTACACCTGTTTGTTGTTACTTTTCTGTGTCAGGCTTGCAGTATATGTTACAGGAGAAATTGATGGCAGATACTGTGATGTGCATGTTATAGTCTATCTTTGAAATGTTGAGGCCAAAGTTTTATTACATAAATAACTGTTGGCTGTGCCTTCCCCGTTTGTGCAACATTAATTGCTGAGCAAGCAAAGTTATCTGCTTAAGGAAAAACCTGTAAAATTTAATTTGGTTTACTTTCCATCATCCAAACAGCCTCAGTGGTGATGCACAGCCATCAGCACTCTGGACAGTACTGAACATGGAGAATACACAGCCTGCCAAGCTTTCTCTGTAGCACAGGGTATAAGAGCACTGAGCTCCTGGTTAAAACAAAAGTGAGCCAGCGTTCAGTCCTCATGATTCTCTTTTTTTTACAAATGTTGTTAGGATGTCATTACCTAAGTAAATGTGATCAGGAGTACAACTGTAGCTATCAATGAGCATACTAAAGTATGTAAATATAAAAAAATTATAAAACCACATGAGCTAGGCTGCAGAGATTCTGACAAACTAGCTGCAGCAATCCAAAACTTATTGATAAGAGCTACAATTTTATTCAATAACAAAACTTCATCAGATAAACATAAATTGACCTGACAACATTTAAAAACACTTTTACAATGTGATATGACCAACATTTTCAAATCACGTGAACAACTTAAAATGATGTGACAGATGAACCCCTATGCAAAGACAGTAAAAAAAAGTTAAAAAAGTAAATATACACAATAGCAGCCCAAATACCTTAATAGATAGTTTTAAATAATTTTAAATAATTTTAAACTCTTGCCACTTAGCTTGATAGCACACAAAACTATAGTTGGAAACATTTTGATAAAAAGCACTAAATCATGAATGAAGGAATAAATTAATTAATTAATAAATCTGTTTTTAAACAATGGCAGCAGTGTCATCTTTGCAATGCTGTCAATTTTAAAAGACAACTGACAGAAATCTGATCCCTTATACCTGGCCAGGAATTTGCATTTGACATAACTTGCCAGTATAATTCACATTCTTCTAGTTTAAGCTGCTAAGGGCCACCATGTTTACCAAGTGTTACCTTTTCCATGATTGTGAACTTAAACTCATGATCTGGGTTTTCTATTGAATGTTTTGCTAGGGCATTATATATTTTCCTTTTTTTGGTGTCTTATAAATGCTCAGCAACTTTCTCTTTAAACTTGCGTTCAGCATTCCCTGTGTAGGAAACTGAACATTGCTGGCAACATGCCACATATACTACCTCACTATTTAAGCAGTTAAATGTTCCTTTTATGTTAAATGCAAAATTCTTTATGATTAATTGTTTTCCCACCATAATGTAGGGGCAAATGGAGCAACAACCACACTTGGCCATAAGATGGATTTTATGACTGGTGGATATTGATATTTTATTAGGATCTTCAATTATTTTTCTAAGGCGACAACCTCTTCTATAGGTAATGTGTGGAGTGTCTCCCACCTTTTCAATAACATCCTGTCATCCCTTAAAATAGCCCAGTTTTTCTAAATTATGCTGATAATGGTTACACTATCAGGGTTATAGTTTGTGATAAAGGAGCTAGTAAAATCTTTGTTTTGTACAGGGTAATATATAGATAGATGTAAGGGGGCTATATACACCAGAAGGGGTAGTGTTGTTGTCTGACATTTACCTCTTTTGACAACACCTACTGATGTTTCATGATGACCTAAAATTGGTTTGAAAAAAAAAACTTTCTCTTTCATTTATTACCTCATACATGCGTTGGTTAACAAAAGCATGGGGATAACCTCTAGCCAAGGACATACCATTAATTTTCTCACATTCATCTAGAAAATGATCAAACCTTGACACCATTCATGCTGCTCTTACAAATTGGCCCTTGACCACACCACATTTTTGGTGGGGGGATGTAAACTTGAATAATGCAGACAGATGTTGGAGAACATGGGTTTATGGAAAACCTAAGCATAAAATTCACCTCTGTCATTGTCTCTGGACAGAAGAATGTCTGTGAAATTCTAGATTCACTAGCCTCAAATGTAAACTTCAAAAAAATAGTAGTTGAATTGATGTAGTCAAAAAAAATTTGAAAACTGTCAAACTCATCGTTCCATACAATAAAAATGTCACCCAAAAATATATTTTTCATGAACTTTGAACTGAACGCAAAATTGTATTCCCATGTTATTATAATATTAGCAAAAAGTCTACCACACATGGAACATATTGCTACACATGTGCATTGATGGTAATATTCATGTTCAAACAATATAAAATTGTTGTTTAGCACAATTTCAATTACAGTTCAATAGGTGTTTACATTGTCCTGGCTTATACCCTTATGTGTCAGGTATTCAGAAAACCATTCAATACCTTGCTTGTGGGGGATCATGGTTTATAAGTTCTGAGCATCTACAGTTAAAAGTAAACAATTTCTGTTGGACTCAAGAAGATTTATTTTCCCCAGAAAGTCCCAATAATCTTTACAAATGCGTTTTGCTTGGAAAAACAAAAGTGCTAATCAATAAGTTTTGGATTGCTGGAGATGGTTTGTTGGAATCTCAACAACCTAGCATGTGTGGTACTAAAGTATGTGTCTTCCCCAAATTGTATCAGTAATGCCTACTTCGGTACACTTCTACAACTAATAGTTGTTTTGCAGACCTTATTGCAACTTACTAGTTGATTGTGTGTATGTGTGTACAGCTTGCTACAAATTTCAAGAGGCAGTACATCTTTTGAAATGATTACTATGACTCAGCAGACATGCTATTTGTAAAGGGCTAGATATCCTGACAAGTGTCTGCTGCATGCTTCTTCACAGTAAAAACAGTTTCCACATCGTATTAACTGAACATTTTGTACACCACATGAACATGACTCAAAGGGAATCCTGCAGCAGATTTTGAAATCTTGCACACTACAGGAGCACTGATCCTTTATTGAATCAGTGTATCATGTTTGTATTATCCATCAGCAGAGTCAGGTCAGTTTGCAGAAAACATGATGTGACCTGTACATCCATCAGCCTAATAGATGCACACTTGTAAAGGGGGTGGGAGTAAAGTGGTGCATACAAGAAGAGTTGGACATGCACATACTGATATTTTGTGTAATGTAACATTCATGGACATGATTTTGGTCTGTTCTCATTATCAAAGTGCAGCATGAAGTGAGTGACATAAGGGTCCATAAGGGTTAGGAGTGGGATAACAGGCTTATGACAACCACAAGAAGGTTGGATAAATATGTCATAGCTGTGGGGATGGATGTCAATGCAAATAATTTTGTTTTTGCCATTATCCAATATATTTCCATGAGAACTCATAACTATGGCAAATGTTAAGAGATGGATGATTAAAGTTATCAGTCATATAATGTCTCACTAAGAAATTATGTGGGATGCATCAAGTATTGAACCATTGATGTTATGGGCAAAAGAAAGCTTCAGTCAAGTGGTTTATATCAACATTTTATATAGGAGGTTACACTTTGTTACATCCAGCAGTGTACAAAACTGTCAGAGGACTGGATTTGAAGCCCAATACACCTATGTTCTGACCACAAATGCACTGCAGTTACACCTGGTGCTACACAGACAGGTAGGCAGCAGGTGTATTTTCCACACTCAGTACTGTCCGGAGGGTTGACAGCCATGCATCTCCTCTCAGCCTGCTTGCGTGAAGGAAGGTGAACCAAATTCAATTTTTTACTTTTCTCCTTAAGAAGTGAACTCTTTTGGCACACAAGTAATCAAAGCATAAATATAAAAGGCAATAACGATTATATATTGCTTGTATAAATGCTCATTATGACCCTTCCTCAGTAAAAATAACTACTGTGGGACCCCAACCTTTTCTTTACCTATGTTCACTCTTTTTTAGCTCAATGTATTTACACCTTGTACCACAGAGACAGGTGGGTAACAGGTGGAATTTCTGCAGTCATTACCATCCATGTTGTTGACCTCTGTGCAATGCCGCTAAACGTGTTTGCATTTTGTAAAGTGACTGAAATTAAATTTTCTATTTACAAGCAGCTAACCTTGTTTATGCTATGCCACATGCCATGCACATGGTGACAAAAAGGATAAAAAAGGGAAACGAAGGTTAAACAATTAGACAGCTCTGGATTTGAACCTTTAGACTATTGCACTTACAAAACACAGTTGTAGTGGGTTATCTCTCTTTGCCAGGGACACAGCTTTGCAATACCAATCAAATCATGTGCATACATGCAATTTCACATTTCATATGCAGTATGAATCAATATAGTTGGGCATTCTCAGTCAATTGTACCTGTATAGATAACATATTTAGTGGAATGAATGATCATACATCGATGAATATGTTTGCAAAACTACAGCTCTGCCTTCTCTTTGTATTCTGGGAATCCTTCCATTATCTCTGCTTTTCTATCAGACACGAAATCTCTAGTGCATATTCTCTCATACTTCTTTCAGGGTATAATACAACTATATGACAGTAAACAGCAGTTTTCAGCAGGAGCAGGAAACTGTGGTATTAGCCAAGGAAATATACACATGGGATGTTTGGTTTTGTTTAAAAGCTCACTGCATTTAGTTTCACGCTTTGTAAGTGTATCCTCACTGACACACCCACTGCAGGGAAAGGTGTCTGTGCATTATTGTGTTTTGCTTCAGTCAGAGTAATCACTCATAGGTGCAAGCCATTAGCACTCAACAGTGGTGTAGATGGTACACTATGGTTGCATCTGCTACACAAAGTCAAAAGTTTGGCATTCAGCAATTCTAAAGAGTTCACACCTCATTTCCATCATCAATGTGCTTATAGGGATGAATCTACACCAAAATGTAACCATATAACTAGGTATCTTGAAAGGGAGAAGGCTGTTTTCAATCATGCTTATTACTCTACCTGAAGGAGTGTAGGAATAAATACACTTTTTGAACTGCTTCACCTATAGTGGGTATAATGTGGCAGGTTATTTGGTAAACTGTATAAGAATATATTACAGATGCCAGTCATGTCAAGATATTGATGGACAACTCACACACATTCTATTTAGCTACATTTACAAGTACCAGTTAGTCAGGTATCTGACATTAATTCAAGTTAGCACAGATTTATTTTTATATTACAGGTTCAACATTTACCTTGATAGTCCTGTAGTTATAACTGCTGTCATTCGGGGCTGACTTTATCTGAGGCTAGCAGTAAACAACCATTATTTTGGGAAGTAAAGCTTGTGACTATTGCCTTGTGTGATGACCTTCCACCTTTGGGGAAGTAATCAAGAAGCCTCAGTGTTCACCACTGGCACCTGTGGGAAATGTTCACTGGGGGGGATAATTGGTACACACACAATATCTCCAGCTGCAGCTCTCTACATCAAGCACAATCAAGCACAGTTTCCCTTAAGACATGTGGGAAGCAAAGTCAATCCAGGGGCTGATTCATCTCTCTTTTCCCCGATCCCCAATAAGACTCCCCACTGGCACAGCTATAGGGTTGAGATCTCAGCTGAGTGGCCAAGCTTAGACCTCCATCACCCTCTCTGTCCAACCAGGGCTTTGTGTCCCTGCCCAGGTAGCTAACAAACACATTTTTTGAGATTTTATTCACACACACACACACACACACACACACACACACACACACACACACACACACACACACACACACACACACACACACCTGGGAAAGGCTGCCACAGGCTTACTAGCTATGCCCCCTTTTGCCCAGACTATAAGGTAATCACTGCCACCAGAACACCTCACCAGCTACTTTAAGGCCTTTAACAAAGGGTGTCCAATTGTACTGTCTAATATTAATACTAATGCAAATGGCAGTTTGACCAAGAGCAAGGCTATTAGGAGTGGTTCACACAGTGTTACCAAATATATATGCAACTGCTCTCAAGACTTAAATACCTCTACAAAGATCAGCCACAATGAAAAGTTTAAATATATTTAAAAAATAATACAAGAACAAGAAAATACTAAGAATATATTCACAATGGGATCAGAGTTCAAATCACAGGAAATATTTAAAATTTCAATGAAGAACAGGCTCAGACAAATAAAGAAAAACAATATCTAAACTAAGCTTCACTGTATTCCTGACTTAATCTAAGAGATTTATACTTTTTCCTAATAACTTACTTAATAGAGCAAGGCAGATGAAGTGGTGAATGGTCCTTCTTGTTGTCAGGCCCAGGAAATAATACAGAATGCTGTCTCACTAAGAGACTTCTCAAAATAATATCTAAAATATTACTTCTGAGATAGTTTGCACAATTATGTCACTTCTGGCCATTTGACTTCTAGTGCTTATACAAACCCACATTGCTGGAAGCTGGCAGGATTTAGCACCTACCCGTAAAAATACATACACAAGGGCTTTTGCTCAGATGTGTGGCAAGTGCTAGAAGTCATAAAACAATTGCATACCTCTGCACTTCCAGAGTAGTAATTAGTTTGCCTCAAGGACAATACAGAAAGCTTCCTAGTACAGACTTTGTGTCTATGACTTCATTGAAACCTGTGAGATAGCATCTTCATGGCCTAGCCTATAAAGTGATTTAACTTTAGATATATTTTAAAGTTTGATGGACTGAGGCTAACCTCCTGATTTCCAGTTTCCTCTCTTAAAACATATACATTTAAACAGTTACAATAGTGCATGTACATTTCTTTTCTGTTCTTTCCAGTAGGGCACACTATTGATACATTTCAAACACAAGCACTTTACAAATACCTTTTTCACACAAACGTCTGTAAAAATCAGTTTGATATACACATGATCTACAATTATAATACATTTGTAACACAAGCATCTTGTATAAATCAGTTTGATATTCTCAAATGACATATAATTATTTACAAAATTCCAGCTAGCTGTGCTGGCAGTACTATTGTCACACCTGCAATCAGTTTTAGTGCATGTATGTGCATAGGATGAAAGGTGTACCACTTAGGTGGTGAGCATGTCTGTTATCCTGACCAGGGTGAGGGCATATTGTACATGCCTATGCCTACCTACACCCACAGCAGCTGGGGGTTACCCCTCTGACTCCTCACCTATATGTGGATGTGGTAACCTTGCCAGTGGTGGTGAAACCTATGCTACTAGTTCTTGCTGTTCCTGCTGCAGCTGTTATTGCAGGATGATATTGTGTAGGTTAGCACAGACTGCAATAATTTTGGCACAAGTACTGGGATTGTACTGCAGAGCCCTCCCACACCCTGATGTATCTAGGAACCAAAGCCATAACTTCAACAGCCAAAATACATCCTGCTTATATTTCTTGTGCCTCATTATAGTATTCATCCATGAGTGTGTGTGCATTTCTGATGGCCATCATCAGCCATGGTTTAAGTGCATACCCTGCATCCCCCCCCCCTCATAAATGACCTGTGTGACATCACCCCTTGAAAAACTCTGGTAGACCTGTGAGGTGCACCAGATATGGGAGTCATGTTAACTGCTGGAGTTGCCAGCACACACATTTAAGATGATTCCCCTGCCATTACACATGACCTGGCAGTTAATGGACTTGAACACCTTTCTATTGATATAAACCCTTCCCTGTTCCTCATGTGGCGATTTAATCTCACTGTGGGTACAGTCTATGGCACTCAAGACCTCAAGGAAGTGTGTTAAGGAGTTGCAGCTCTGTCCTCAGAGGCATGGAGGAAAATAATAGTCATTGGCATAGTGTAGCATATCATTTAGGAACTGGTATGCAATCCTTGATGCTGATGCCTGTAACATCCCTCAGAATGTCCCCTGTGAGTATCTGAAAGCTTTGTGTAGCTGCCCATGTATGCAAAAGCATGTCCCTGAAAACAAAATAAAACATTTCACCCAAAGACCCCTTCAGTAGTCTGCCCATGTATACACAAGCTCAGCCGAGACATCAAAATGAAACATTTCCTCCAGCAACTTCTTTGTCTCCCCATGAGTGCTCAAGCATATCTATGACACCAAAGGAAACTTTTTCCCTTCCTCTCACATCTCTGCATTTTTCTGTTAAATTGTTGCTTACTGGTATAAATTCAGGTCCATTTGCACATTTGGTATGCGGATGAGCTCATTATGGATCCATTTCTTTGAATCCTGCAGATACACAAATGTGTAATTCCCCTTATCTGCATGTCTTCTGCCCCTCTATCCATTATGACTTAAGCATATTACACTTTTCTGATAGGGAGACATGTTTTTAAAAAGGCATCTGCATTTATGTATTCATCCTACAAGTCTGGGATTTGCATATCCACGTAACTCCTCTCTTTGCTGATTAACACTGCTGTTGCTCCTTTTATCCCTTTTACGAATGAAACGGCCACAATTAATATCTTATTTTTTTGTGTTATGCTTGGAACTTTTTGGTAGCAGTATTCCACTCTCGTGGAGCTACTTATCGATGTACTTCATATCCCATTAGTCCGTTCTAGTCCTGGAATGGACTATTTTTAATCAGCGACTCCCACTTTGAACTGATCTGGTAGCACTAACATTGTAAAAGTCCATTCTCTGCCTGAAATGGCTTTATATAGCTGCGCCACCCACGTGGAGCAAGTCTTGGCGTTCTTATGATATCAGTTGTCCGTGTTTAGTCAGGAACATCTTATTTTGAGTGCCCCACCCTCATAGAGTTAATCTAAGTATACTAATAGTATTTTTTCCCCTCCAGCTATTTACTATATGTGTTTTAATGAACCGAGTGTTTCTATCTTTATTTTAGCTTCTCGGCTCTCAAACTACGCCATACACTTGGCTCCTTTGCTTTAATGGTACTAGTTTAAAGCATGTAAGGCTGGTCTTTATTGCCCTAGTGAACAGATATAAATATTGGCTTAAGATTGAATTAATTATATATTACACTCCAACAACTGCAGTCTATGTATGTACTATACCTTTTTTTGCATCCAATGTATGTGCTATAACTTAAAGTCAAGATATGGATAGATGTCTTAACAGTGCCTTTGCTACTTTATAACTCTTACAGTACTACTGCCTTACAACTGAGTTCTACAACCTCTCTCTGAAATAAGTGAATGCATAGAAGCTATTTTTATTAATTATGTCTTTTTGCAAGCTAATTATTTGTTTATTGCCGTTATGAGTAACATGTGCTAACCTTTTTTCTCCTCTACATTTATCTTCTCTTTCTCTCCAAAGTACCCTGTGTTCCTCTGTGCTGTTCCTGAGATAATCTCTAACTGCCTACCCACCTGGTGACAAAGGACCCTATCCAATTCTGCGGCCTCATCTAAACTGCCTTTTTTTTGCCCTGCACCCTGTCTCAAGGAAGCAAGGAAGTATGTGGTTGACTAAGTCCTGTTTTTAAAACTGACTACTGTCTACTACTTGCTTCAGGGGTTATAAAGTAAGCTACGAGCCTGAACAGCCAGCAGCCTTTACTACCCCCTCCTATCTACCCTGAATCTAACTAACCTCCTCTACTTCATGTACACCCCCCTCTGACCTGCTATTCACTCCATCCCTGGTTCTAAACCAGCCAGCTCCCTACATATCTACCTGCAATACTGGATCTGCCCACTAGGTGGCATCCTCTTTCCCTATAATTATCTCAAGCTTTAATCATTCTGTAGTTTTCCTCTGTTTCACACAAAATATCTCTTAGGTCGTAGACCTGCTACTATTTTTTCCCTTACCCCTTACTTCAACTGCATATTCTTACCTGTTCTTTCTTGAATCTCACAGACTACTGATATACCTCTGATCTTTCCCACGCCTGACTCACCTACTAACCTTCAGTTATCAGCATTGCTGATAGTTTATTCTCCACTCTCTCCTTCACTTTTCACTACCCGCTCCATTCGCCCTGCGGGCAAACTCTACTCCTCTCCCTACCCCCAAATGCCACCCAACCCTAGGGGTCCTACTCATATACCACCTAACCACACCCTCTTCCTCTCACACTAATCATATCCCCTCCCATTGCTAATTACCACCTTTCTTCCTTACTTTCAATTACCTCTACCAATTTCTCCTACCACACCCTACACATATTTTCCTTCCACACTTAGCATACCTCCAAACCAATAACTACAACCTAACAACTTACCCTCCCAGATGCATTTGCCACCCTACTCAACACTCTTACAGAGGCTACTCATACTCATACTTCTACCACCCCTAACTTTAACTTACCTGCTAACCTCCTATGAACACCCAATATATCCACAAACTCTCCACCCCAACACTCTACCTCTCCTACTCTACCTACTCTCAATAACCATATTAACATAACATCCATTCTAGCTATCTACCAGCAAAATTCCATAGGATTACCCACATTAGATATGACTCTCCCAAGCCAAGAAAATCTCTCACTCTATATACTAAATTCCCAGATCTTAGACTTCAATCTCTATGACTCTTATTGAAAGATGGTGACATTCATCCCAACCCCGGTCCTATTACTACTACTACTCAACTCCATAACCCCAACCACCATCCTATCCACTCCTTTACTAAACCACTTAACTCACTGCTATTAACTCACCTCAACATACGTAGCATTAATAATAAAGTTACATAACCCCACGCCAGTGGCGGCTGGTGACTTCAAATCAAAGGGGGGTTGCAGGAGACAGCTGAATGGGTGGGGTCAAGGGGGTGTGACCAACTAGAAAGGGGAGGAGCTATGCTCAAAACCACAAAAGCTAACTTTAATTAAATACTCTGCCCTGGGTGGCCAACCATCATTATGAGAGTCCAATCAAGACAAAAATAAGTGTAGAGGAATACAAATATTTCAATGCATTGGCTGCATGACAGCTTACTTATTATCTAGATGGAAACAAAAGGTTGTGAGGCATGAAAAAATAAATTACTTTTTAAATACATTACTGGAATGCCAGTCAAAATCAAGTATAAGAAAAACCAGAAGCACTCAACTCAAACCACTTCTCCTTGCACTGCAGTTCTAATTATAATTTATATTCAGCTTTATTAAAGTACCAAGTAACATGCTGAAAGTAGAAATCTGTGATGCCCCCACTTGTAAAAATGTTTCTTATCCAAAAAAGACCTGCTGCCTGACCTCTATCTACTTGTTTCATGGGGAAAGCATGATCAAAGTAAAAAATGAAAAGCAAACAAGAAACAAGCTCAAGATACATTGCTTAAAGGATTACTGTACAGGTTATGGACCACACATGATTGGCATTCTGTTTAGTTTACGGGTAAAGTCTGTAGAGATGACTGGAAGTCTCCAACAAGTGTAATGAGCTTTTTAAAATAATGGAATCCTGTCCTTTAATACCAAAGGCTTATACATTATCTAGTCAAGTATTTTCTGCATGGCAACAACAGAAAGGATTTCAATGTTGGCAATTCTTTAGCAGTATGCTTATTAAAGCTTACTTGCATCTTACGATCTCAGACAAGCTTACCTTATGTTCATTAAAGCATTGCTAGTTAAACACAGAGCAACAGACACTTTGAGTAATAAGCATAAATCTGAGTAATAAACATAAAAACAGTACAAAAATATGACAGAAACCAGACCGTTCTGCAAAATCAAGGACAGATGAAAAGCCACGGTAGTACTTGTGTCTACCTTGGATGGGGGGGGACACACTGCACATTTACACTGCATAACTACTCCTTGCCTTGCTTGGACACATCCAGAGTCACTACATGGGGGAGTGGGGTGTAACAAGTATGTCACAATTTGAAATGTCTCTGGCTGACTGTGATGGCCCTGACACATTTGTCATACCTCTCAACCTCAGAGCAAGAAATCTGGACAAAGCCATACACAGAAGTGGGCAAAGGCCCAAAAATAAGGACAATTTTTAAATATTGCTCTAATAAACTTAGAAAGATAATAGAATAAGTCTTGCATTAGTATGAATTTTCTTAAGGGTATAAAATCTGAAACTCAAATGTCTGTCATTTTCTAACTTCAGTCTTTAGTGATTTGTCACTAATTTGCCAAAAACACAATTTTATGAAAATGGACCAAAAATGTGATGCAAAAATATAAAATAGCCACACAATACAGCTGGGAACCTGTCAAAGAAGGGACACTTTAATATTAGTACTGCTAACTTGAGCAGCTGACAAAATAAAATAATCTACATGCATTTCAAGTAATCTATAACTTTGATTATTACAGTTATTTCTTAATTGTAAACCCTCCATATTTTCTTCCAAAATTGCTATTTTGCGGAGGGATTATTAGGGGGAAGAGCAACATTTTGAGCCAAAATCGGGGACAGTTGAGAGGTTAGCTATGCCTAATTCTATAAAGCAATTTATTTGCATGTACCTCTCAATCTGTTAATGCAGTAAATCTGAACAAGGCCAAATATATTGGGAAACATATAAACAGTGCTAAAAATTGCTCTTGTATAAATTGAGACAATTGTTAGAACAGCTCTTACTTTGACATGCATTTTTCTGAAGGTTATGAAGTCTGAAACTCAGTGTATCATTATTCAGTGACTTAATTCCTAAATGATTTGCCAGAAAACTACAAATTTTATGAACAAACCAAAAATAAGAAGCAAAAATCTATTCATTCTTTGAAAATCTGGACAGTTGGGAGGTATAGTTCAGCTGGGCCTGTCTGAGTTTGCTGCCCTTCCCCCCTGACAAAATCATGGTTGAATGGAGCCTCTGCAGCCATTCCAATGAACCATTACTTGGCTATTTCACTCCATTTACCATAAACACTAATGTGCATATTGCTTTACTTCTATGATGAGTTGGACTTCATTTGAAAGTTTTATTTTGTATTTTACAGCACAAACACTAAGATAAACAAACTTGGCATTAAAACTTCTCTGCCCTTGAAACTCACATTCATTGAAACAACATTAAAACCCACATTCAAAGAAAATAAATTTTACCCGTGGCAGATAAAAATTAATTCTGGGCCATTTTCAAATCATAGGCCCCTTGCATATAAAACATACATGTGCTCTTTGACACACCTTCCTATTGCTTTGAACATTTTTCCAGTAAACAATGAAACAAAACTGCCCAATTCAGAACATTTCCATCATAAAAGTCTACTCAAACTTCTACAGTCCACTATTATCAGTAAATATGCACAATTCTACAGTCCACCATTATCAGTAAATATGCACAATCTCTGAAGTAGTAAAAAAGTCATCTAAATAATTCCACGTTAAATAAATCTGTAATGAAAAGGTTGCTGCTAGCAATCACCTTTATATTTCATGGCTTCATCGAAAAATAAAGTGTCTGATGCCCCTGAGGAATAAATTGCCTAAATTACATTAAAAATAAGCTAGTAATATTGCAATAGGAAATGGATAGCAAACTCATAACAGGCTCATAGTTAGTATCTTAACTTTCAGTATGGCAGCATTCACCCCTTATGGGAGTAGAACCAACAACCTACTGCAACAAAAGCAAGTACACAACCTGTTGTGCTATTAGCACTAAACTTCTCTTCTCCTGCAGCTCTCAGCTCCTTGTAAAATCTACGCAATACTCAACTGCATCTCAACTTCGCAGCACAAGAAGTCTGGAAAAGCCAAATTTATTGGGGTGGGTCAAAAGGGCAAAAACCAGGGACACATTAAACATTGCTTGTATAATCTTGGAAAGCTGCTAGAATAAAATGCTGTGTTACCACCATACATTTTACTGCCAAGGTTTCTGTGCAAAAGAGTCAGAACAACATACCACTATGCCAAATCACCTCTATTGTGAAAGTAAAATGCTGTGTTACCACCGTACATTTTACTGCCAAGGTCCCTGTGCAAAACAGTCAAGAGCAACATACCACTATGCCAAATCAGCTGCTTTGTGAAAGAGAGGAAGACTAAAACTTAAATGACTATCATTTAATGAATTCAGTTCTCACCATAGCTGTCAACCTCTTAGCACAAAACACCTGGACAACCCCAGTAATGAGGGAATACAGCCCTCAAACATATTCAGTGAATTCAGTTCTTGCCATAGCTGTCAACCTTAGCACAAAAAACCTGGACCAAGCCAATAACAAGGTATTACAGTCCCAAAAATAAGGACAAATTTCAAATAGTCATCTTATAAACTTAAAAAATTGCTATAATAAAAGGTTGTGTTACTATATATTTATTGCTAGAATAAAAAGTTGTTTTACTATGTATTTTCTGAAGAATATGAAGTCTGAAATTCAAATGCCTGTCAATTTGACTTCTGACAGAACAAAAACAATTTTCAGCAGAGGCCCACGGAGAAATACTGTAGACACATGTCTTTGTAAAATGGCAGGACACCAGAGCAAATCCACACAAACAAAGGGATAAGATGCAGACTCCACACAGAAGGCACCCCAGCCAAGAATCAAACCAGAAAAACCTATAGCTGTGAGGCAATAATACTGCCACTGCACCATCAAATATGTAAGGAAGTAAACATTCAGAAACCTGAAATCTGAAATTCAAATGCCTGTCAATTTGTTAATCAGGACAGTCTGACTTGGAACAAAAAAAAAACAATTCTCAGCAGAGGCCCAGTAAGAAATAATGCAGACATGTCTTTGTAACATGGGAGGACACAAAAGCAAACCCACACAAACACAGGGAGAAGATACAGACCCCCCCCCACAAAGAAGGCACCCCAGCCAAGAATCAAACCCAAGAACCTGCGACTGTGAGGCAACAATGCTACCACTGCACCATCAAATTTCAAGCATTACTATATTTAAAAACCACAGATATTATGAGGAATAGATCAGATGAAATATGAGGCAACAATCTGCAATTTTTTTACAAATGGTGGTGGGTAGGGAAGTCAGGTCTTTAACACCTGCATACAAGGTACAGGGTTCAAGTCTGAGGTATTCCCTACCGCACCACCATGCAACTGGGGCATTTTCACACACACACACACACACACACACACCAAATCCCTCCAAATCCCTCCAGCACACACACCAAATCCCTCCAGCACACACACCAAATCCCTCCAGCACACACCAAATCCCTCCAGCACACACACCAAATCCCTCCAGCACACACACCAAATCCCTCCAGCACACACACCAAATCCCTCCAGCACACACACCAAATCCCTCCAGCACACACACCAAATCCCTCCAGCACACACACCAAATCCCTCCAGCACACACACCAAATCCCTCCAGCACACACACACCAAATCCCTCCAGCGACCAACAGAAAATCCCTCCAGCGACCAACAGAAAATCCCTCCAGCAACCAACAGCAAATCTCCAGTGACCGACCACAAACAGCAAATCCCTCCAGATTCACTTACCTGATGATGTATCATGTCTGACTCCAGATTCACTTACCTGATGATGTATCATGTCTGACCAAAATCCACCTGTGACATTGTGCCAGCCAGCGACCAAACCCTGCTACACCTACCTCCTGACTGAGCCTGCGCAATGAACATCCCACAAGAGCAGCTCACCTCTTAGTCCTGATTGGATTTGCCTGCAGCCGATGCAGTCCAGACCTCCTCTTCTGTGCAGTCGTTCCCGCAATGATTCCTGGGTGCATTTGCAGCAAAGATTGCTGGGTACCTGTGTTTGGACTCATGTGTTTTTTTTTTTAGTTTAACAGATTTTTTTTTCTTTCTTTTCTATGTGGGAGGGCTGCAGTCCAGCAGTCCAATACCATGAGCCACCCCTGCTTCATGCTCTTCTAGATGTCTACTCCTTCGACATTCTTTGTTTAGCAGAAACTTGGTTAAAACCTTCAACTAAAGACAATGAAATCATCTCACCTGGTTATAATATTTTACGACTTGACCGTACAACCAAAAAGGGTGGCGGTGTAGCAATCCTTTTTAAATCCAGCCTACAGATTACTACCTATAACTTGTTACCACCTCAAGTCTCCAACGCTGAAATTCTTATTACCAAACTCCAACTTAACAAAGTCAAATCCATTTTTATTATCTGTACCTATCTCTCTCTCCTGGTAATAATATTGCAACAATAGAAAATATCCTATGTTGCCTGTCTCATAATTTACCTCAAGAAACCATCATCCTTGGTGATTTTAACATTGATTGGAAATGTTTTAGCAGTTTAAACCCTACAAGCCATATAAACCTTTCTGGTTTTTCACAAACCATTACCGCCACTACCAGGATACACAAGCCCAATAATAAAGAAAGTATCTTAGACTGGATACTCACAAATAGTCATCTCCAGACATATGAATCTGGTACCCTCCCAGATGATGTAAGTGACCACTCACTAACCTACATCATCAGGCATAAAAACAACCTACCCAACCATATCTAGAACAATTAGAACCAAGAAAAACTTTAACCCTGATCTCTTCCAAGGGGAACTAAGAGCATGCAACTGGTCTCCCTTAAAAAACCTCCCACTGGAGGAAGCTGTCAATTACTTTAACTCTAACTTCTTATCCATTCTAGACCACCATGCCCCAACGCGCTATATAAGAATGAGAACTAAATTTGCCGCATACCTTTCAAAAGAAACCAGGCAAAAAATCAAACTCAGAAATAAATACTGGAACAAATCAAGATCAACTAAAAACCCTGTAGATCAACAAAACTTCAGGCAACTAAGAAACTAAACTAAAAAAGCAGAGCAGTCTGACAAAATAAACTACTACTTACATTTCCAACAGACCCACCATAATCAACCACAAAAGTTCTGGGCAAGTATTAATCAATTATTACACCCAGGTCAATCCATCACACCAAACCCACAAGGCACAGACCAAGGGAATCCCAAGCAGACTGCTGATACCATTAATAGCCATTTCACTGAGGCCATTCAAAATCTTACTAATCATCTATCTACTCAGGATATCAATAACCCACCCCCTCCTTTTCTCTTCCAACCAGTACCAACTACATACATTCTAGCCCTCATCCAAAAGCTCAAACCATGTACTCCTTCAGCTGACATGATTCCAGCTGAATACTTACAAAAGGCAGCCAAATCTATTGCATACCCCATTTCCATTCTTATTAATAGAACTATCACTGAAGAACACATCCCAAAAATATGGAAGGTCTCCCATATTATTCCCCTTCATAAGGGAGGTAACTCCACTGAACTCTCCAACTACCGTCACATTGCCCTTCTGTCTCCCCTAGCTAAGATCATGGAAAAATGCATCCATAAACAACTGCTAGACCACCTAATCCAATATAACTTACTTTCCAACTCACAACATGGTTTCAGACCCTCACATAACACTACTACTGCCCTTCTTTCCTTCACTCACTGTATCAACAAAAATCGTAACCTTAATAGGCTTTCCTCAGCACTGTTTATAGATCTGTCTAAGGCGTTCAGTATGGTAAATCACCAAATACTTATAAATATCCTCAAATCTCTGTCACTAGATGCTTCTACCATAAAATGGTTCCAATCATATCTAGAAAACAGACAACAGGCCGTGCTTTGGCGTAATATTCTATCTACCCATCTACCTATTAACACAGGGGTCCCCCAAGGGTCCATACTAGGACCCCTCCTGTTTTCTATATTTATCAACGACCTTCACCTAGCAATCCCCCAAGCTACATGCATACAATATGCAGATGATTCGACACTTATATGTTCAGCCACATCCATATCTGAGCTTTACTCCCTCACCCAAAAGGTCTTTAACACAGTTGAACTATGGTTTACTCAACGCTGTCTCCTACTAAACCCAAAAAAAAATAAACTCCTCCTTTTCACTCCTACTAGTAATCCACCCCAATAAACCTCACAGTAACATCCAATAACAGCACTCTTATATCCCCTGACTCAACAACCAAACTTCTTGGTGTCACCATAGACAACAACCTTAACTTTGACACCCATATTAATAATACCTTAAAATCTGCTAACAGAAAACTGGGCTCTCTCTACAGAATCAAACCCTTTCTCTCTCCTGCAGCAAGAATAACTATTGCTCATACTCAGTTAATTTCTACTCTCCTCTATGCCTCACCGATATACACTAAACTCTCTAAAATCAACCTTAATAAAATGGAAAGTGCCTACAATAGCATGGCCAGATTTGCCACAGGAAACCCTTTCAGAACCCACCACTGTATCAACCTAAAGCAACTAGGATGGCTTGAATTACAAAATCAGCTTAAATTCCACCAACTTACCATTGCCCACAAAGCCCTTTACCATCCTATTGATACCCCTATACTAACAATCTTAAGACCTTACGTTCATCACAAAGACTTCTGGTAAATATTTGTAAATCTTACAACAGGGCTGGAGACTCTCTTTTCTGTAATACTGTTGGAAAATCCTGGAACCTTCTTCCTACTCAACTTTCCTCTGTTCATCTTTATCACTCTTCAAAAACAAACTTTTTATCAGAACGCACTGGTTATGCCCTTGTACTAAACCTGACTGATCTATTACCTTTCCTCCTTGGATCTACCTACTCTTCTCTTTTCTATATTCTTGTTCCTTTTCTTACTAACAACAAACTTATTCCTTTCTAGATCTTTTCTTATTATCTCCTCATAACTTCTTTAATTAAACCTGTTTTTAACACATATTCTGAATATTGCAGCTCATACTTTTGTTGCCCTTCTTTATGCCAACCCACTTACTAATAACTTATCTAACTCAGCTGCTATCCTTTACATGTTATATTGCAACTACATCTGTATTATGTTAAGTGTTTTTTACTTAGCACTACACTAAGAACAAACGACCACTGAGATTATTCCTTGTCTTTTTTCTAGCAATGTTTAACATGAAATTAATCTTGTATTTGTTATTATATTCGAGCTTCCTCAGTGCTTATCTCCCTGGAACTCTTAGATTATTCCTGGTCTTTCTTTCTAGCAATGTTTAACATGGAATTAATCTTTGTATATGTGATTATATTTTTGTGCTTCCTTGGAGCTTATCTCCTCAGGCCTCTACTGAAAATGGACATGTATCCAGTTAGACTAGCCCGGTCAACAAATGTAAAATAAAATAAAAAATAAATGTAGAATAAAATAAATAAATAAATAAAATGCAGACTATGAATACCCATCCTTAGCCCTTGTAAAAATTTTACATTAACATGAACATTAAGTACAAGGTTGGTATTACACATTCAATTTTACCTAGCATTGTAGTCCATTCTTTTCTAGAAGGCTATTATAATTCCTTCTGCTGATGTTTGAATGTCAAGGAAATTCAGTAAAGATAACACTAAACTCTTTATCATGTGCACATTGCATTATTAATGTCACATACCAGATTAAGGTATGTGAGTTCATAAGAGCAAGTAACCCATGTACTAATAAAAACCAAAGCAAAACCAAGAAGCAGTAGACAAAGTTCCAACAGCAATAGCGTACTATAATTTTAATGTCCGCTTTCATCACAAGACTTCCTCAGAATACAAACCGATTAGACCAGACAACATTTAAATAGATAAAATGATGATACGTACATAATTAACAGATAATTAAAATTAATTGAATAATGTAACAATATAGAACCACTATCAATTTGAATAAAAATCTAAATAAAGAAAGCAGTGGTATCACAATCCTTGTTTACATACAATTTCCTATACTTTAAAAAACACTTGATGTTAATGGCATCATTTAACCCAGGAAATCTGTCTGAGTTCAAACGAACTTGCCAAATGGTCTCACACTGTTCCAAATAGTTCTTGTAATCACCCCCTCTCATGTCTGGGTGTACAACTTCTAACACAGAAAATAAAAATTTCTTAAAAGAAGAACAAGTGATAGAATGCTTAAAAAGTGCATTGGTCTCATCCTTACTACGTATGCTGTAAATATGCTCTCTGATTCTAGTCTTAAGGCATCTAGTTGTCATGCCATCATAAAAAGCAGGACAACTAGAACACAAACTAATGTAAACTACTCCCTTAGTGTTACAATCAGTGTAACCAGGAACCTTCATGGTCTTGTCAATAGTATCTATCCTAATATAGGGACCCTCAGAAATAAATCTGCACATGTTGCAAGTGTGGCAACAGTGCATACCAGTTTTGTTAGTATATAATGTCGTGTTGTTGAAATGATGAAACTAGGGCTTTCTTTAAATTACAATTGTTTCTAAAAACAAAAGAAGGTTGGTTCCCCAAAATTTTTTGAATATCGGAATTGCCCTTTATAATCCTCCAATTGTTAACTACTACCTGCTTTATTTGACCACCATCCGAACTCATATCCAAAGAACAGATAGTATTACTGTTGATGTTGTTGACAGGAGTAGTACCATTATCAGCAGTGACCAAAGACATGGGGCTGTCAAGTAAAGCTTTAAAGGAGCTAGAACGTCTACTTAGAATTTCTTCACTCAACTTGATCAACTCAAATTCCTTGTATCCCCTCTCAGTGAACAAAGAAATAATAAGGTTGAATTCATCAATAAGATTGCTATACTTAGACGTCATGCGACTGGCCCTTATAAATTGTCCCCGAGGAATGTTTTTCATAATATGCCTGGGGTGATTACTGAGGTGATGTAAATACCCATTTGTAAAGGTTTCCTTACGAAAGATTTTACTATGAAATTTAACCTCAATCTCATCCCAGTATAGAAAAACATCAGGGAAGTTAACTTGCAAACCTACACAACCCTTGGTGAACTTTAAATAATCAGAAAATAAATTAATTTCTGAAATGAAGGTGTCAGCAGTACTAAAATCACCTTCAATAACAAAAAATAAATCGTCAATAAAACGACAAAAAAAAAAAAAACCCATGTACTATTTGACTAATGGATATGCAGCATTTTCAATAAATCAGGGTCAGGTATTATCTTGTTTGTAAGGCAGAGATCACCCCTGAATAGTCTGTATGAAACAGAATAAAGTGACAGTGATTTTAGACGATCCTCATAGGATAGATGCTGAAGACTTTGAATTGTCCTTGTGAGGAACCTTTGTAGTTTCTCCAATTGCTGCAGGTGCTTGGAAAGCTACATACCAAAAGGGGGACTGTAGTCAATTATTGGCCGGATGAGGGAAGAGAACAGGGATGTTATAACTTTTTTTTTTCTTGAGGCAATTCCATTACTTATGAGATGAGCAAGATGGAATGCCCTTCTTACCACTGTGGAGACATGGTTGTCAAATGCAAGGTTGCTGCCAACCTGTGTGCCAAGGTCTCACAACACTGAGTGCATACTTAAGGTGTTGCTGTTGATGTGGTAGTTATCAGAAACATCGATTTTACAGAAGGAATGATAATGCTTTTCTTTGTATTGAGTTTAAGGCCATGAGTTTGGCACCAATCATTTGTTTGTGTAAGACCCTCTTGTAGGATGTTGACATCATTTGAAGATTCTAGGATTCCTCCCAGTTTTTAGGCATCCGCAGACTTTGTCAGCAACAGACCTTTAGTTTTTGCTTGTACTTCAGACAAATGGATTCTAAACAGTAGAGGTCCCAGGACTGAACCTGTGGGACACCACTGATTGCAAGTCTGCTGTTGGAGTTGTATTCCCCTATTTTGACTATATGAGTTCTATCAGTGAATCATTTAGTGGCCCATCTAATGATATAAGAGTTGATGCCTAGTTGGTTGAGTTTGTCAATGATCCCTGAGTGGAGGGCAGTGTCAAGCACCTTGGCTAAGTCCAGGTAGGCTATATGCACAGATTTCTCCTCATTACGGCCTTGGTGACTGTCTCAAAGAAGTCCACTAGGTTTAACAGGAATGATCACCCCTTGGCAAATCCAAAATGAGTAGGATCAATTGTTTGGAGATTACCTATATCTTTGTTGATAAGGTCCATGATGATTCATTTCATGGCTTTGCAGATAAGGCTAGTCAGGCTAATAGGTCTATAGTTCCTGGGTCAGTGGACACACCACCTTTGTGCAAGAGAATAACAGTGGGTGTATTCCATTCAGTTGGTACAAACCCAGTGCTTAGACGATGATTGAAAAGAGTACCCAATGGTGTTATTCATGTTGGTGCCCATGTAGGATGCAGCCTGAGATGTTATCAGGTCCCATAGATGCTGTATTTTTGGCCTTAGAGAAGGCATTTACAACCCATTATTTAGAGATAGAAGGTAGGAGACAGGTGATAGGAATGTCATGGAGTACGTGTGGCGGGTACAGGGAAGTGAAGTTTTTACAGAACCTGTTGGCCAACAGGTTAACTATGTCCACAAGCTCAGCATATGTGGTATCATCAACTGACAGTTCGGCACAAATCAGCGCCTTTCCTTTTAGGCTATGGATGCAACTATAGAATGCCTTGTGGTTGTCCTTTGTTGAGAGAGCTAACTTGGACTCATAGTTTGCTATGGGGGACTTCACAATAAGTCTTATTTGCTTGTTTAAGCTGAGGCGGGCCATTTCAGCTTAGGAGGGCTCATCCCCTCCTACTCTTGGACAGCAATTTCTTATTATTATTGTAAAGCCTGTTAATGGCTGTTGTCCACCAGGCAGGTTTGCTCTTCCTTGAGGATCTTGTTTTGATCCTATCACGTACGGCTGAGTCAATGAAGTTATACAGGTGTTTGTATAAAGCGTTGGTGTAGAGCTTGGCATAGTTTCCAGTTTTGAGAGAAGAGGCGCAATGAAGCTATTTATACCATCCCATAAAAGGTTATAATCTGCGTTGGAGAAATTTTTTTTTGTTTAGTTGCTGCTGGGGTGGGGAGGGGCAGGTGTGATAGATGAGACTGATTTGTGGTCAGTTCTCACCAGGGAGGACATCACAGTGGGAGTGCTACAGTGATCCCTCATATTGGCAAGCACCAGATCCAGGATGTTGGATCCCCTTGTGTGGGGGTGCCGACCAGCTGGACCAGGGCACTGGAGTTAATGAAGTCAAGGAACCTTTGGGCAAGTGAGTTTGAGCGAGTAATTTACCCAGTCAATGGATGGGTAGTTAAAGTCACCAAAACCATGGTGTTTGGATGTATCTTTATAGACTCAAGTAGATCCAAATGAGCAGAGTGGGTGTCCTGATTCACGGATGGGGTCCTGCAGCTGACAACGACTTGAATAGGTACCCTACCAACAGTTAATTGCACCTGAAGTGTCTCCAGGGTATCATACTGTTTAACCAATCTGGATGTATATTTATCTTCAATGAATTTTCATACACTGCCTCCTTTAATTTTCACACCTTCATTTTGAGGTCTGAACATGTGATAACCCAGTATGGCTTGTATGCTCTCCACAGCCTTGAACCAGGTCTCCATGACTGCACAGATGTCTGTGTCTTCCAGGGTGAGGACAACTTCCAGGGAGTGCAGTTTCATGTTGAGACTCCTAGCATTTAGCAGCATAACCTTGAGGTTGTTTTAGATGGACTTTTTACATTGGAAATTTTATCCTTGATTGGCTGCCTAAAAAGGCACTATGGGGATGGCAAAAGCCTTATCCAGTAGCCAAAATCCCAGGGGTGACAGATGCAGACCATTTCTGGCAAAGCATTGAGGTCTGTTGATCATGTCATCCCAGACTGACAGATAGTGGATCCCCTTAAAATTACACTAGAAGCTAAGCCAACTATTGAAGTCAATCTTTTTCTGTTTGTATTGAGGCATCATCCTAGGTGAAGGTAAAATGCTGCTTAAAGATAGGGACATACCTGCCTGAGACACATAGTCTGAGAGCTCAGTCATGTCTCTCTCTTCATATAGTCCAGAGAGGTACATCTCAAGTTGTTCACTCCAACATGGACTATGATGGAATCATAACAGTACCTGTTGTTGAGTGACCTGAGTGCATATGTGATATGGCATATTCTGGCACCTGACAGACAGCTGACTGTGACATTTTCCTCATCCAGCCTGGTGAAAGGGACATCAGTGTGTCTCATGATGGAATCACCTATGACTAATATGTTTAATTTTGTGTTTTTCCGTAAGGGTTTGACCAGTGAGACACTGGTGCTTGATCTACTACATGTAATGTGTTCTGCAGATGAAGTATTATGTGTAGCATGCTTGGTTTTGTGTTTGGGAGGTCTGTGGTGTTTAGGTATGTTTCTGGTAAGGACCTCTGAATATGTAGATATGTGTGATGTGGGTTTGGATGGAGTAGGAGGTGAGGTGTGCATGCTGGCAACCCATTCATTGTCATATGTTACTGATTGGTGTGTGTGAGAGCATGGATTCAAGGTTCTTAATATAGTTGCATCTTTCACACTTTGTGTTTGTGTGGACTAGGAGTAGAGGGTTGGGGACGCTGTCCACATCTCTTCAACAGACACTGCTAAATCCATTAGCAATAGATTATTGTTTGTGTATACATCACAACAGGCCATGAATGGGCAGTGACCTGAAAGATCGTAAATGTAAGATGTTATTAATGTTATGGTGTCATTCTAAGGTAAAACAGTACCTGACAATGTGGGATAACATGGTGGATTGAGTACGTTGCTTTGCCATACATATGGCACATGCCTGAACCATAATCTTCTTATTATGCAGGGTCCCAATAGCATACGTACAAATGTGACAGTTTACAACTTCAGCAAAGTAAAGGTCATGCTGCTACACCCTTGGGGTACACAGTCTCAAGCACACTTTCTTTAGGTACTCATTGCAGTGAAGATGTGGATGTCTGTGCATGCACAGAAAACCTGTTCAATTTTGCAGTAAGTACTTTGGCCTTGCAAGGCTACAATGCCTGTCAAACAGCAAATGGATGCTGTGTGAAATAATGTGGGACTACAGTTTTTCATTCTGGGAACCTAAATGTACAGTATGACATACCTAGGGCATGCTGAAGGGACAGGAATATCTTCCAAAGGTGGCCACTCCTCTGCAGTAGGCCTCACATCCATGTCATACAGATCACCTCCATTACACTGTTGAAGGGCAGGCTGCATGAACTGCTGTGAAACTGTTACCCAACATGGATCACTGTCTCTGTGGACCTTGATAGACCGATCTTGGACATCTATGTCACCTGACATTGAACATTATATTGTGATGCAACAGCTGTGCTCCTAGTCACCATCAGGTCACTACCCTAGTCATATCCTATGAACCTCAGAACCCAAGGCATAATATATGGAAAACTGTACCGATTGGTATGGTTGCCATTCAAGATATCTACCTGGAAAAGGCTACAACAAGCCTACAGACACTTTCATCATCTGGGACAAGTGTGAGTATCAACAAACAGGCTGTGTCCTGTTTCTTATCTTGGGATTGGTGCTAATTTTTTGCTTCTGGTGAGAGAAAAAGAAAAGGAGGATTGTATCCCAGCAGAGTGAGGCCATGGTGACACCACCAGTAGTAGCAGCCAGGCAGTATCCATTCATGTGACTCCCCTCTTTTCAGCATTCTTCTCAAGGTAATTCTTTGTTTTCAGTAAGCACTGCTAGATTTGTTTCTGACTTCAGAATAACTGCATAAATACTCTATCCTTAACTTTTCAGGGTGTATATATATTAGTTTCCCCTCCAGTGTTTGGCATTGCTCTGCACAGACTCAGACACCTTAAGTAACATTTTTCCTGGGAAAGCATGATAGAATTTACTCCAATACCGAGTTACACACAGGACAACTGGCCTGCAGTGACATGCACTGTCCCCATAGTTGCAAAACAGACATTTGTGACATTGATTGATATTCTCAGTACAACTGTTTAATCAATAAGAAAGGGTCTTTTGCCATGGATTTGAACATTCCCACTATGAGCATTACCACCTTGGTGGATATGGACATGCTGAGGCAATGTAGAAATCACCTCATGTTTACTGACAACCAGTTCATTCTCAAACAAACCGATATGGTATGTGAGATGTATTTACACAATGTCACTGGAGGCAAAGCTCTCACAGGACAGTAGTCCTAATGTCAGTAAGGTAGTCACTAGTACACACGCCGCACCCATCACACACAATTCAAAGCAGACATATGCTGAGGCACTGAAATGTAATCTTCATAAAGCAGAAAAACCTCATAGACTAAGTACAGATAACAAATACCCACAGCAGCTCCAAATGCACTCTGTAAAAACAACACACATATCAACAGATAGAGCTACACTGCATGTAGGTTGAGCCTTCATGCAATGTAGCTCTATCAACAGATAGAGCTACATTGCATGAAGGCTCAATGTATAAGCCCAAAAGTCAAGCCAACACACAATCCAACGTTGTAGTCATTGCAGCCTCTATTGTGAGACACACTGAGGTCCCTCTCACCAAGCTGAGTAAGGAGAAAGGCAAGGTGAGTTGCTTATCAGGGGCTAGGATCCACCACATTATGCACACACTCATGTCATTGGATCACAAGTAACACAAACTCAGCATGTCAATGATGCAACTATGATAACAGCCTGGAGTATATGCTCTCTCACACACCGGGCAATACATATGACAATGAGCAGGTTGCACCATGCAAACCTCACCTCCCACTTTTTCCAAGCTCACATCAAACATACCTACATATGCAGAGGTCATCACCAGAAACATACATAAACAATAGAGACCTCCCAAATTAAATATAACATGCTATACATAATACATCCACTGCAGACATGACACACATAATAGTTCTTGCATCAGTGTCTCACCTGTCAGGCCCTTAAGGGAAAACACTAAAATATATATATATATATATATATATATATATATATATATATATATATATATATATATATATGTATATATATGTATATCAGTCATAGGTGATTCCATTATGAAACACACAGATGTCCCTCTCATCAGGCTGAATATGGAGAAGGTCACGGTCAGCTCTCTTTTAGGTACCAGGATCTGCCATATCACACATGCGCTCACATACCCCAAAAAACAAGTACTGTTGTGACTCTGTCATAGTCCATATTGGTGTGAATGACTTGAGATGTACCTCTCTGGACTATATGAAGAAAGATGTGACTGAACTCTCATACTATGTGTCTCAGGCAGATATGTCCCTAGCCTTAAGCAGCATTTTACCTTCACCTAGTATGATGCCTCAATACAAACAAAAAATGATTGACCTCAATAATTACCTTAGTTTCTGATGTCATTCTAAGGGGATGCAGTACCTGTCAGCCTGGGATGACATGACTGACAGATCTCAATGATTTGTCAGAGATGGTCTTCATCTGTCACCCTTGGGATATTGGCTACTGGCCAAGGCTATTGCCAGCCCTATAGTGCCTTTTTAGGCAATGTCTAAAGGACAAAATTCAAGACTTGAAAACTCCATATAAAAACAACCTCAAGGTTATGCTGCTAAACACTAGGTGTCTTAACATAAAACTGCACTCACTGGAAGCATTTCTTACCTTGGAAGACTTACACATTTGTGCAGTCACAGAGACCTGGTTCACAGCTGTGGAGAGCACCCCAACTGTATCGGGGTATACCTCTTTCCATACATTCAGACCACAAACTGAAGGTATGAAAAATAAAGGAGGCAGTGTATCAATATTCATTACAGATAAATACATCTCCAGACTGGTTAAAAAGTAGGATTCCCTGGGGATACCACAGGTGCAATTAACTTTTGGTAGGACACCTATTCAAGTCATTGCCAGCTACAGGATCCCCTCTGTGAATCAGGACAACCACTATACCTATTTGGATCTACATGAGTCTATCAAGATACATCCAAACACCCTGGCTTTGGGTGACTTTAACTACCCATCCATTGACCAGGTAAATTACTCATGCTGTAACTCACTTTCCCAAAGGTACCTTGACTTCTTTAACACCAATGCACTGGACCTGCTGGTTGACACCTCCACAAGAGATGCCAACATCCTAGATCTGGTGCTTGCCAATATGGGGGGGGGCACTCTAGCACCCCCAATGTGAGGTCTTCCATAGTGAGAGCTGACCACAAATCAGTCACATTCAAAGTAACTATCATACCACCCCCCAGCAGGAAAGAAACTAAAACACTTCTCCAAAGCACATCATTACCTCTTATGGGATGGTATAAATAGCTGTACTGCACTCCCCCAAAGATAGAACTGGCAGCTATGCTGAGTTTTACACCAATGCTTTATGCAAACACCTGCTTAACTGCATTGACTCAGCCATACCTGGTAGGAGCAAAACAAGATCCACAAGGAAGAGCAAACTTACCTAGTGGACAACTGCCATTAACAGACTTTACTAGAGGAAGAAATTGTTATCTAAGAGTAAGAGGGAGTGAGGCCTAAATGGGAAACAATCCCTACTCAACTTAAACAGGCCAATAAGACTTCTTGTGAAGTCCTCAAAAGCGAACTATGAATCCAAATTAGATTTCTCAAATAAGGACAACCACAAGGTGTTCTTTAGTTAAATCCTTTACCTAAAAGGGCAGGGCTAGATTTGTGCTGAACTGGTAGTTAATGATACCACATATACTGAGCCTATGGACATAGCTAACTTGTTAGCTGACAGGTACTGTGAAAACTTTACTCCCCTGTCCCTGACACATGCACCCCTTGACATCCCTACCATCTGTCCCCTACCTAGTATCTTTAAAGAGCAAGATGTAAATGGTCCCTCTAATGCCAGAAACACAGCATTTATGTGACTGGATAACATCCCAGACTGTGTCCTACATGGGCTCCAACAAGAATTAGCAACACCATTGGGTACTCTTTTCAATCATTGTCTAAGCAGTGGCTTCATCACAGATGAATGGAAAATGTCCACCATTATTCCCTTGCACAAAGGTGCTGCGTCCACTGACCCTAGGATCTATAGACCTACTAGCCTGACTACCCTTATCTGCAAGGCCATGGAGTAAATCTTCATGGCCTTATCAGCAAAGATATAGGTAAGCCCCACACACTTGCTCCTGCTCAATTTGGATTTGTCAAAGGGAGATAATGTCTATGAAACATTGTGGACTTCTTCGAGACAGTCATTAAGACCCTGGATGAGGGGGAATCTGTGCACACAGCCTACCTAGACTTAGCCAAGGCATTTGACACTATCCCCTACTCAGGCATCATTGACAAACTCACCCAACTATGTATCAACCCTTATATTGTTAGATGGTTTGCTAACTGGCTCACTGATCGAAGCCATATAAGCAAAATAGGGGAATCCACCTCCAACAACAGACCTGTAACCAGTGTTGTTCAACAGATATCTATTCTAGCACCTCTACTGTTTGGGATCTAGTTCTCCAAAGTACAAGCTAAAACTAAATGTCTGTGGCTGACAAAGTTTGCTGATGACTGCAAACTGGGAGCAGTCATAGAATCTCCAAATGATGTCACCATCCTACAAGAGGGTCTTGCACACAAATTATTGATGCCAAACTCATGGCCTTAACCTCAGTGCAAAAAAATGTATTATCATCCCTCTCGGTACGTGCAGTCTTCCAACTAACTACCACACCAATAACAAAACCCTATGTATGCACTCACTGGTGAGAGACCTGGGAACGCAGGTTGACAGTAACCTGCTCTGTGATCACCATGTCTCCACAGTAGTAAGAAGGGAGTTCTATTTTGCTCATCTCATAAGTAAGGCCATTGCATCCAGAAAATAAAAGAAGTTATAACTTCTCTGTGCTCTCCCCTTATCAGGCCAATAATGGAATACAATGTCCCTTTTGGTATGCGCCTTTACAAGCACCTGCAGCAATTGGAGATACCACAAATATTCCTCACAAGTATAATTCAAAGTCTTCGGCATCTGTCATTTGTGGATCGTCTGAAATCACTGTCCTTTATTCTGCTTTATACAGACTACTCAGAGGTGATCTATGCCTTGCATATAAGGCAATCTTTGACTAGGCTTTATTGGAAATGCTGCTTACCTGCAAATCAAATGGTAGATGGGTTTCTCACTCTAAAGAAATTAACCTGGTTTGTGACAGCAGTAGAACATGCTGGAGGGTCAGATTTGTCTCCCAGAGGTTACCACACCTTTGGAATGGACTACCACTTCATGTTAAACAGAGCACCTCATTGGCCTTCTTCAAAAGCAATGCGGACAATTGGATGTCTAACCATAAATTCACCCTGGGGGTTCCACCTGTAACCCTCTTGGACTGGGACAATTGGTGCTGATCATGGAAATAAGAGTAGAACTTGGCTAGGCTTGTAACGGCCATAGGGTCATTAGCCTAGCAACTTCCTATGATCCTGTGATATGACTCAGTCATATTCCATGTCAGAGTACATGACCTAAGACATACCTCTATAGACTATACTTAGAGATATTTATTTGAGCTCTTGGAAGATGTCTGTGTGGTCACTAACACATGACTTAAAGCCACAGAGAGGACACCAACAATGCAAATTTGTATGCCTTCCACCCATTTAGACCATCTACTTCACAGGCAGGGACTAAGCTTCTGCGGTGGTGGTGCTGCGGTAGCATTGTCGCCTCACAGTAAGATGTTGTCCTGTTTGATTCTCAGCTAAAGTGTCTTCTGTGTGGAAACATGCGTGAATGAGCGTACCTTCGTTGAAGGTTGTGCATCAGGGCTGGCAACTCGGTACGTAAAAATCTACTGCCAATCATTAGTGGACGGGAGTTCCACTGTGGCGACCCCTAACCGAGAAAAGCCGAAAGATACAACAACAACTTCACAGGCAGGGACTAAAGGGTGTCTCTATGTACATCAAAACTAAAGATACTTCAAGGCTGGTCAAACAGTACAATGCACTTGAGCTGCTCCAGGTTCAAATCACAATAGGTAAAATCAAATACTACTTCCATGCAAGCTATAGACCCCCTTCTATGACCCAGGAAACCCATACCATGTATGCAAACTAACCATCCAACCCAATACCATATTCATGGGTGAAAAAAAAAAATCGCAGGAAAACGGTAATGCAGCCAAGAAGCAAAGCCAGCCGAAACCAAGAAATAACTTGAACGCAAAATTTATTTAAGTAAAATGAGCGTTTTCGCTGCTCTCAAAGTACAGCAGCTTCTTCTGAAGGTACAAAAGTAAAAATGAAAGCGCTTGTCTTTAAAATGCCTTAGGGAAGTGTGTGATATACATCACTTCCTGTTAAGCGCACAGTTCCAAGCAAAAGAGTATTCAATATTATAGCCAGACTATACAAGTCTGGCGCTCTAATCATTTTAATGGGAACAAGTCTATTTTATAAACGCCTATCTAAAACCATCTAATTAAAATATTTATGTGTATTTAAATTCTTTACTCACAATGTTTTAAAAATACCCTTAATTAAACACATTTACAATAGATAAAAAGAAAATACAAAGTAAAAAGAGAAATATATTCTTAGATTTTACCTAGAATAACTTCTCATTTTGAGAACTGCAGAAATGTTGCAGTTCTCATTCAAACCTGGATAAGTAAAAGCAGCTAGTGTTATTTGCCATTCAAGTTCCTTTAGTTCAAGCAATAATGATGTTGGACCTCCTCTTACATTATTAGGTAAATAATCTATACCCATAAAGCTGAATTTGTGGTTAGAGTAGTTTTCTATGTGCTTTGCTAGGGCATTTTCCGTTTTGTGGTTCCTCATAGCATAAATTTGCTGGTAAATTCGTTGGCAAAATTTTCGGTCCGTCTTGCCAATATAGAATGCTGTTCAGCATTCACAAAAGGCTATATAAATGATGGACCGAGTATCACAGTTAATTCTATGATTAATATAGTACTTCCTCTTATTTATTTGGAAAGACTCACCTACTTTTATAACACTACAGTAGTTACAAGCACCACATATAGTGGACCCCTTACCCCTATGAAACTGGGGGCTCAAAGATTTGTTCTGTAATAACTCTTTGAGGTTTTTACCTTTTCTAAAAACAATTTTAGGAAATTGGCCTAATTTTTCTAATAAATATGAATCATTACTAATAAAATGCCAATTTTTCCAAATCACTTCACAAACATTTTTTGAGTCTCTGCTAAAAGTAGTTATGAAGCTAGTAGAAACTTTAGCCTTATCAAAAACATTAATAGGAGAAAGGGGACTAGTTTGAGTAACTTGATCATGGTCAGTCATCATTGAAGTACAAGGTACCAATTCTTTACTTCCTAAATTATCCTTAAATTCATCTAATAAAGGTTTAAACAAACCTGTGTCACGTTTGAACTCAATTTCTAAAATAATGTCATCAATTAGGGTATCTGGGTAACCCCTATTGAGAAATTGGTTCTTTAAAAATTGAACTTCCCTTTGGAAGGATTGGGATGTGTTACACATCCAAACAGCCCTCACTAGTTGTCCCTTAACTATTGCACGTTTTTGTTTAAAAGGGTGTGAACTAGTGTAGTGAAGCACTGAGTTACAATAGGTAGGTTTTCGAAACACTGAAGATAAATATCTTTGTCCATCGATGTCTTTCTTAATCTGGACATCGAGGTAGTCTATTACCTCAACTGAAAAATGGTGCGTAAATTTCAAAAAAGTGGTGGTTTGATTCATATAAGAAATCAAATTCTCCACTTCAGGGGAGTTGCCATTAAAAAGGATGAAAATATCATCTAGGTATCGTGTGTACAAGCGTAGCTGGTTTTTAAATATTGGGTTATAAAGAATGACTTTACTTTCCCAATAAGCCATAAATAGGCTTGCTACGCTTGCACCACACGGAGAACCCATGGCTACCCCCTGTTTTTGGAGGTAATACTGGTTGTTAAAAATAAAAAAAATTGGAGCTCAGTACAAGATCTAACAGTTCTGTAACTATCCTGATCTCATTAGGGATAGCTTGTAAGTCAAGTAACATTAATTCTAACCATTCTATAGCCTCTTGATGGGGGATGGAGGTATATAAATCCACCACATCAATAGTGAGGAAATTGTTAGAATCATCATAAATTATATTATTAATGCTACTTAAGAAAGACCAAGAATCTTTACAAATAACTGGCATCTTCCTTATATATTTGGATAAAATTTGATCTATTAATCTAGCACAAGGATGTGTCATTGACAATCTTCCATCTACCAAGGCTCGTATGGGAGGATTACCAAGATCTTTATGTATTTTAGGTATTCCAAACATGACCGGTACCTTGGGAAATGTTATGTCCAAGAAGTTATACAAGTCCAAGTCAATAATCCCTGAAAGAAACATGTCTCTCAAGTAACCTCGAATCCTTTTGTATGCCAAATTCATTTCATTAAGAGAAGACAGGGAGTATGCAGGAGAATCCAATACTGCTACCATTTTCTCAATATACGTGTTGTTGTCAAAAACAACAAGTCCTCCTCCTTTGTCTGGCTTAACAAATCGGATAGATAAGGTTTTCAAATCAGAGAGAGCCCTTTTTTGTTCTTTCATAATGTTGATTTGAGTAGAAGTAAAATTAGATCCCGCAATATTGCTCAGATACCTTAAATCAACCTCACAAATGGACTCAAAAGTATGTAGTCCAATATGTAGTGGAGGATTAAAAGTGCTAGGAAGCCTTAAGGAAGGTTTAGTAACAAATGTGTTATTACTGAATAAAAGATCCAAGTTAAGTTTCCTTACAAAACATTTAAGGTCGATAATGGTTTTAGTTAAATTAAACCGAGTACTTGGAACAAAAGTGTTCCCTCTAGACAAAAGTTCAATAAGATCAGGTTGTAAATGGGCATGAGAAAAATTATAAATTTTAAAGTCTCCTTTCAAGTTAGTATAAATTATAGGAAGAGCTTCATTTTGTAAACCGGACTCATTTAGATCAGTGTCATCATGGGTGACTTTCATTATCCAACTATTAGTTGGGAATCCAATATGACAACAAACATACAAGCACAGAGATTCCTGGATTTTGAAAAACACAAACTCCCTGGACCAGATAGCCAATACACCAACTAGGGGAGCAACTCTACTGGAACTGGTCCTCAACAATATGGGAGATTCATGCACATGCCCTACTGTAATGTGTACCCTGGTAAGGTCTGAACACAAATTGTTCTCCTTTGAAGTAAAAATAAAAAGTGGAACCCCAGCTAAACATGGAATATTCAGTAACAACTCTAAGGCTAATCTACAGCTATTAGGTGATAAACTGGCCAAATCTCAAGCCCCCATAAACCCTGTGAACACTGCAGCCCATGCAGGAGTGTTCACAGAAATCCTGTATGAGCATGCTATTAGCTGCATAGAGGCAGGCATACCCACTAGGGAAAATTACAGAGCTAACTAAAAATCAGGACACCCTGGTGGAATCACAGAATCAACAGGCTGTATAACAAAAGAAAGAAACTCATGGCAAAACTTAGGAGGTGCAGCACACAGCAGGATAAAGCACTCTCATCAACATAAACAAAAAGATCAGAGGACAAATGAAGTTTACCAAAGCCAGAGTTGATTTAAGTTTGGGCTCCTATGCCAAGGACAGCAACAAAGCATACTTAAGCTATGTTCAAAACCTCAAAGGCGCACATCTCATTGTAAATGGGACCACCTATAATGAAGCAGAAGTGATCGATCCTGGTAGGCACACTGATGCCATGACTGGAAAAGATGACAGTGTAGAATCCTCAAAATATAGAAGCATCCCTACAATGGGGCCAGGCCAGGCCCAGGGGAAGGATGCCCTCCCCCCCCCCCATTGTAGAAGTGAGTAGCAGTCCACAAAAATCACAAAAAATGATAGGCCAAGAAGAGCCATTAAGATGATAAAGTGCCCTATAGAGGATAAGAAAGAAATTATGTATTGCTACTATTATGCAAAAAGCCCGGAATTTCCAGGCACAATATATACAAAATGATTAAGAGAAAAATTAGAGAGAAGAAAAAATACTTCCAGAAGAAAAACTGTCAGAAGCTTCAAATGAAAATTTGTATTCATTAATACAACAGATTTGTGAAAAACAGTATATAGATCCAAAAATGCTGATCTGTTTGGAAAAAGAAGCATCTGAGCAAGTAAGAAAATATAAACAACAAAGCCTAGAGATTTTTGAAAAGTATAAAAAAATAAATATGGACATGGGAAAGAAAGAGAGAGTTGATATGGTGCAATATTTATGCAAAGGAGAAAGCCAAATTAATCAATATAAAGAATGCAGCCCCAAAGATATTCAAAGCGAAACACAGGCAAAGGCATCCAGATATGGAACATTTCACAATAAAAAATAATATCACAAAGAGGGAATGTTGAAAAGAAGATTAGTAAAGGAGAAGTTAAAAAAATAGAAGTTGTAGTTATGGCGTGCCTGCGAAGTGAAGGATTTGGTGTAGAAGGTCTAACACAAGTCACATCACAGCATGATGGAATGAGTCCCCAAAGTAAGGAGAAGCAGGAAGATCGTGAGACATCTGAAGAAGAAATATGGACATGGGAAAGGAAAAGAGATTTAATATGGTGTAATATCGATGCAAATGAGAAAGCAAAACTAACCAATACAAAACAGCAGCACCAAAGATATTTGAAGATAAATACAGGCAAAGGAATCTGGACATGGAAAACATTACAATACAAAAAATAAGAAGACAAAGAGGAAAAGTAGATTAGTAATGGAGAAGTTAAAGAAATAGAAATTGAGGTTATGGAGTACCTGAGAAGTGAAGGATTCAGTGTAGAAAATCTAATTCAGAAAGCAACACAACAGGATATAGCAATGGATATCCAAATTAAGGGAAAACTAGTGGAACAGAAAGCAATTGGTCAGGTGCCATATGAAGATATTTTGGAGCATTCCAGAGGAAACCAGTATAAACATTCACTTGAAGCTGGACAGCAAGGGAAGGAACAGGAATTTGTGGAAACCCTGATGCAGTCCATGTTGAGGAGTGATAGGCCAGTGAGTTCCCATATGAGAAAGCAACGGATGGCACAAGATGAAATTGAAGAGAATGTGCCACAGAAAGATGGTATAGAACTTTCTACAGAATGCCCACAGGAAATTTAAAACAAAAAATGTGCCCTTATTTTAAAAGAAAATGAGTTAACAGAAGAGCTGCTTGATTTAATAGACATAGATAGACATATTAAGATCAATGAAAGAAATAGACTGTAGAAGTTCAATAAAACTCAAAAAGTCAGAAGTCTGATAAAACAAATGAACACAGTAATTAGGACTATGCATAGAGATCCGTGCAATATAACAGAAGTAAACAGGATATATTACTGTGCAGCTAATTTAATAACTGATAAAGTTCTACCACAAGAACACAGGGTAGTGAGGGAAAGGAAGGGGTGAAATCGAATATGGAAGTATCTGATAAAGAAAACAATAAAGCACTTAAGGCAAGAAGTGCCACTGTTAGAGGAATAAAGAAGAGGGAGCAGATCAACAAAAATACTAAGAAAAATAGATGTGATAAAAGCAATGTGCAGTATTAGAACAGATCAGGATCTATCATGCACTATTGCAAATAAACTAAAAATCTCAACACAGGTGGAAAAACGTAGAAGATACGTAGAAAAATATAAAGGAAATGTACAAAATAAACAATTTATTGATGACACAAAAATGGTTTATAGAGAATTGGGAAACAAGGTAAAAGGAATGGAAAGACCACCAAAAAAAAAAAAAAGAAATAGATGCATTTTGGAGAAGGATCTATGAAGATCTTGTGGAACATAACAAAGATGCTAAATGGATAGAAGAAGTAAAAGAAAGAATAAGAAGTTTAAATGTACAGGATATGAAATGGGATGTAGTAACAGCCAGAGAAACTGAAACAAAGTTAAGAAAAGCCTCTAACTGGAAAACCACAGGCCCAGATGCAGTACCTAACTTCTGGTTAAAAGTATTAAAATCTTTGCACAGAGATTTAGCCATGAGTAAGAATTATTTATATGCACATCCCGAACAGATACAAACCTGCTTAACAACAGGAAAAACAATGCTCTTACTTAAGAGTGAACCTGTGAGCTGCCCTACGAATTATAGATCAATAACTTGCCTTCCAATAACGTTTAAACTACATATGGGAACTGATGCCGACAGCATTTATAGTCATTTAGAAGAAAACTCAGTTATGGCAGTAGAACAAAAGGGCAATGAAAGAAAGTCATATGGAACAAGGGATCATTTGTTGTTAAATAAAGTCATAGTGGAGAACTGTAAAAAGGGGAAGAATCTAAGTAAGCCATGGACTGACCACAAAAAAGCATCTGATAGTATCCCCCATTCTTGGATAAAAGAGTGCTTAAAATGTATAAGATACAGCCAACACTGTTCGACTACATTACAGTGAAAATGAAACAGTGGTAGACCACTTTGCAATTAAGCCATGACAAAGGACAAATTATTATCCCAGGGATAAAAATTCAAAGGGGGATATTGCAGAGTGACTATCACTGCTGCTATTCTGCCTTGACCTTAACCCATTAAGCTCCCTACTTAACAGCTTAGGTCATGTTTATAATCTGGCTCCTAGAAAACAACAAAGTGTAAAGACTTCTCATCTTCTCTTTGTTTATGATTTAAAACTGCATAGCTTACCAGATAAGGAAATGAAAGCACAGCTGCAATTTGTTAAAACTTTTTGAGATGATATAAGGATGTCATTTGGTCTTGATAAAGGTGTAAAAGCATCCTTTAAAGCAGGAAAACTGCTTTGCCAGGAAAACACCAGTCTAGGACAAGAATGTGATATAAAAGAACTTCAGCAAAAGGGAATGCATATATATATTTGAGAATTAATGAAGCATCAACAGTAAAACATGAGCAAATGTGAATAAACTTGGTAAGGAATACTTTAGAAGACTTAAATTAATCCTGAAAACAGCATTGACATCTAGGAACAAAATCCAAGCTACAAACCAATTTGCTCTTCCTGTCCTAACTTACAGTTTTGGAGTGATTGACTGGGCCCAAAACATGTTGGATAGATTAGACTGGAAAACAAGAAGGACGCTTCATGCTCACCAAATGATTTATAAAAATCAGTGCATACCAAAATTATATATTCTCTGTTCCGAAGGAGGGATGGGCCTCCTTGAAATTGATTACATGTATAGATCTGCAATCGTGGGACTCCACACGTTTGCTGATGTCACAAGACCTAAACGTAGTAAAAGTTTTGAAACATGAAGAATATAAATCTAAGATGACTTCTCTACTTAATCTAGCAGGAGCATATCGGCGTCAAGCAGGAATGGAAATCAAACCAGAAGCTGATAAAAATCAGACAGCAATTGAATGTGCCAAAAAAGAAAAGAAAGAATATAAGGTGAAGGACCAGATAAGAAGGCAAAAATGTGGAAAATGCATAAATATAGTTACAAGTATAGAAAACGTCTGGAAGAAGCTCATGTTGATCAGAAACAGATGAAGGAATGGTTAAGGAGAGTTGTATTCAAACCAAGAGATGAAAGGTTAATATTGGCAGCCCAAGATAGTGGGCTGCATACACGTTGGTTTACAAAGTCCATTGAACATGTGGTTAGAAACAGACAAATGCAGGTTTTGCAAACCTAATTGGAAACAGGTTGTGACATAACTAATGGCAGAAGGACTGTATACTGAAAGGCATAATAATGTGGCAAGACTGTTGCACTGGGGATTGTGTAAACATTATGGTACTGAAGTGGCTGAAAAACACTGAAACTTGAGCCTCAAAGCATCATAGAAAATTATGTTTACATCACATGGGATCATCCATTACCAACACTTTAAAAGATAGATGCTAGAAAACTGGATATAGTGGTCCAGGAAAAGAAGACAAAAGTAGCATTGATCATTGAAATCTCTACACGCAGTGACTACAGTTTCTTGTGTAGAGAGAGACACAAAGTCATAAAATATCAGGATATGCAGGCAGAAAAGAGAGCAGTGTGGAAGAAAGATACCCAGACAGTCCCAATAGTAGTAGGAGCAATGGATCTTATAAAAAAGAATCTACAATCATATTTAGATATGTTACAAATACATGTAACTCCTTATGAATTGTAGAAGGAGTCATTACTGGGCACATCGTGAGTGCTGCGAAGAGCACTTCTGGCTGATGTCAAAGATTGAAACAATACTAATTTCATGAACTTTAATTGTACTTTGACTTAGAAATCTGGTCCATGGTATTAGAAACCCAAATAATTTGGAGAAATTAAAAAAGGCAGAAGATATAGCAAACCTCCTAGCTGATAAATCAAGTCCCAAATTTATCCCTCACTTCCCCTCAGCCTTTCCTCAGGAAATACCATCAAATATATGTACACCTAATATCAACAGTGAACAGGTCCTTAATGTTCTCTCTAAGACCAAGTACACTGCATCAGTGGGCCCAGACAGTATCCCAGCATGACTTCTAAATAGCATGAAACATGACCTTTCAGGGCCTCTGGAATTACTATTTCACTGTAACCACCAAACAAGCTTCATGCCTCATGAATGGAGAACAGCAATAATCATCCCTCTGCACAAAGGTGGGCCATCTACAGATCCTGGAGACTACAGACCCAGAAATCTCACTAGTCTGATATGTAAAGCCATGAAAAGAATTATCCTGGAAATGATCGGTAAAGATGTAGTACACTTACAGACTCTGGACCAAACCCAGTTTGGCTTTGCCAAGGGCAGATCATGCCTTCTCAACCTGGTGGACCTATTTGAGAAGGTAACCAAAGCAATGGATGATGGAAACATGGTTCACACTGCCTACCATGGCCTAACAAGGTATGTGACACTATACCTCCATCAGGGATTGTTGACAAACTCAGGAGGGTAGGTACAAACTAATATGTCATTTAGTGGATAGATAAGTGGCCCACAGACAGAACCTAGGAAGTTAGCACTGGGGAGTCCACCTTTACAAAGAGGCCAGTCACAGGTGGATAGCCTCATGAATCATTCCTTGGACTGCTTCTTTTAGGCAATTACTTCTTTGATGTCAAGGCCACTGTCAGTGGCCTTTGACTGACTAAATTTGCAGATGATTGTGAATTAGGAGCTGTCATTGAATCCCAAACTGACACAAATGCTCTCCAGGAGGGGCTGACACAGACAAACAACTGGTGTCAGAGCGATGGACTAACGCTTAATTCCAAGAAATGCACAATACTATGCTTTGGAAAGTCATCCACCCCTGGTAACTATCATATTGACAGCACACCTCTAACAGTTGACCCAGCAGTCAGAGACTTAGGGGACATACATAGAATATAATCTAGCCTTTGACAGTCATGTGTGTACAGTATTAGGGAAATCATTCAATATTGTGCAACATATAAACAAAGGTATGGCATGTAAGTCCAAGGAAGTCATCATTCCAATTTATTCAGTGTTCATCAGACTTATGATTGAGTGCAATTACATCTCTGTTATGTACCTAATCAGGCATATCCGAAAACTGGAACATCCACAGAGGTTCCTCACTAAAATAATACATGGCATACGTAAAATGTCCTATGTCCATGTCAAAGCCCTATCCCTGAATGCTGTGTCTTACAGGCTTTGGAGGGGAGATGCATGCCTGCCATACAGGGCACTGTTAGACCCCACTTTGGACCTCCTGCATATCCATGAAACAACTAGCACCAGAATTACCCATTCTATAGACCTACGTCTTGCCTATGGTATAAATAGATTGTGCTGGAGACACAGGTATGTATCCCAGAAACTACACCCTATATGGAACAGGCTCCTCATCCATGTGAAGCAGAGTTTTGCCCTAATGCAAATAAAGTGCAAGTTACACAATTGGATAGGAAACAGGATAATCATTGCTGGTTTGGGACCTATGTCTCTAATGTACAAAGGGGAACTGTAAATGGTTCATCTCCCAGGCTCATGCTTGTAAATGTTTCATCTCTCAATACCCTGCTCACACTTATCAAGGGTATCAGATCTTGTTAGAGATTTGGGATGCATGGATAGGTTTAAAGAAGCCGTTGTATTCATTAGCCTAGTAAACACCTAAGAACCTATGAACCCATGAGCCTATACTGTATTACCGTTCTGATGACATTTCTCTTCTGTACTGACATTCAGTCCTGTGTTCTAATGTTGATGGGTTGATTGTAGATGTGTACCCATAGGTGGGTTGTACACAATTCTGAAAATGAAAGGTAAACATTTCCATGAAACACATTTCAATGTGTGACTCCATAGCCCTTACAACAGCATCCATTGTAATGTACACAAATTATTATGCTATACTCATTATAAATCTCAAAGTACAATATCTGTAAATGCCCAGTACAAGTAGCATGTCAACAATGGATGAAAGGAATTAATAATAATGTAGATAGTCACCCTGTCCATCAGACACATAGCTTTATGTCCCTGTATTGATGGAAAAGATGATAGGGATGTGGCACAGTTATCATCATATGCACAGGGTGCTGTGTGGGGGTGCAGGAGGCATAGGCTGACCCAATAGTTTGGCAAGCGTGTGTATGAGTCAGGAAGAGAAGCAAGCAAAATGGACTATGGAAATGTTGCTTGTGTGCCTGTACGTGCACTCAATATGACATTGGTGTGCGAGTGTCTGCATGAACACAGCCAAGCTCAGTTCTAGCCCTACATGTTTGTATGTTGGACAGCTGTGAGCCATCATGGTAGAACTGACAGTTCATCATCTCCACCCCTGAACATGAGAACTGGCTCAGCACTGCACATCCATACCCAAGGTCAGATGCTGTGCTACTACCTGATGGTGACTGATGTCTGCCGGACATGTGTCCTCACAGGAAAGCTCAGGACCATGAGCCCATGGCCTGCTACATCTTGGTGTGGAGACAACACTCCCCTCTGGAGCAATGGATGTACTGCCACTACAGGAACATCACTATTCACAGCCATGTTGAATCTCAGCAGATATAGTTGCAGACCTCCGCCCACGAGCCCGACGCTCAACTCCAATCAGACAGACATTCCATCACAGACAATGTGTGTTCCAAGACAGATAGTGTGCAATCTGTCTCAAATCTACCTCTTTCCACTGAGTCAGTCAGCCAATCCAGGGTATCAGCAACCTAGTGGAGGCAGTCATGAATGTCAGACTGTGCTGCATCCATAACCCTGAGCATTAATCAGGAGTTCCATTCTGAACATGGCTGTGCCTCCATGATGGCCCTAAACATACTCTGAGTATGGGCAATTTTTTTGGGCTAGGCTTGTAAAGGCTCCAGGGCCATTAGCCTAGTACACACCTATGAACCTATGTGTGACACATGATGAGACACCTGAAACAGGTGGTGGAGGGACAGCAGACCTCTGATGAGCACCACATCAATCCGCCTCAGTGGACCCTCACCAACAGTTTTGCTATGGTCAGTGTCAACAGTCACTGAATGCACTGTAGCCACACTTCCCTGTTCAATGCCCCCACACTCTGACTTTCCAATATCTGTGGCCTCAGGGGTCTGGGTATAGGCACACTGGCTGTGTAGGCATGATAATGAGGGTGGATGAGGAATGTCAACCTGTGTGCTTGATTCAGCCTCTGCAACCACCAGCTGTGCCTCAATTTGGTCACCATCATCATCAGAGTCTGAAGAGATGCTGAATTCAGGTGGTGTAGGGTACAAAGACCAACCTCCCTGGTCACCTGTGATAAAGAGGAAAAATCAATACATTAATAACTGCAGTACTATGCTCTTCAGTACTATGGTACAGTATATGCTAAGCTGTATACATTGCTGTCACTATTACAGACTTGTATACATCCCAGACTCGCAGAGTAGGACATGTGGACATTATTTTCTTAAACCCAAACTGTAATTATTTGGAAATAATTATCCAGTAAACAAGAAACTATTGAGCAAAAAATACATTATGTACACTGTGAACATTCTGCAAAAATCTGCTCAGTTGACAGTTATGTCAATCAGTAATGTCCTGACAATACTTTCAAGTCAATCACTACATTATGTTCATACCTACAAGGCAGAGCTATTGGTCTAATCTGTGGACATTCTGAAAATATCTGTACAGTTGACAATCATGCAGACAGTACATCAATCTAGCCAGCAGGCCTGGGATGACACTTTAGCTAATACATTTAAATATATCTGCACCTCTGTAGGTGCAGGAGCATGGCCTCTTCTGATTCTTGAAAGTCCTGAAAAAAATTTGAGGGAGAGGTAATGGCAACAGCACCATATGTTAAAGTATAATGGGGTAATACTTCCAAATATCTTGCTGCTATATTAAAAAGTATGTGGCTGACAATCTCTACATTAGCTTAAAACTGCATCTAACTTGCCCCCCCCAAACATCTGACACCCATGTAAAACTAGATACATCTTGACAGGATGAATGCAACAGTAATCTACTGTTGATCTAACTAAGAATACCTGGATGCTCCTCTTAAGAGGAACGGGTGGCCCCACATCCACAACATATTGGCTGATGGATGCCTGGGAGCTGTCCTGTGTAGCAAGGTTTGCAAGGAGTTCTGTGGCTGTGAGAGGAGGTTCTGCTGCAGGCCCACCACTAGTTATATGATGATCTCTGACCACATCAGCTGCACGTCTCCTTACAGCATTTATTATATTCACGTCATGGTGTTGCACCTCCTAATAGGACTAATTTTGGTGACCCACATAACTGATGTTATGCACCAGTTCATCCCACAGGGCTGCATGTTCAGACCTATTTGCCCTCCCTCGGGACAGCATGACCTGGTAATGTTGTCGCAAAGCCTGAATAATGAGGTTGTTTTCCTCCTCAGAAAATGGTGGCCTGTGACATGCATGCATGATTTTTCCTGAAATACAAAGGCATGAGAATGCTTGTAAGGATCACATACATACAAGTGAACTATGTATACATACAGCAGTAAAAGAAGACAATCAGTATTCACCAGTTGATTACACATCTCATATTCAACAGTGTGCCAAACATACAAAGGATGTGAATGCAATTAGGATTGTAGCAATAGTGACATATTTGTGTTTGTGTCATGACAGATACTCATGTATGCTCACAAACCCAACACAGAAGTCCATTATAGTGTGCCCCATAGCATCAAAATCCCCCAAAAAATATGTATAAACAACAGTGGCAACAAAATAGCAGTGCACTATTACAAGTGCTATCAAAGGAAGTAGCTATGAGACTTGTGTACATAGCTATCACATAGCATTATAACCTTGGTGTACTCTACATCCTCTGCACTTGTAACATGGCTGGAGATCAACGCCATATCATTAGTACAGCTCTAACAAAGGCTTAATGATGTAATCCCCATTCTCCCTAAGTATATTCAAACATATGCATTATGTTGGAAGCAAAATGGTTACATATCTGATGAAGTACAATACTCATCTGTAGAAAAATAATGCTATACAAGTAATGTGTCAACAAGTTAGATATAAGAAATAACTCATACACACCAGTTTGCCTAGCTAGAAGTTTTCCTTTTTATATTGATACTCATTAGCAGTTAATTGCTGAACCAGTCTGTGGATCAGAAATGCTAAATGCAGCCTACACAGCTGATTTGCTGTATAATCAGCCAATCCTATGCAACTACTCAGCAAGATATAAGGCCTCAATGTAGATTTCACCCCCTTTCTCATATGATGGGGTGAAAATGAGTGGGGTAAAAATACATCAGCACATAGAGAATGTTTGTAGCAGCTACTTGTTACATACAGATGTGTGTGCTACAGGCTGAAGCTGCTGCTAGCAATAGGCATAGACAAGGAGGCAAAAGACTTTGCAGGATGACAACACAAAAGAATAACTGTGAGACATGTGACAGGCTTGATGAACAGCCAGAGCCAGATTATGGACACTCATCCCACTGGAAGAAAGGTATATGTTTAAGGTAAATATGTTAGCCAAAATGTATCATTAAAAGATTAAAAGGCAACATGCTTGGTGCATCTTGGAACAAGTTAGGGGGACAGTAACCATTATGTCAACCACTTGAACAACTACTAACTCGTGTTATGTCATGGTAGTCATCTGGAATGTGTGTGCTGGCAACAATTGTTTCTAGCATAACCTTCATATATGTTGTTACTTGTACAGCTGTGGCTGTCTGTGATATCACTTGCAAATCATTGTGGACTGTAGTCTGATATTACTGGGCCATATTTGAATTACATACATCAAATTCCTCTGGGGATTCATGCTTATGCTTAACCTGACATTCTAGGCACTTTCTAGGGTTGTTATAGCAATAGTTAAAATGTTTTCCTATATGTAGGCCTTTGACTTCTATTATTTAGAAGCAGACATTCCATCCTTATTGCTTTGGGTGGATAAATAGGTGAAGAGACAGTCATACATATCACAATTTATAATGGTGATGTACACATCATGTATTTTAAATGCTAGACAGTTGGATTTGAACTAGGACTATGTGACCCAAAAATAATGTTTTCAACACATTTAACAGATTGAGCTGCAAAGTCAGTGATAGAAGAGCTGTGTTTTTACCTGCTGTTACACACCTCACTTACATCTATTAGTATGTATATGGCTTTATAGTGATGTATTTCTTTACCAGATTCCCAGTTAAATTCCTATTTTTCCATTAATCTTTTAGTGGAGCTGCGGCGCAATGCACAGCATTGTGTAAACATGCTTAATGATGAGAAAATGACAATTACTATATTTTGCTTAAAACAACTGTGCTAATTAACTGGCTGTGTTGCTTGGTGGGTTGATGCACTGTTGATCAAGTGAGATGGTGTTGGGTTTGAAATAGGGTGTAAGTGTACTTTTTGAATGTGATTATTATCCTTTCAAATACATGTAGTAATACACCGCCATTTAGCATAGTTTAGTGGTGCTGTGCATAGCGCAGCATCATGCAATCATTTTTCAAAGAAGAGAATTGGGGAGCTAGACAGTGGAGGAATGGGGTGCAAGCAGGGGGAAAACCTAGTGAAAGGCAGGTAGGGATGTGCAGGAAGGGTGTAGGAAAGAACCATAGATGTTAATTTCTTCAACAGCAACAACTATGCACTTGCAAAGATTTTTTAGCTGAATTTGGACTGTCTCCCCAGAGAGAGAGGTGATGATAACATAAGTGTGTTGTCAAGCCAACTGGACCAAATTAAGTGTGTCCAGTGGACATATGTGCAAAATGAAGAGCTATGTATGGGGCATTTTTTTTTCTTTTGGGACAGGTGCCCTTTTTTTTTTTTTGTTAAGGAGAGAGTGGAATGTTCCTGAAGGGACATTGGTATGTGTAGGGAAGGCACGTTGGGAAAATGAGGAAGCATTTGCAGACAGACAAGACATACAAGACAGCAGACAGGGTTGGTAAGGGACAAAAGATGGGGGTGTACACCTTCGTTGGGGAGGGGTTTGGGGATCATGGTCCCATGGAAGTCAAACACGGTAGCAGTGTGACTTAAGACCTCTCCCATGGGACTGTCAGCACTGCACCTTTGCAGCTCTTGCAGAGGCAGTGCCTGACACCAGCACATGGGGAGTTACTGCCCCACCAGGATGGACAGCATGCTCTTCATCTGGCGTAGGAGTCCATCAACAGTTTGATGCATAAGCCTACTCACCATGCCTGCCATTTGATCATGGATGACAAAAGCATTACCCTCTGTCTACACTCCCAAATGGGGGAGCACTCCCAACCTGTGGGGTGGAACTACCTGATGGAGCAAGTAGTGCAGGGGCAGCAGAGGTGGTGCCACCAGGCTGCGGCCCAGATGTGCTGGGCCTCCAGTGCCTCAGCTGTGGGGCCAAGGTAGGTGGATTGCTAGGAACTAGGCTACCTTGTTGCACTGTGGTAAATAAAATAAAATAGAAAGATAAAAGAAATAGATACACAACCCAAACAAATGTAGTTAATAACATAATAGAAAACAAAAATGAGTAATGGAAACACATTGAAAACAATATAATGAGGAATACCAGAAATAATGGAAATTGAAGTTTATTTAATGGCAAAGCAATATTAAATTATACATAAGGCCAGCATAAGAGGTAATAAATAATGTGATAATAGCAAATGCTAATAGTAAATATAATTGATTAAATAAAAGAAGAGAAGGGGTGGGGTGAGAGAAGAAAGGAGAATATTAGTAATGTCACAGATAATATAACTAAACATACTACAACTACATACTTTTAGATATGTTGCTTATATTGTATATATGATATTCCTTGTACATACCTTAAAACTCTTAGCATGGACATTATGGGCTAAGCCATACATAATGGTGGTACAAAGGCACAACAACAGGGAACATTCTTACATAGTGTGCTCTTACAATAGTAGCAATGTGTTCTGATAACAGACTTGCCATTAAATTGCATTTCAAGAGATGTCTAATATCTGCAATTCAAAGGACTGACATTTTTTCTGACATTGATCCTGAGCAATGTGGCAGAGACTGGCCAGTAAAACAAGATTATATACCAAACAGACCAGACATATGGGGCAATATTCAGAACATTCTGCAAAATATTTGACAGTTGAGATGTACGTCCATGTCCACTGATTACACTTGACAGCTGTCCAATCATGGCACAGGTCTATGGGTGTGCACTTCACATGCAAGCATGGTTATGTTTTAAAAATGAAATGCTAAACATTACTGAAAACTGCACAATTTCTCAGTTGGCTGCTGTGGGATCAGAAACTACAAGCAGTGACTACAGTAATACTGAGCACTTTATTTGAAAAAATAAATTGTCAGAGCACCGTCTCCTTTTACACTGTATTGATTCATGTTGTTTCAAATCTTGCATTTACACACATGGATAGCTGTCTAGGACTTACATACTTACCCAACTGAATTATTGACTGCAATCTATAGCATATTTCAGACAAAGAGCACAACACAACATTAACTCTTAATCTGAGTATTCCACAACATTAACTAATGGTTTGAAGCTATGCTACACAGTACTGCATGGTTACTTGCTTTAACTTGCTTTACCAGTTCAGAACTGTACTGACACATTAATAAAAGTCTATGATGTCCCAGGTATTTCATACATGATTGTTAAGACTGCAATATCTGTATTTATCTTATTTTATTAATAAGTTATGCTTTCATTTATTGATCTTCTTACAATCCACTCGCTTGCCTCATCCTGGCAAAATGTCTTGCATGGAATCGCACGTTGCAAGCCGTCTCTTCTGGAGCTGTGGTAAGAGAGGTAAACCATTATACATACCAGTTTTGACAGATTCAGCTTGTATATTTATAAATTAATAGAAAATATACTTACATATCTGTGGGGTGTGCCCCACCTGTGCCTCTTGGCTCCACTGATCCAAAGTACCCCTCTTCCATCTATAGGGATCATCATAATGGTGACAACACTGCTCACCAGTGCAAAGGATTCCACATGCATTGGTCAGGTCCCTGACCAAACTATCCCAGGCATTCTGATCCCTGATAGCTGTCGTGCAGTAGCTGGGGTCCATAGTGCTCTACTAGGAGTCCAACAAAAACCCTAGACTCCTGCACATCCCAATATTGTGCCCTAAAGTGCATACCTTCCCCCACGTCAGCAGCTGTATCCACACTCAAGATCAGGCTCCAAGCAATACTGTGCAATTCCCACCTATTGCCTTTTAAATAACATGCATTCCCACCATTGCACATCATACTGTAACTTTCAAAAATGTTCCATGTTGCTTAGCATCGTGCAAACTTGCACAACCCATGTTTAAGCAAAGTTTAGCAATGCACAAGCAGGAAAAGATCATTGACCATGTTTAAGCAATGTATAGCATTGCACAATTTTTCTAAATTTAACAATAATTGAACTTAAAGTGAACTGATGTTTCAGTGACCTGACACAGTTTCAAAGCAGTATATGTAAGAAGTATTACTGTCCAGGACTCGAGTCTGGGACCTACTGCACTGTATATCATGACTCAACTTATCTAGACACAGGAATAGTGAAGGGAACTCATGTATGCACAGATACTGTGAAGATGTCGTAAACACAGCACAGCTTTACTGCTCCAGTTTGCATGGTGCTAAGCACAGCACAACTACAACAATTAAGTGCATCGGGTTTCTATTTTCAGATGTCTAGTGGATGTCTAATGCATGACTGTGCAGTGCTAAGCATAGCTAAATAAGTTGGTGCATCAAGCAAATAAGCACATAAAAAAAAAAAAAAAATAAATCCAAATTAGTGAAATTAATTCTCTTGTACATATTTTGGTCATGTTAACAGCTGAAAGGTATGAGGGTGTGCTGCCACTCTTACACGCATTCAATAGCTGTGTTATTCTGACCTCCCTTATGCGCTCACCACATTTAATATGCATGGCACACTCCTTAGGGAAGATCGTGGTCGTGTACATGGATACATTCTGTGTAGGCTTTACAAGGACCTACACAGACTTTATTAAATCCTGGGGTGTATGTTTTCCAATACACTGACTGAAAAAATGTTATGCATCTTGCATTCTTTGGCATGTCTATAAACTGCATTATTTTCAGTCTTCTGTCTGGTGGCATAATTGTGTTTATGAATCTGCTTTGAGAATCTCTCTAAGTTTTTTCAGTGCAGAAATTGTCATGACCTGGGTACTTGACCACATAAATAACAAGCTAACATGTTAAAGGAATAATATTCACTTAATATAACAACAAATTGTAAAGAAGAATGGGAAATATAAGGTCTCTCAGAAATATAGTTAGAATAATGGCAACATTTGTACTTGAACATGCCAGGTGGCCTACTGGAAGTTAAATGTCATCATGTATTCCATGACAGACCTCATACCAACTCCCTCTTCTGTATATAAAAACTTGGATAGTACCTACAACCTTAACATCATTATTACCAATCAATAGTTTATGGTATTTGTAAAGCTCTGCCTTGCCCAGTGTGCTTGTATCTATTGTTTTTAAAATAGTACTTAAAATCTCTTACTAATGGTACATATTCAGTGTCTATGTGGCTCTTAGCCACTTCATCAGTTATTTATCTCATTTCTGCTCCATAAAATCTAAGGGTAGACATATTTCTTAATAGATCATTACTGATAAATATCAACAATGTCCTACTTACTAAACATTTGGGAAAAATGGATATTCCTAAAGTCTTGAGTGTGTTGAAGGTCATGACTCTTGCTTAGATAATAAACTTGTTAGCTGGTCTATTTTCTGTGTCACATTGTATATTCTCTAACTTGTGTTCTAGCCTTTTATCTATTTCTTTATATCTGTATGTTTAATCTCCAAAGTGTACACTAGAGTTTTAACAAGCTTTATCTTTGTTTATCTCCAGAGATCTTTTTTTATGTTTCTCATCAGACACCCCTTGCACCTCTACCAATTTAAGTGGTATTCATAGTCCCACACTTCACTGATGCATACTTGTAATACGCAAATAGCACTGTTATGCCTGTATTTAGAAAGAGCAAAGTGTGGACAAGCACCACTGGTGTCAGAACTTCTCAGCCATGTGGTGAAAAGCTCACAGCAGTTTCTCACATTTGAAGTGACCTAAAATGAGTAGAAACCAGTGTTAGTTATGAGCAAAATCATTTTCATATACCTAAAGTCACAAATGGCATTGCAGAATTTTGGCAGGAGGCCACAGGTGCAAACCTATGCAGATCTGTCCAGATTTTTCATGAGATCTGTGCATTGCTGAGTGCTGCTTTCTCTCAGCTTACCCAAACTGTTTCAAAGCTTCTTCTATTCACTGAAAATAGGACACCCTGTTTTGACTTTTATATGGTTGAAATGGGAGAAATTATGAAAGCTAGAAATGCAGAGTGAGAAAAGACTAAGGGGAAACACAAACAACACACATTAAGAGGATTGTGTTGATGGAGGTGGGAGAGGTGAGGTACTATGTTTTTATGGAGATAGAAAACACATTTTCTCATTTATTATTTAGGAAACTTGGGGAAGGAGTAAGGGTATAGGGTGCAGGAGAGGCGGTTAGATAAAAGTTAAGTATTTTTTAATGAAGAAAACTCATAATGTAGATAAGACATAAAGAAATACTATGGGAGGCTGATGCTAGGGGTAAAGAAGACAACAGAAAGCAGATCATCACAATGGGAGGATGAGGAAAACTGTGCTCTGAGGAAGCTTCCGCCCTAATCCAGAGGATCTCAAGTATTCCTTCCTTCTGATGGACCTGGGGAGACCATGATGGTGCTGATGCTGAGGCCTCCAGAGGCTAGATAGATGGAGCTGTCTACGTCAGCAAGTCTTGTACCTGCTGGAGGAGCAATTGAAATGGGTGCACCTTCCATTCCATGATCCTCTCAATTGCAGCCTCAACCAGGTCCTGAAGCTCACTGTGCTGGTTTACCAAGCTGCCTCATACTAGGGAGCCTACAGGGGTGGAACCACCACCCCCACCCTGTGGAGATTTCCCCAGGAGGGCAGGGAGAAGCAGACATCTTTTCCTATAACTGATCTTCTTTTCTATGTTCCATCTTTGTGATATTATTTTTTTATTATGAAATTTTCCATATCCACATGCCTTTGTCTGTATTTCTCTTCGAATATCTTTGGAGCTTCCTTTTTTACATTGATTAATTTGGCTTTCTCCTTTGCATAAATATTGCACCATATCAAATATCTCTTTGTTTCCCATGTCCATATTTCTTTTTTTATACTTTTCAAATATTTTTTGGTTTTGTTGTTTATATTTTCAAACTTCTTCAGCTGCTTCTTTTTCCAAGCAGATCAGTGATTATTGATCTATACACTGTTTTTCACAAATCTGTTGTATTAATGAACGTAATTTTTAATTTGAAGTTTCTGACAGGTTTTTTTTTTTTGGAAGTATTTTTCTTTCCTCTAATATATCTCTTAATTATTTTGTATATCTTGTGTTTGGAAATTCTGGGCTTTTTGCATACTAGTAACAATACATAATTTCATTCTTATCCTCAATAGTCCAGTTTATAATCTTTATGGCTCTTCTTTGGCCTATCATTTTTTTTGTGATTATTGTGGACTACTACTTCCTTCTACAATGGGGGGGGGGGCATCCTTCCCCTGGGCCTGACCTGGACCCATTGCAGTAATGTTTCCATATTTTGAGGATTCTACACTGTCATCTTTTCCAGTCCTGGCACCAGTGCACCTACCAGGATTGGGCACATTTTATCCTGGATCTTGTGCACCCAGTTATCTTTTTTAGTTTTTTACTTACTTCTGTCCATGATGTATATGCTATATAAATAGGGTTCCTATTATAACAATGAAATGGCTGAAGATCGAATAGCCTAAACGCGAAAATGCAGTTCATCATGTGTTTTTTGTGATATCGCGATTCAGTGAAGATCAGAAAATTTGCCCTTTCCACGCTGTAGTGCAATCTCGGAGTTTGTATATATAATTAGCGGGGAGTGGGGGTGGGGTGCACAGTCCCCCACAAAAACAACTTTGAGAAATGGCATTTTTGACTTTTAGGCCATTTGACATTTGGTCTTTTCGATGTTAAAATATAGACCCATATAAATACGGTCTATATATGAATGAGATTTTGTGAAAATAGGGTCCACCTCGTGAAGGTATTCACCAAGATTTGAGGATGAATTCAATTTCAGCACAACTACTCTCCTTTGCATGCTGACTTTTCATCTCTTCATTTGCCCCACGACTTTTCATCTATCCATTTGGACCCCTCAACAATGTACCTGACTGTATGTTTAGTAAGAACCTTTGAACTTATTAGTTAGAGACAAATCTAATAAGCAAACAGTTTAATATTTTTTTTTTTAATCTAGCAGCTCCATACCAGTTCATATTTTTTTCAGAACTTGTTTTTGTTTTTACTGAATTATTGTGATGAATGCTGTTCAGTGATTGTTTAAAAAAAACACTGGCAGCCTCTTTTTCATTCTCCAAGGTTTTACTTAACCTGCATTAGATTGGTTTCATTGCATGTATCAGAACATACAATTCATTTTGTTTAAGATTCATGCATTTTTAAGACTTTCCCTCGATCCATATAATTTCTTGCCAGTTTTATACTACTTCCTTTTACCTGCTTTCTCCTATATTTCTCTTTCTGTTAGTCTGCAGATTTTTCTGACCCAAATTAATTTCCCATTCCATCTCAGTTTAATGACATTATCATTTTAATGTACCTTTCAAACTCATCATTCAGGATTGCCATTCTTTCTAGAATAAGATTTAAACTGTCAGTACCCATCAGTTTTTTTTTTCTTATCCAGTATCTCCCCCCTGTAAGCTACTGCCCAATGCCAGTAGTCCTTTCCCCATTATATCATACATCAGTTAAATGTCACTATCCTTTTTCTTACTCTGATGGTTTCAGACAGTGATAGCACTTCAGAAAAGTTCAGTTGCTTATCTGATGATTTTTAGATCATCTTCAAAGGTCCAGTGTACCAAATCATTCTTGCCTACATACAGACAGCCTTATGTAAGCCTGCTATGAATCATGTAACCACCTTGGTCATGGTATAGACTATTCCTTTGGTCTCAGTTCCACGACAATTTGGCCCAAAAATCTCAAGCAGAACAAATCTACATTAAAAAAAACAAGCAACAGAGCCAACAGCTGTGAGTGAAATCTCTTTTACTGGTGCTTCTGGTATCTCGGCAGATTGCCTTCAAGGAATAATTTAAGCCACCACAACACTCCATATATTACAAAGCTGTTCCAATCACATGATAGATTCCCAATTATTCAATTAACACTAGCTAACAAACAAGCAAATGATTTCACTTCCCCATAACACAAATATACACTATAAATTACAAAAAGTATATAAATAAATATTACATTTTACACATTTCACATTAAAATATTCAAATTCACTTCTAAATTCATTCCCTTAGGTTTTAAAGTACTATAATTCAGAATAAATCTTATTTCCATCATAAGAAGACTAATAGTGAAATCTCCCCCCTGCAAGATAAGGTCTTGACAGGATGCTGAAGAAAAATCTAGCCCCAGAACCAACAGTTCTTCTGCCTGCATTCCCTCTCACATAGCCATTACTCAGTATATATGCTCCTAGTCATCTTTCTCTCCATTTGTGCTTCTTCCTCTGATTATATTCCTTTCCTTTATCCTTGTATTCATTCCTTCCTTCATTTAGGCTAAGCCTACTTCTTCTTCTTCTTTCGGCTTTTCCCGGTTAGGGGTCACCACAGTGGATCACCTGTCTGCTCATGATTGGCAGTGGAGTTTTACTGTGTCGAGTTGCCAGCCCGGCGCCCAACCTTCCACAGAAGGCACACACGTGCATACACTCACACCTAGGGCCAATTTAGAGTGTCCAGTCCACGTACACTATGGCTTTGGGATGTGGGAGGAAACCGGAGCAACCAGAGGAAATGTACGCGACCACAGGATGGACAAGCAGACTCCACACAGATGGCACCCCAGTCGAGGATCGAACCGGAGAACCTCTTGCTGTGAGGTGGCAATGCTAACCACTGCACCACCGTGACCGCCCTGGGCTAAGCCTACTGTCTTTCCCTAATTTCACCCCCCCCTACACACACACACACACACACGCTGGGCTAGTGCTATTCCTTCTACGTTCAGTTCCCATTAACAACATCAGCCCATTTCTTCCCATCTACATTTCCTTCTTTACTGCTGCTTTCCTGGCTGCAGTCTATCTCCCCCTGCCTTTGGTATATTTCATTACCACTGCAATCACTTGTAGTGATTTTATTTATCTTTTAAATCATCTTTTTGGTTATTAAACTTCAGTTTTTGACATTTAAGTTTGTAAATCTTTACAGTTCTGCAGTATATATTAAAACTAAATAAAAGGACAGAACATTTAAGACATAATACATAGTAAATGTAATAACCAAATAAATTATGTTAACATCTAAAATTGCATATAAACAATTGTAATCACAGTTTGTAATCATTTGCCATGCAGTGAAGAGGTTTCGTCAGTCATAGCTCTAGGATAAGCGCAATATTTGAAAGTTATTTTTCTAAATTTTTCTCTATATTTGATTTTCTATATATAGCTTTCATCATTTCTTAAATTAACCTTTTCCCATTTCATACATCAGTTTAATTTGGAGGGTGTTTTGGGAATGTCTGTTTCAGTTAGAGGATGTTCCTCTCCCTTTAGTTATTTTCTTATCATAAAACAGAAATTCAAAAATATAAGCAAGGGTCAAAAAGGTAGTGGAAAAATGTGGTTCAGAAAACCCCAGGAGGCTTATCAGGACACACATGGTGAAAGTTCCCCCAGGGGCAGAGGGGGAAACTATAATGGCAGACAAGCTTTCAAGGTGGGGGGGGGGGTCCACAAAACCAAGGCTCCAGGGAATATTTCTTTGGGAGACCTTTCCAGTGCTCCTGAAGGAGTGCCCAATTGCTCCCCTCTGGAGGCAGCTGGGTGATGATTATCCCTGCACTGAGAAGCCTGGCTAAAAATAATGAATGACAAATGGGTGCAGGACATAATATCCAGAGGATATCTCATTCCATTCTCCCTTCCTATACCCAGAAACAAAGTTGTTCCAGATGTTCCACCCATTCAAAAGGAACAAGCAACTATACAAATTCAAGAGTTGCTAAGCAAAAGAGTCATCCAAGAAGTCCCCACAGGCCAGAAATGATCTGGAACCTACTCAAGATTCTTTTTAATTACAAAGAAAACAGGGGACTGGAGACCCATTCTGTATCTTAGCAATCTAAACAAATCAGTAAACAAAACCAAATTCCTGATGGCAACACTGCAGTTGATACTTCCATTCCTGGAAAAAGACAACTGGATATGGTCTATAGAGCTCAAGGATGCGTACTACCATATCAGAATGGACAGACAGTCCAGGATGTTCTTGTGCTTCTAGCTGGGAGCCAGTCACTTCCAGTTTTGAGCTCTGCCCTTTGGTCTCACTACAGCCCCCACAATGTTCACCAAATGTATGGCAGTAGTGGCGGCTCATCTGAGATGCATGGGGATCCATGTATTCCCATACCTGGATGACTGGCTTGTAGCCACCCCGACCAGAGATCACTTACTCCAGTCAAGAGATTATACTCTTCAACTCTGCTCCTCCCTGGGCATTACCATAAACTACAAGAAATCTGTGCTAGAACCATCACAAACCATAAGATTCATAGGAGCAGAAATAAACACTACCACTCAGATAGCAAAGCTTTCTTGAGACAGAGTACATGATCTCCATCATCTTATCAGAATACTCATAAAAAAGTCCAAAGCCACTACAAAACTGGTTCTCCAAGTACTAGAGAAAATGGCTGCTTCCATCATACTAGTTCCTCTAGCCCTCCTTCACATAAGGATGCTCCAATGGATGCTATTTGCTCAGTGGTCAATCTTTGAACTTCCTATGTCTCACAATATAGTAATAACCAAGGCCTCCAAGAAAGATCTCCATTGGTGAATCCACTCACAGTCAGTACTTCAAGGCCGCTCCTTTATTCCCCCACAACCTCTAGCCACAGTGACCATGGACCATTCCCAGATGGGGTGGGGGAGTCATTTTCAAGGGAAGACAGTTCAAGGCATCTGGCAAGACCATGAGGCTCACCTGCATATAAATGTCATAGAGATGAGAGTGGTGCTTTTAGCATTGAAAGCATTCCAGGACTCTCTTTCTATAGGGACAATTGCGATCTAGACTGACAACATGTCGGTAGTATGGTATATCAATAAATAAGGGGGAACCAGATCATACCCACTTTGTTGAGAAGCTCTCAGGGTCTGACATTGGTTGACAGCCTCCATTTGCTTTCTAATAGCAATGCATATCCTGGGGAAATTCAACGTGACTGCAGGCATCTTATGGCCACATGAGTGGTCCCTCAGTGAGGAAGTAGTGGATGCGATATTTCGCAAACGAGGCCAGCATTGCTGTGATCTTTTTGCATCACCCAACAATGCAAAATTCAGCAACTACTTCACCCTAATCCCCCAAATGGGGAAGTCAACAAGGGATGCACTTGTTCACAATTGGCCCTTTATGCATTCCCCCTATTCCTCTAATCCCAAAATTTCTACAGAAACCAAGTTTGTTGGAGACAACCATTATCCTAAGTACCCCTTACTGGCCTCTTCAAATCTGGTTTCTCTTTTATTCAGCCTCATCTCCAGGATGAACCATGGATTCTGGACCCAGTTCCAGATCTTCTGACACACCCATTGTGTATGGTTCAGCCCAACCTAAACAACTTGAGATTGACAGCTTGGCTGCTTCAGTTCCCTTAATTGCCGGGTTTCATCCCTGTCCTCCCCAGTTAAGCATATCATTTTATCATCTTCATAAAACCTCTACTGAAAACTTTATAGAAGCAACTGGAAGAAATTTGTTATATGGGCAAACAGTAAAGACATAGATCCCTTTACAGCACCCATTCATTTTGTCCTTCAATTTTTATCAGAGATTTTCAATAATGGAGCAGAGGCAACTTCTGTGAAAGTTCAACTAGCCGCGATCTCTAATTTTCATATAGGAGAAAATGACTACCCTATCATGGCCCTATCATAGCCAGACATGGCACCTGCAATTCTGGCCATGTGGGTGCTATCCCTGATCCAGGTATCAATCCATCATGTGAGATATGTGTCCATATCGACGCTGGTGAGCCTATGCATAATGGCGCAGTGGGTTATTGTGTTGAAGGGTTTTGCAGGGTTCAGGTAGGCTGTGTGGACAGCCATCCCTATGTTGATGGACCTGTTAGCCATTTAATGAATACAAACAGGTTTAAGAGGCAAGATCTGCCCACAACAATGCTGAAATGTGTAGGACACAGTGTCTGTAGGTTCCCGATGTCTATGTGTATGAGTCCCATGACAATATGCTCCATAGCTTTGCAGAACAGGCTACTTAGGCTTATAGGGCAATATTGTCTGTGGTCCGTTGTGGCACCAACTGTGTGGAGCGGGACCACTGTCGCTGTACGCCATTCCTGGGGTACATATCCTGTGGTAACTCCAATATTGAACAGTGATGTAATGTGAGGGTTGCATCTGTCATGATGCTGGTGTAAGATGCAGGCTGGGACACCATCTGGTCACATTGATACTGTGATGTACGCTTTGGGGATGGCAGCACTCACCTGTTACCGTGTGATGTCAGGGAGGTTATACTCTCTTGGGATGGATAGTTGCTCCTTATGGGGGATGGGTGGGAGACATCTGCACTGAACCTGTTTGCCAGGATGTAGGCAATGCCAGTGGGTTCAGGGTAGGTTTAGTCAGTATGCAGTAAGTCACAGCATATCAGTGAGTGTCCACCCAGGTTCCTGACATAAGTGAAGAAGGCCGTGTGATGGTCCTACGTGTCAGGTGCAATTGTCTGGTAGAAGTGGCCCTTAGAAAAGTTCATGAGTGATCGTAGCTGTCTGCTAGTACAGATCACAGATGCCTTCCCAGTCTGGGATTGTGCTCTATCATGTAGTAGCTTCCTCCTGATGTTGTACAGCTTATTAATGGCTGGGGTCTACCACACAGGTCCCCTGCCATTGGAGTAGTGAGTCCTGTTGTTATTTGGGATAGCACAATCCATGCAGTCCACTAGGTGTCCATAGAATGTGTATGTAAAGGATGCAGCAGTGTGAGGCATATTTGCCACTGTCTCAGGGTCTCTGAAGGATACCACCTTGCTTCGGTGATGTGAGACGTTGGCTCATAAGAAGTTCATCAAGATTACCCAGGATGGGTGTGTGGAGGGTATATTTATGTCCAGTGAGATACATGTATGTTCTGACCTTACCAATGAGGGGTATATCGCTGGTGTGGAACATAGAGTCCCCATGTTGGTGATGATCAGGTCCAATATGTATTCTCCCTTGTGGCTGTGCTGACTGGTTGTGCCATAGCATATGAATCTACAAATCATAGCGACTGTTGGTTGAGGGTGCCGGGGCTTGAGTAGTATCCCCAGTCAATATTTGTGTATATGAAGACACACAATATAATGGTGTTTGTGGAGACCTTCATATTCTCCATAGTTCCCACAAAAGCCGAGTGTGGTTCCTGAGTTTGGGAGTGTGTTATGTAGCAGTCAGCAAATTGAAAGGCAGTATTGCACAATGGTAGTTGTATATGTATGGTCTGTGATGCTTTGTGCAGTGCTACTAACCCAGAGGTGTGTGTATCTGTAATATATATGGATACTCCCCCTAGTTGTGTTGTCTGTTCCAAGTTTTGTTGTCAGATAGCATGGTATGAAACATAACCTGGTAGTGCTGGTGTACATAAGCGAGCCTGAACCAGGTGTCTGTCAGTGCACAGATATCGCTATCCTCCATACTGAAGAGAGTCCTCAGTGGCCGCAATATGAGGTTAACACAACTGTTGTTGAGCAGCATTACCCTTAGTTTCATTTAACCTGTAATGTCTATGGAGGTGTGTTTGTCTTCTGAGCCCTGCTTAAAAAAGGCACTATGGTGGTAGCAAGAGCCTTAGCCAGCATTCCAAAGTCCAAGGGTGACAGGTGCAAGCTGTCCATAGTGAAGCTACGTGGCATGTTGAGCATGTCACAATAGGCTGACAGACACTGTATCCCCTATGAATTAAACAAATTTGTTAGGCAACTGTTAAATGTGATATGTGTGTCCGTATACTGTGACATTATAACTGGTGGGTATAAGATGCTAGACAAGGTCAGGGTCATACTGGCCTGGGCTACATGATCAGAGTGTTCCTCCATGTATCATGTCATGTGGTCCAGGGAGTAACGTCTGAGGTTATACACACCAGCATGGACAATGATGGTGCCAGTCCTGTACTTGCTTTGGAGTGACCTGACTGCCTGTGTTATGTGGCAGATCCTGGCACCCAACAGACAGCCCAAAGTGACTATTCCCTTGTTAGGGCTGGTGAGTGGTACGTCAGTGTGTCTGACAATAAGTGTCACCTATTACAAGTGTATTAGGTGTGTTGTTTAGCTGAAGGGCAGTGACTGTGTGGCACACTGACATTGTGAACTATGTGATATGTGGGTATTGTAGTGGGGTAGCAGGTGTATGTGTGTCTGCTTTAGAGGTCTCTGCTGCTTAGGTAGAGTACATTTACAGCATCTGAGTATGTCTTTGTGTGATAATGTGGTTTGAGTGCTGTTGCTAGAGGATATGTGAGACTGATATGTGGTGTGTGTGGTTACCTTCACCATCTGATAGACTGTGCCAGTCATGGGTCGAGAGAGTTCAGCACCCTGTATGTCTATATAGGTGCATCTCACACATATATCTGAGTTTGTCAGGAGGAGATGGTTGTCTGTTTACATGAGGCAGATGTGACATTGTGTCAATATCACAATATCCACCAGCTGGACTAAAGAGTACACACGAAACCGACCCCTGGACATGCCAGGATATTATCATGACATACTCTGTAGCCTGATCACAAAGTATCAGTAGGGTGTTAAGCATGTAAAAGAGTATAACAGGGATTAGTGCTCATGTTCGTTGGTGTTTTGCAAAGAGTAGCTGAGAAGGAGTCCAGACTGAATCATGACACCTCCTTCAGCTATGTCATAAATAGCAATGTACACCCATGTATGTCCTGAGTCAGGGCCAACTGTACCTGAGTGACAATTCCGACATCATGACAGACAGGCCCATATGTACATATCCATCTCCCACTGACAATAGTCCACATCATTATACCAGGAGATATCACATGTAGAATGGATGAGCAGCTACCCCCACTGCCAAAAGCATGGCAGCAAGTGGAATACATTGATTCCCAATATGTGTCATGCACAAACTACAGAACAAACAGATCATGCACCTGAACAGTCAGCTAAGCCTCACCCCCTACACAGGATGTGGAACCGTTAAATGTGTCACAGCTACATATGGCACTCCCCATAAATGTTGGTACACAACACACCATGGGAAGTCAAGTCCAGTACGCCTATGAAGTCTGATCTGCAAGGTCATGGAGTCCATCATGGTTGCAGTCATAAACAGAGCTATTGGAATCTGACATACACACAACCCTACCAACTGTGGTATGTTCATGTGTGGATCGTGGTTCCCAAACATGCTAGACTGTTTGCAAGGCAGCCACCCAGGACATATATCAATGAACACATCTACACATGTGTCACATAGACTTTGAATAGCCCTTTATTAACATCCCAGACACATGTAGTATCCACAAAACCAACAAGCTGTGCATAGATATGTGTTGACATATGACGGAATGTCAATGTGTCCACAGATAGATCACACAAGGTAAGGATACTGAGGTCTTGTTCAAGCTGTTGACACCTGCTGACCCACATAGACCATTCCTGGAATGGCATAAAACAAAGTGTACAAACATCACCATGTCCAGTCTGATGATGTCACCATCCTATAAATACAGCAGGAGAAGGGAAACCAGCCAGTAAAGCAAATAGCGTGCCGTGTTAATGTGTCTCTCTCTACTATCATAACATAGTCAGGTAGGGGTTTGAATCCTGCAAATGCTGACTGTGTGTGTGTGACTGTTGGTCAATGCGGTGTGGGTTTTGCTTTTCCTATGGTATGACATAGTATGATTACAACAGTAAGTGCATTGCACACATCAGGTATCTGTGTGGCAAATATATATGTGTACATGTCCCCTCAATCAGTACATAGGTGTGAAGCCTGCATACTACATGAATACATTTGTTTCCATTGACAGGTTGTGCCGCTGCTTCTCAGATCGTAGGTCACATATGTATGTATGTGACAAGGCCGTCCACTGTCGTGTTCTGTGGCACACACATTCATGACAGTTACTTAAGAGTAGTGTGAGTGAGGGTATATGCCTGGGGTATATGTCAGACATGGTCATACACAACAAAGTCTGCCAAGAATGGACAGTCTTTATAGGTGCACGACTGCCTTGTGGATATGCATTCAGGCCTCTAATGTCTTATGTGATACACCTTGGGACTCCACAATACCTATGGATATGTGGATACCAAGGGACACATGACATAACATGAGTCTGTATGTACACATTGGTACCCAACATACATGTTGAGGGCTACCACCTGTGTGATACTGATGGGATAGTATGTATAGTACATGAGGATGACTATGCCATAGTCAGCTTACTGCTATACAGCATGTATCAGACAATAGGTATCTGTCTATATGATACCCTTGTGTAGGATATGCGTCCCATCCAGGGAATGCATTGCAGGCCAATCCATGCATTTTCAGATTTGGATGGACACATCCCTAGTGGGTCTGCATGTACCTAAGGGGGCTATATGACAAACAGGTGTGGTCACAGTAATGGGTGGTGGTCATTACCACTGGTTAGTGTTATAGTATAGCACCGGAAGGATCCAATTGATACTGGGTTCCCTACTATTGTGTGTCATTTGTCAGGACATCATCCAATGATTGCTTATAGTCATGCTGTTGAGGTTGTGTATACTACCAGACCGCAAATCATTGACAGATATTAACGGTATCATCCACAGCATAGTGTCAACCCATGTCATACACACATCTACCCATGTTAGTACATAACTGTAGTAGAATGCATACTGGCCATTGAAAGATGCTATGAGATGTTAACAATGTGTACAACAGGATATGCCACATGTCCCATGTGTCCACTGTGCACGTACATCCAGACAGTGTGCACTCACCATGTTCACAGATGTACACTTGCTAATCTATACTGCACACATCACACACATACTGTCCACTCACTAACATATGCTCGCAACACATTACACTTCAGCCAAGTGGCACATGGGTGGATAATACATACTCAGAACTAACAGTGGTGTAAACAATGCAACATTGACAATCAGAGCTTTGATGCATAATGTCTGCTCAGATATACCTACAAGATGTAGTTACACTTCCTTGTTGACAACTTGCTATTATTGCTACACTGCTATAGTGTCACCCTGTGCAGCAGCACCATGTTAGCCTGTCCCTCCATCAATAATGCAGATGACAGGAGGCAGCACAAGTATCATCATATGCACAGGGCGTTTTGTTGTTTGCCAGAGCCTGACATTGACCAATCCAATCGACATGTCTATGTGTGTGTGTGTGTGTGTGTGTGTGTGTGTGTGTGTGTGTGTGTGTGTGTGTGTGTGTGTGTGTGTATGTGTGTGTGGGGGGGGGCAACAGTACAGCATGGGCCAATGTTGATGTAATGTGTGTGTGTGTATGTGTGAGCCCTAGTTGTTTGCTTAATGTGTGTGTGTCTGCATGCACACAGCTCCACCATGTGGCTGCCATATACGGTAGTTTGTGGGACAGCCACAGACTGTACCTGCTAGGCTGTACAGATCACTGTCTCTGGCCACAGACACAGTACCTGTGCCTGGCAGGGGTGCTACGCACAGTATCGGGTACCAACCCTGACTGGGTACTGCCATCAGAGGCAGAGGTATGATGACTGGACCCATGTCCCTGCTGGGACTGGCCAGAGCCAAGTGCACGTGGTCTACTGGGATGGTCAATGGACAGGCCAGCCCCAGCATTGCTGGGGCTGGTACTGCCACTACGGGAGCAGCTGTGAACTGTGGGCCGTCCGCGACCACTGCCAGCTGTTGCTGTTGCTTGCATGCATCCGCGTCAACATCGCAACTGTCTTGCATGGTCCTGGCTCATGGAAGACATGTTGTGGAGGGCATCTAATGTCTCCCCCCAACATCTATCAATGACCTCGGTGTAAGTCCGGATGGCACTGGCAAGGTCACGGATGCTGTCATTGATAGCGGTGTAATGTGCCCTCTGCACCCTAAGTCCCTGTCTGGTGTACCGTTCCATACGTGCCTGAGCCTGCATTACAGCCTAGAACATACTGATCGTCATAAGACCTGTGAGGGCACGCCTGCCAGGGGCAATATGACCAGTGTTGCTCCCCCGAGAACTCCTGAACCTCCACCTATGTGGTACATTTCTGGGTCTACAGCTATGGCTGCTGTGAGGGGATGCAAGTACCATGGGTACCACACTCTCCTGGTCAATGCCATTTGTATGCTGTCCCTCGCCTATGGCCATTGGTGGTGAGGGATGTATTGACAGTATGAGTGTGCACATAGATGGGGTTGAATGCTGTGTACTGTCGACTGGCGGACCAACGACAGACCCTGTCAAATCTTCCTGTGCCAAAATACATGTGTCATCATCACCACTATTCATGGCAGTGGCTTCAGGTCGCATGCTGCTTTCACTAACCCCTAACTTAGCACCTGTGAGAAGAAGACAGAAAACACACTTTACGGTCTGCACATGCACACATGCACACATGAACACATGAACACATGCACACATGCACACATGCACACATGAACACATGAACACATGCACACAGGAACACATGCACACATGCACACATGCACACATGCGCACATGCACACATGAACACATGCACACATGCATACAGGAACACATGCACACTCCTCACTACAGCAGATACACACACACAACAGCAATCCAAAACATACTCAATAGTGGTTGAAGGTGGGTGACAGTATCACAAGGCAAACAGTCATGTCACCCATGTCAGCATGCAGAATATGTCCATGCAGTGTGAGTGTAGAAAGCCATAGTTAATGACAGTGTACATGGCTGTGGTGCATGTGTGTACATGTTCAGTGATTGCCTACACCCTGGAAAAGGACTTGACATTTCTGTGCAAGTATTATAAGCTCTGCAATGTCCTGTGCACCATCACTCACAGGTATACATACCATGGCTGCATGTGTTATCTGTGTGTCACATAGATTTCCATGTCTGAATGCAGTGTCTGTGTCTGTAGCAGATAATTGTGGACATAGGTGTAGCACATGCATGCTATGTACACACACGGGATGAGTGGTGCAGGTATACGTGATGGAATACCAATCCTGGACATGGCCATTGTACAGCGGTTATGGTGAGTGTGGGTCATATTCCAGATATACCAGTGCCAGCCATGACATTGCATGGTACATGACTGCAACATTAAACATCACACATACCCAATGTGTGTCATGTGACCTATATACCCAATATCATTCCAGGACAAATATGTGTCACTTTGTACAGAATGCAACTGCTATGCATATTGTGTATAGTTGCATATGTTTGCACAAACACAGCATGCTATGCATAATGTGTATAGGTGCATATGTGTGCACACACACACAACATTGTGGTACAAAGCAATGACAGCTATGTGTAGTACTGTGGTCACTGTAACTGTATGGGGTGCAGTACCATTAGCCATCATCATCATGCATCATATGGTCACTCAAGGCCACTAAAGTGTGCTACACCACTGCCTAACATGCTGTACCTGAACCGCAGTGCCATGGCTAAGTTCACAATTACACAGCCACATTGCACAAGGGTGTGTGAGGTGCCCAATAGGGAGCATTGCCTAACATGACTGTGTTATGTGGTGAAGAGTGTTGCACAGCCCCATGCTAGGCCCATACCCCTCAGGTATATTATGTGTGGTGTGTGGATGACATGTGGGATACTAAAGTGTGACCTGGCAGCGAGTGTCTGGTTACACTATGTGTAGCATGTTGAGGTGTACTGCGTATGACAAACGTGTTATGTTGTGTACATGTGTGTCAACTATGCCTATCCAATGTGCAGTACAGTGTTGCCACATTTGTGTCTGGTGCTCTGTGCATTGCATGTGATTGAGGCAGCTATTGACTTTACTGAGATGTTTAACGTCTCACAGCAAACATGCACAGCATGCCTTATGCGTAGATGTGTTATGTGTACATGGCCTACAGCTCACCTATGACATGCACATTTCAATACCAATTTCAAAGTGTTAACACACTCACCAGCATGTATCGTCTGCCCTGCTGCCACACCAGAGGGACCTACAAGAATATGACACAGTTTGTCAGTGGCCACAACCGTGGCTTTGCTACTGTGAGTGTGCTAAACTACAGTAGAACAACAGGCATAGGTGTACGGATACTATTCAAAATATCAGTATTGCACACAATAGCCAGCACAACTGCTAAACAAAGTACACATCTCACATATGCATAATCTAACAATACAGGTAACAGTAGTCTACAGCTAGGGCATGTTACCTGCATGCTCCATGTCACCATGCTGGGTGGCTCCGGCCTCCATGATGACACATGTGTGATGTTGTTGCTGCTGTAGACCAGGAGCCACCACACTTAGGAGCAGTTCCTCCACTTTGGTGAGGGGGGGATGTATGGCCACCCCAGCACCTTTGGCAAGATGTTGCCTATGGATATCAGACGCACGCCGCCGGACATGTCTAATTAAATCACTGCAGTGATGGCGGACCTGCTCATATGTCTGGTTATGCATGCCTATGTCATTTACCCAACGAACAAGATCTTGCCACAGTGCAGTACTCTCATGCTGGTGCTGGCTGGCCCTGGAAAACAGCAAGGTATAATGCTGAACCTGGCTGTGGTGGATTTCCTGTTCCTCTGCGGCTGTGTAGGAGAGATTCCTTTGATGAGCCATATGCCTGGAAGACAAGTAAACGATATGTGTGAGCAAGTCATGTGGCACACTTAACATTATACAGTACAGATATCAGTTAACTGCCATATATAGCATCTGTTCATCTGTCAGAGGATACACATATTCAATACCACATATCAGTGCTCAGCCCACAACTGGCTGACAGTGCCTGCCACACTCCATATAACAAACCAGTATACACCAGTACTCGGCACACTGTTTGGGATCCAATGCACAGCCTCGCCATGGGGGTACATATCAAGCTAATGCATGAATAAATATGTCATCCATTGCAATGAATGTGAAGTACAGTTACAGTATAACCAGTAACCCACCCTAGTTGTTGATGCCATACCCCTACCTAACATATGTGCACAGTTGTTAATATAGCTGGCATACTGCTGTAACAGAGTATACATTTTGCTAGGTACACACACAAACCCTGCAACACACATGTGATTGTGGACATGGTACAGGCATCATTACATACAAATCAGACATTCATACAACACACAAATGTATGCTGACACAGATGAGCATTTCCTGTGTACCTTACAGTAATGTGTGCCCCTACTTACAGATACCTATGCCTGAGGTATGTAATCTGTGCAGTCTACAGGAAACACACAAGACAGTGTTACCAGGGAATGCGAACATACACCATACTGTGCTGTTTAGGCCTACAGCTTCAGGTAGTACAACAGTTCAAATGTCAGCTGGATTCACCAGCATTACCACGTACTGAGCATACATGTATTGCTTCAGCCTACAATGGGACACCACAGCTGTACACAAGGAACTACATCACAACATATGCCATCCTACTATGTCTGCATCCCAATAACTGACACATCTTTTTCTGGCCTCACACCTAGGACACAAACGACCATGACAGAAACAACTTCACATTAAGCTATCACACCATTACAGACCTTGCACACATTCACTGTCACACTCATTCCACCTCACATAGCAGGTATTGCACTGAGTACATGTGTGTGTGCATTGTGTCATAGGTAGGTAATACGCTATTGGCCCTAGGGCCTACAGCAGCCTAGCCATATGCTACCCTGGCCTTTGACACACATGTAATTTGATTTCACTTGCTCCTGTCAACCGGATACACAGAGGTGATTCCCAGGGTGTGTTACCTATCCCCCAGACAATCATCAGGGGTATGTATGACATCTGCTACTGAGGAGCCTTGTTTGTTAATTCTGGGTGGTTTACTCCAGGGTATGGCATATTTGACAATAGGAGCCTATCCCTCCAGCATGTGCTGTTTAGTGAGGTGGCAGGGATTAGGGACCTAGGCCGTGTAGACCGTGGGATTGTGAGGTGTTGACATGGTGGTTGTCTGACTGCTATGGGTGTGACATACCTCTGTATGTTCAGCAGAGGTAACCTCTGGGTGGCCGGTATGCAACGCACTGTAGCTGTGGTTATGTCAGTCAGTCTGTATAGGGTATGTGTTTGAGGGCAGTATTACTCTTTGTGAGGTATGTCTGTGGCCTTTCCACTTGCTGTAGTTGTCATGTGAGGTACATATCACATGAGGCATTGTGATGAGTACAGGGGAACACTGACCTATATTTCCGTACATGACACAACGTTTGTGATGACACGTACCATTTAGACAGATTACAAGACTAGTGTGGCACTGTGAATATCAAAGGGGAGGCTACAGTCCACCTGTGTCCCATGTTCCCTTCTGACACCTTCAGTGTTAGGTAGGCAACCACCTATCTGGTAGTTAGTGGGTAAAGTGTTTTGGAATGGGGTGTGGCACTGCAGTATCAAAACTGGTGTTCAGTCCATGCCTTGGTCACCAGGCACCTGTTGCAATACGTCTGACCCCGTGTCTCCCTCTCTCACTATATATATATATATATATATATATATTTATATATATATATATATATATATATGAATATATATATATATATATATATATATATATATATATATATATATGTGTATATAGACATATCTATATATATTCATATATATCCATATATATCTGTATATATCTATATATATCTATATGTGTATATATCTATATATCTATATATGTATATATCTATATATCTACATATCTATATATCTATATATATCCATATATGTATATATGTATGTGTATATATATATATATATATATATATATATATATATATATATATATATATATATATATATATATATATATATATATAGATATATACACACACACACACACACACACACACATACTTGTAAACATCCTTTGCTGTACATATACATGCACATATAGGCACATATGCTGCCCACATTTCATGGTGGGAATATCAATTATGAAACAGTTGTGAGACATACAATTATGTAATAATATTGCACAGTGTTGTGCAGAATGCATTTCTCTGTCCTCAGGCCATATAGCTGTAGCAGACCTCACTGGTTGTAACTCAGTCCCACAGCATTTACCCACCACATGACATATACCTGCACTGCTTGCTGTTTTCAATGCCACACACTACAACCTACATAGATATGTGCACATAGCAACCTTCAACTACATATATATGTTCAGCCTTCACTAACAGTTGCAATATGTCCCTTGCCCTATGCACATCTGCATATACATATAGATATGGACTGCTACCACATATGGAGGGTTCACAGTATGTAGAGTACCCTTCAGACACATCATTCGGATGCCAGCAAATACATCTCTGTTACATACCTTACCTTTGTATTTCTCACCTCTGTCTGTTGTACCTGTTGACGTGTTTTTTTTTTTTCTTTTTGGTTTGGTGTCTCCAACTGCCTCTGTTTGTTTGTCTGTCTCTGTCTGTCTGTCTGTCTCTCTCACTCTCTCTCTCTCTAGTTGATGCATTGATATTATTGCATGTGTGGACATCAAGTACAGGCTGCTTTTGTAGGTATCTGCACATGTGGATGTGATGGCCTCTGCACAAATTGGTGCCCACCATTTGGTAATTGCATGCAGCCTGCTGTGTGGTAATTGCAGTTCTCACTTTGATTTCAGGACACTGCTATAAAATGATAGGTTAGGTAGGCGTAGGCCTTTCAGTTTTGCAAGGTGGGGACCATGCTTGTTTGCTGTGGACACTGTTGTGTCAGTCAGAAGGTTGGTATATGTCTCATATCTGAAGCTGGGTTGTAGCCAGTGAAATGCATGCTGTACTGAAACCTGACTGTTGCTTCTTCCAGTACACTCTTCTCAGTGTGTAAGTTTACTCCCACCTCCTAATGCTAACACTGGATACATGGGAGTATGTACTTTCTTTTGGAATTAGGGAATTAACTGGCATACAACAGTAGTTATTGCAATGTATTCCTATGGCTTTCCTATTTTCCCTTTACATTCACTCCTTGTAATGCATGTTATATTTCTTTATTGAAATGTATTCCTATGGCTTTTCTATTTTCCCTTTACATTCACTCCTTGTAATGCATGTTATATTCCTTTCAGCACCAAGTTATTGTGTATCTGCTGTGGCTTAGTGGTACATCATACTAGACTGGTGAATCCAAGGTTTGGGGTTTGAGACTGACAAGGGTATTTCATTTTGCTGCTGAGCAGTACAAGGGCCTTGTCATACAGAGTGACTAAGGCACTTTTAAGCAGTTGTAAGCAGGTTTGCGTGGGTTAGCATGACTCTTAGCGATGCTAAGCTAAGCTTAGCTTAGCTTATTTTATGTTAGCAATACTAAACTAAGCTTGGTGTAGCTTATCATATCTTAGCAATGCTAAGCTAAGTGCACACATGCGCACACTGGTGCAAACACGCTTACTACTGTTTACAAGTGCTCATTCCCGATAACCCCCGTGCTCATTTATTTGACAGAAAAGTAAATGGGGAGATAGGAATGTGGTGATAAAGGGTGCACAAAGAAGGAAAGACAGTAGGGAAACCAGCTTGGGATGTACACGATGGGTGTGGAGAAGGTCCATAGCTGCCCATTTTTTTACCAGCAACAGCTGTGCATATGCAATACATTAGGTGGGATATTTGAAACCTTCCACCCCTGAGAGAGGGGTGTGGACAACTAAGTATGTTGCACTACCAATTATGAATATCAGGCACATGCACTGTTTGTGAACTGCTATACTGTCATTAGTACATTACTCAATTCTGAACAGTTTGTGGTTTGTTTGTGCAGACATTAGCACAGTCTGCTCAGGACAACTGGACATATTTCTGTACTGTGTATGCCTACCTACACCCTTGGTTGTGCCTGACTACACGGGTATATAGTACCTTTGGGTAGGGGTGCAGAACTGCAGAGTGCATTATTTATTATCATGTGATGTTTATCTTACTGAACATGCAGAGTTGCTGTGTACCTGTAAGTCTATGAAGGCTTGTAGTCTGTCTGAGTAGCTCCCACCTGTGGACTTATCCAGATGGTAGACAGAGGTCAGCCTAGTATTCTTTGACTGTGCACAACAGCAGTCTTTTCAGCACCTGAACAATGGCATTGTCACAGGTGGTTGCTAGCAGTACATGGCTACATCCTTTGATATTTCTGTGTTGTACTTATACATAAGGGCATGCTTGTGGGATTCATTCTACAGCTATTTGCAGAGTGTGTAACAGCAGACAAGCTGATATGCTTGTGTGTTTCTGACTTTTCCAGGCCTCAGATACTCTCACGTATATATTTGAACAGCCTCAGGGAAAGGAACATATAACTGGGATACACCTGTGATATAGTTCAGACATTTTGCAGTTCAGACTTTGGGGGATTCAGTGCATATCTATTACTACAACTTTTCTGATGTGCAAGCGGTGTCTACTCTCACTTATTGACATTTGTCATTAAGTGAGATTCAACACCTTTCTGCCGACTGTTAGTACATTTCACAGGGAGTCAGAGGGGCACAGCTAACATTTGTTTACAAATCAGGGTCATCACTGTAGAGCAGTCACTTTTGGGAGGTCTGGCCTGTGACCTATGCAAATATGCCAGTGTTTATCCTGCTCTGATACTGTGTGGGGTTTGTAAGCTGCTACTGTAACTTTATTCCCTACTAGCATGGCTGATTCTCTTTTCTCAGTCATGCCATGCAATTCAACAACACCTGCTGGTTAAGGCCCACAGAACAAGATTTGTGTTATTCCATTCCTATTTTCCCTTTACATTCACTCATGGTAATGCATGATATATTGCTTTCAGCACTAAGTTATTGTATATCGGCTGTGGTGTAGTGGTGCTTCTTGCAGACTAGTGAGTCCAAGGGCCCGGGTTCGAGAATGACAAGGGCATTTTATTTTGCTGCTGAGCAGTACAAGGGCCTTGTCATGCAGAGTGACTAAGGCACTTTTAAGCAGTTGTAAGCAGGTTTGCACAGGTTTGCGTGATGCTTAGCAATGCTTAGCTAAGCGCACACAAGCTCACACCCAAACACCCCCGCTAACTACTGCTTAAAAGTGCTTACTCCCGCTAACCCCCACGCTAATTTCTTTTAAAGAAAAGAAAATGGGGAGATAGGAAAGTGGTGAAAAAGGTGGCACAAAGAGGGAAAGACAGTAGGGAAACCAGCTCGGGATGTGCAGGATGGGTGTAGGGAAGGTCCATAGCTGCCCATTTCTTTACCAGCAACAGCTGTGCATATGTATGAAATTTGGTGTGAAATTTGAAACCTTCCACTCCTGAGAGAGGGGTGAGGACAACAAAATATGTTGTACTGCCAATTAGAATTATCAGTTTACATGTCCAGCTGACATGTGTGTGAATTGGGCAGCTATGTATGGGGCGTAATTTTTTTGTGGGAACAGATTGCCCTTTTTTTTTTTTTTTTTTTTTTTCAGGTGAGAGTGGAATGTGAGGTAGAGGATGTAGATATAATTGGGGAGGTAGGTTGGGGTGATAAACAGACAAGACAAACAAGATGCATACAGGGGCAAAGTTTGACACATGGGGTGGGTGAACACAATTGACGGGGAAGGTTGTTTGGAAATTGCAAGCCCATGAGCCCACAGATGGTAACAGTGGAACTGAGATCCCCACCCATGGGCAGTCACCACTGCACCTTCACAGCCCCAAGGGAGGCTGTGCTGGGGGCTGAGTAGGATGGGCAGGCTCACCAGAGAGACATGCCACTCTCGCCTCAAGCTGGCATAGGGGATCAGCGACTGAACGCTGCATCTCCCTACGCACCACAGCCCAGACCCTTCGAAGGGTGACAGGTGGCCCTTCTCCACCCATGCTTGCATGGGTGGGGACGAGCCCCATCCCCTGCAGTGCTTCCACCCAAAGTTGGCACAGGACCAATGGAGGAGGGGAGCCCAGGTTGGGCACCAGAGCTGCTGGTGCCAGGTGCACTCGTCAACTGGGGAGGGACAGGTGGGTCCACTGGGACCGGCCTTCCCATTCGTTCTGTGATTAGGTGTGTTTAATTACAACATAAACAACAGCATTCCAGATTAGTTGTAACAGCATGCAGTAATATTCCCATTAACCCAACACACCAAGGTTCCAACAGTTGAACAGCAAGCATAACACATGCATATATTGAACGACAGTGGATATTCCAACAGCATGCAGGGATGTTTGGTAGCAACAGGCCACCATGAACGTGGTATTTGAACAGGGCACATGCATCAACATCAATGCAAATATTTATAAAACAATAGGACATATGTCCCAACAAATATTTAAGGTTACATATACCCATTGAGGTGTGGAATTGCATGGTTTATGCACATACAGTAAGGTGTAGAAAAAACCTTGGTTATCATCTTATAATGACCTTTTAGTCTACACTACATTCCCAGTGACTGCAATTGTATATCCCCTACCTGTATTATTACACTTGCCACCATACATTAGGTTGTGTCATGGGTTTGGCTAGTTCAATATATGCCTGACCTATATCTGACATACTAACTGTCCAGGATGCAGATGTTACTGCTACATATTTCTTGTTTGCATTTATATTTCTTTATCTACATATCTGGGATGTTTTCACATGGCATTTTCACTTCGATTTGTACAGAACCCTGCATTTCTTGACACACACTCACATTTCTGGTGAATAATTACATGCTACACGTGTGCCAGGTTTACATATTCATGCCAGCCAGTAATGACTATTGTGGACTGTATATATGTTTCACAGCTACTAGCACTTCCATCACCCACTTTATATGGGACTGCATAACTCTGGGTTGCCAGAACATTTTCAAACAGTACTGTTTGTGTAATGCAAGGGTACAACAATATTTCAGACTCTGTGACACAGACACACTCTGGGTTTTAGACCTTTATTAATGATATTGCACACTTTTCCACAGGCTCACTCCTTTATTTGTTTTAACGGTGTTTATGGCAGACATGTTAAAGACATATTATACCTTTATTAATAGGTTAGAACAATCTTTTTTCAGGCTCACTCACTTATGTTATATGAAAGTGCCTGCAGGGATATTATTCCAGACATATGTTACCTTTCTTAATGGGTTACTGCACTCTTTTTCTGCCTCTCTGACATTTTTATCTGACAGTACATGCAGAGGACTTATTCAGGCAATTCTATGGCTGTTTTATTGGGCTACAACACTTTCTTTCATGTTCTCTCCCATATTTTATATAACAATATATGCAGAATAATCACTAACCTGCCTGGTGGTGCAGCCTTAGCAGCCTATCAGCATAGGCTTGCTGATTCGTAGCACGGTCACCTGCAGCTGTAAAGTAAATGAAGGGATATTGAGACATACCTATCCATTATACATACTCCATTATCAATTCTTACATACTGCATTCCATGGCTACATACTCAGTTGTGGGGCATTCTGCATCCCACAGGCCTCCTGTATCCACTGGTTCAGGCGGTCCTGCTTTCGTCTCTTCAGGTCTGCATGGTGGTGACGGACCTGCTCACCAGTCTGAGGAATACCTGTGGCACTGGTGAGGTCACAAGCTAACCGGTTCCAAGCCTCTGCCTTGTACTCCGTCCCTTGGAATGGGCCCTGCAGGAGTCTTGTCTCGTGACGGTGGACAAGGAGACAAACCATGTATTTGGACTCCTCGATGCCCCAACGTTGTGCTTGGAAGCATGAACCCTCTACTGCACCTGCCATTCTGACTGCAAATGTGAGCTACAATCAGTTATGGTGAGTATTCCCGCCTTTGGGGCTTAAATATGCCGCAGTTCCCGCACTTTTTTGTGATTGGCCGTTTTGTAAAATTCTCGTCTGACTGCAGACCTGTTTAGTAATGGTTAAACTACCATTCATAAGTTTATGAATGTTAATAGTGGCTACTTCCCCTATGTTGTCATGGCTTAGTGGTTCTGTACTTTGATTATGATGCAAAGGGTCCTGGGTTCGAACCTTGTCATTTTTTTATTTTAATACTGTCTAGACAGGCTAGGGGGTGTGGCTGCATTTAAGCAACTTAGCTCTACGTTGCTCCCTGGTGCCCTACGGTGCCCTGGTTGGCGCACACATCCACGCAAACACATTGCGCTGGGTAAAGAGCTTTTAAACTTTGGGCAACTCTATTGCCCTGGATGAAGTGCTATTAAACTATAGGCAACTCTGTTTAGCTGGGTAAAGCGCTATTAAACTATGGGCACCTCTGTTTAAATGGGTAAAGTGCTAATAAACTATGGGCACCTGTGTTTAGCTGTGTAAAACGTTGCTTAACAGCAGGCTATTATATATCTGGGTCCTTTAAAATATATATTTTGTTCACTGATACATTGGCCATGTCACTGCTTTTAATAAAATTTTAATCATATATGTCTGGTATTATTTCAAATACTGATTTAAAACATAAATAAGAAGGGGAGTGGGGGGACTCGAACTATGAATGCCTTCTCTTTGTGCATACTCTCTACCATTACGCTATTGCTATTTGGATTAATCTGCATAAGTAGTTCTTATATGCTCTTCAATGTCACATTTGCTAACTGTGGTTAAGCAATGGGCACAACCGTGCAAACAAGCGGAAATACGGGCAGCTATATCATGGATTTAAAACAAATAAAATTAATAGTTTATGTTTTATAACTGTGATGGGGGTTTACAGTGTCAGGGAGTGTGGTGTTGGGTGCAAGTACATTTGAGCGAACTCGCTGTTGTCTGTTGACATTATGCTTTTTAAAACCTTGCAGGGGCGTGGACATTTAGACTGCTCGGCAGTCGGACACACCCCCTGCTTGCCTACTCAGTCCATGTAAGAGTTACGGATGAGTCAGCATGCCCTCATGAATATTCATGGCACGCTGACGTCATACCGTTCAACTGCAGCCTCCGAGTAAGACATATTAAGTCTTACACGGAGGTTTTGTGAATCCGGGGGACAGTTTTTTAAAATGGACTATTTTTTTAAATGAAACACTCCATTGATTGGTTCATTTTTAACATGTGTTGAGTTGGTTTGTGCATTTTAAACTTTTGCACTTACTTGGTATTCATTTCTGCGGAAGTTACCATATTATCGGTGACGAAAAGCGTTTTAAGTTGTTAATAAATCTTTTTACATTTAAAACCATGCTCTACCTTGGACTTTTGGACTTGCTTTTTACTAGTTTGTTTTTGTTGTCCTTGCTTCTATCCAGCTCATTTGTCAAAAGCCTTGGTGAGGTCAAGATAGGCTGTGTAAACAACCTTACCCTTGTCTATGGCTTTGGTGGCTGCCTCAAAGAAGTTGATCAGGTTCAGGAGGCATGATTTGCCTTTCACAAAACTGAACTCGGTGGGGTCCAGAGTTTGGAGGTAACCAATGCCTTTGTTTATGAGTTCCATGATGATACGTTCCATGGCCTTACAGACCAGGCTCATCAGGCTAATAGGGCAACAGTTCCCAGTATCAGTGGTGGCTCCCCCTTTGTGGAGTGGGATAACTGTTGCTGTGCACCATTCAGTGGGCACAAAGCCTGATGTGAGGCTATGATTGAACATGGTGCTTAGGTGGGGAGTCAGTTCATTCTGAAGTTCATGTAATATGCAGCCTGGGATTTTGTCCACTCCCATGGATACTGTGTTTTTGGCTTTAGAGAGAGCAACTTTTACTTGTGTAGCTGTGATTACAGGGACTTTGCATTCTTCCTGTATACATATGGACCCTTTAGGGGGTGAGAGGGGGGTAAAGGTAGCACTGAATCTATCTGCCAGAATGTTGGCAATATCAGTTGGTTCTGTAATTTTCATGCTGTTGTGCTGTAACTTAGAGCATATCTGAGTGTTGCCATTGAGATTCTTGACATAGCTATAGAATGCTTTGTGGTTTTCCTTAGAATCAGTGGTGATTTTGTTTTCATGGCTAGCTTTGGAGGATCTTATAAGGGATGTCAGCTTCTTACTGAGGCTGACAAGGGAGCTCCTCCACTCATGGGATTTTAATCTCTTTTGCAACAGTTTCTTCCTTCTGTTGTACAGTTTGTTTATGGCAGGGTCCCACCAGATTGGCTTCCTTTTTCTTGAAGGATAGCGTCTTGGTTCTGTTTGGGATAGCATGATCCATGCACTTGTGTAAGTGCTTATAGAGTGCATTTATGTAGAATTCAGCAGTCATAACTGTATTGACCATCTGCATGGGTGTCATGAAGTTTCCCACTTCTGTCTTAAGAAGCATGAAGTTGGCTTTGGAAAAATTTTTTACCATGATTTCCTTAATAGGGGGTGGTAGGGACAGGATGTGGATATCTAGGGTGATTAGCTTATGGTCGGATCTGACCAATGAGGAGTTGACTTCAGGTGTGGAACAATTGTCACTCATGTTGGTAATGACTAGGTCTAGGATATTGTTGCCCCTGGTGGGGGTGTGGATAAGATGATCCAGGGCATTGGAATTTAAAAATTCCAGTAAGCGTTGAGTGAAGGAGTTGGTAAATGAGTAGTTTTCCCGGTTAATGGTGGGGTAGTTGAAATTTCCCATTATTAGGGTGTTTGGTTGAACCCTAATATTTTCTAGTACATCAAGAAAAGAGGAGTGGGAATCCTGGGGCATAGTGGGGGATTTGTAGCAGGCTACAATTTGGATTGCAGTTTTGTACAGAGCTAGTTGCACATGGATAACCTCGGATGCATTATGCTGAGCAACTAGACTAGAGGTGTGGATATCCTTAATGAATATGGACACACCTCTGCCTTTGGTGTTTCGGTCCAGGTTAGATGGCCAAAAAGTGTGGTATGAGTATATAGTCTGGTAATGCAGGGGTGCTCACTGGAGACTTGAACCAGGTCTCAGTCACTGCACAGATGTCGATGTTCTCCATTTTAAGGAGTGCCTCGAGGGAGTGCATTTTGAGATTTAGACTTCTAGCATTGAGTAGCATTACCCTCAGTTTTTGCTTGCCTGTTCCTGTTATGGTGGTGAATTTGTCATTTGAAGCTTGCCTATAAAAGGCACTATAGGGGTGGCAAGCGCCTTAGCCAGTATCTGGAATCACAGGGGTAACAGGTGCAAGCCATCTCTGGCAAAGCATTGTGGTCTGTTGACCATGTTGTCCCAGGCAGACAGATATATATATATTTACACATATAGTTTTTCAAATAACTTCAAATACTTACCACTTACCTCCTCTTTGTACACTTTTGGGGGCAAACAAGATCTGAGGTAATCAGAGGAAGGAGTTATGAGTAAAGAATGTATCCCATGTGCTTGCTGAATGCCTAGAGCTGGAATATTGGCCAAGATGGATCCCACACATTGGATCCGAACCCACAAGTGAGAATAAAGGACGAGATTGACAACACACATGGAACTTTATGGTAACAAGATAACTTATTTTTATTTCCCTGCAGTCAAGTACATTGAATTACCCACACCTGAGTCCTGTTCTCTAAGCATTAGTCTATGGTCAAAGATCGTCCTCACCTTATCCAAAAAACTCCAGCATATCATCAACATAAAAAGTGAGTTGCATGGGCTATATAGCTAGAATTAAGGTGGCATGAATTTATTAATTAATTAGCATTTCTTTACCAGGAAAACTTGGCTGGGCTTTGGCAGGACCATTTTTGGGGGAGGCCCAAGGAGAATACTCCACTGTTAAATCTTATAAGATATCTTATAATATAGTATAATATAATCTAATACAGTACTATACAAGCAAAACAATGAATGCTATCACATGCAAAATACAAAAATTAGTATACAAAGAAAAAAAACAGATGTGATAGATCCTAGAAATCATTATATTCCCCAGAGTTACACTTCAGTTTTAGGAAGGAACAATGACAATGTTAAGAACATCCATTGGGTAAATAGACAGCTTTAATAGAATGTGAAGGGCATTACTACTAGATAGCAGATTGATTAGTTAGAGGTTCTAAGTGTCGTTAAGCCACTGGGTCTTCTGATGAAAGCCAGGGAGCTTAGATTATGCAAAAAGACCAAAAGGACACTATACTTAGAAGACAGATGGATAGATTTCTAATAACATTTAGCCAAAAGAAGAGTAGCAAAAACATAGTTTGCAATCCAAAAAGTGGGGCATAATGTTTGCTTCGAAATATTGTGGTTTTATTATTTGTCCTGGGAGAGTATTTCAACATTTGGAAACATGAGCAATACATTGTTTCATCATGCTTATTGTGTGATCTCTACACTTGGGCAAGATATGCATCCTTAGATCTGGGAGATGTAGATGTGCAGTACCATAGTATTACTGTCTTTGTTCTGTTGATGAAGTATACTTTGTGCCAGTTTATTTTTGGTGGATGGGGAATTCAATCAGGGTTGTTGGATGAGTGCTAGGTATTGATAGGTTTTACTTTGGAGGTGGGTTGCAGATTTTGCTTTTTTATTATAATATTTTTTAACTTTTGATAAAAGGAAGCAGTTGATATTTGTTAGTAGGGGAGAGGCATAGGAACGATTTGGCAATGGATATGTGAGAACAATGGTCTTTCTAGATTGCCAGGTGATAAAGGTAGATGCTTTGCAGAGGAGACTTAGTTTTATATGGATTTTTGATAGAATTTTGTATGTGTAAATCAAATTTTAGATGATCATCCATGGTGACCCCAAGTAATTTAGTATGCGTGACATCCTCAAGTCTACTGTTTTTGTGTTTTTTGTGTGGATTATATAATAAAGGTATTTTTTATGATCAGAGTATTGTTTTGAGATGAAAAGTAGAATTTTTGTTTTGTTTTGTTTGGGTTTAGGAGAAGGAAAGATTCAATGGAAGAGAAGTATTGTTGATCACTGTGTTAAAAGTGTTGATCTTCAGAGAGTTACTATTCCTCCAATTTTGGATGCACTGTAGGCCTTCAGATAGGGATTCTACAGTAAACAGTAGATCCAGAGGAAACATTATCATATACTTGCCATTAATAATGAAGACCAATCCCCTGAGTGTGATCTCTCAATGGATGTATATGTTTAGAGAACAAAAGACCAATAATGACACCCCATGGGATACAAAAATTTACAGGTTGACAGAAAAAATAATTAAGTTTTTGATCTACCTTCTGGTTAAATATTGATTGATAGGATGTAAACCAGTTCAAAATGGTACATAGATGTCCCAGTAATTTTGATATAAGTCGAATATTAATTTAATGATTTACCATATTAAATGATGATTGTAGAGATGAAATAGGACCAATACATTGAAGCAATGCTTGTCACTCTCCATAAGGTGATAATTCAGTAACTTAATAAGAGCTGTTTCAGTACTGTGTATAGCCTGAAACCTTTATTTGTTAACCAGGGTGATGCATTATCCAAAATACACCTTTTCCAGATTCAGCCGTGGAGCATTATCTAGTTAAAAGACTTGCTCTGAATTATACAGTAAGCAAGTGGTGAGAGGGGGAATCAAACAGTGGACTACAAGAAGTGCATCATTAACAGTATCATGGTCTTAATCCCCTGCATTAATTGCAAAATTGGCAAAGGTCATGAACTCGACAGCCTTTTGAGATGGAGTCAAGCTGCAAGTCAAGAGGTTTCACAGTAACCTGAACAGTAAACTAACAGTTAGAAATGGGTAATAAATAGACTAATAATTAAGATTGAGAGTAGATTTATTTCCTCAAGACAGATGTTACCAGTTCTTCCTTAACTGTCGGTGGAAGTTCTTCAAATTTTGAAGAAGAATGGAACGGCTAGTAGATAACTGGGCCCAACACATGAAGGCAGGCAAAAGCCAATCTTGATGGACAAGTGCCTAAACCACAGATTACAGGCTCTAAACTACATTCCTGAAAACAAAAATATAAGCTCTTGGCTATCCCAGTTTAAGACTACTAGGCCAAAATTTGGCCAAATTTATTACAAACAAGATTAGGTAGTGGTTCAACAAAAACAGGAACTCCCCACAGATAATGTAAGGAAGAAAGTCTCCTAAGTGATGCAAGCTGGGTGCAGGGATATGAAGGGCCAAATCATATTCCTCAGAGAAAAGTGCCCTGTGGAAAGAAAGATAGGCCAGTTTATACCTCTAAAGACGTTTCACTCATTCAGCCTAGTTTCTATAAACTTACTTCTTGAGGTTATAGTTTTCACCCTCCTCATTTATTGTCTTCCTTCTATGTAGGGAGTTTTTGACATGTTCAAACTAAAGAAACCAATATTATTTTTAAGGAAGCTTGTATCATAATAGAAAGTTTTTTTGCATGGGATGTAGCAGGGATGACACTTATATGCCTACTACAAGGTTCAGCAAAACAATAATGAGGAACCTTTGTTAGAATAGTTTAGATTTCAGAGCTCATAGATTGTAGAAATAAGGAATTTAGTTTTAAATAAGAAAGTGCAGATTTAGCTTAAGTCTAAATTTTACTTAACTTCTAACAATTGTGGTTTGATTAATAAAGATAGGCATTTCTGCTACAGGATGGGGGATGATCTTTTTCTCTGAATATAGTTCAAATTCTTTCCATCTTTTTTTTTAAATACATAGAAACATTACAGATTGTCCAGTGCATAATCACTTTCAAATGTCTACTATTAATATAATTGTGGGAGGTTAACAAATGAGAGTCTATCTCTGTGACAAATGAAATGCTTATCTGTATGTCTGCTCAGCTTTTCATTAAATTAACAATTAAGCTTTTCAGTGTCCGGTACTTATTTCAAAAATTGAAATTAAATAACACCACAGGAGCATGTCTTCATTATTAAGAACTGATGAAGTGAAATCCTTTTGAGAGCTCATTTTCGACTGCCTATGCTGGTAATTTGGAAGGGTGTAAAGCCATTATTTTAGAGCAGCTGCTGTTCAGAATTGGGAGGCTTGTCAGTTATGGAAAGGCTTTTGTTTAAAGAAAGCATCTTCATTGTGGAACACAGTACTCTAAAATCAAATAGTACTAGTGATGAATGTAATTGTAAAAGTCTGATTGCTGGGATTTAATTGGCTTTAATTATGTGTTATGTCTCATTTTTTTATCTATTGCTGTTTATCTTTGCCATTTGTGCTCTTAATACTATTAAAAAGGCTTTTCAAAAGCTGTAAGAAATGTTGACTATTTTTTCTCTGTTGGAACTAAGCTGGATTTTATAAAGTTTCTTTATGCATGTCACTGCCCTTAGTCTTTTTTCGGATATTATGATTTATTTTCTGCTGTATTATAGGTCGGGTCACAGTTTGTTGGCCACACAGAAGTGCACTGTCAGTCAATATTATGTAATAGAGTTTGCACTGCAGATAAGCAGTATGTTTTAAGGTCAGCCAAACAGAAAAGTGTTCATCAAGCCTAGACTTGGCATCAGAGTCCAATATTCTTCTATTTAAATTTTACCCCCCCCCCCCCACACTAGTCCTCTAAGCAGTGCAGCTTGACATCAGTCCAGGGCGCATAAAAGATCAGATGGATGAAGCCTACATGTGAAAGAAGCACAGTTACTTCAGTGAGTCTTAAAGCAATGTTTTAGGCTATCTACAAATGCTAAGACAACACAAAAAACTTAACTACCAAATTTTTACAAATATAATAAATAGCTGCTTTGTATATGACAACATTTTTAATGAATAATATGCTGTGGGCTGCAAGAAACTCATATGAACTGCCTGTACTGGACAATGAAAGAACTATGGGAAGGTAGTAGTAGATTGATCAACAGTTATATCATTCATAACTGACACAGAAGCACAGAAAGATAAAGCCCTTACTGTGCCTCAGACAGCCTTTGTGCGATTAGTAGCACAGGCATTTGAGAGGCTACAGATTGAGGATAGGAGTGAGTGTTGATGGTAGCTTACCCATCCTAGAGGAGAAGAAAGGCAGTCAAGGCTCTCCACAGTAATCAATGTATGAACCTGGCAAGCTTCATGCTGTGTAAGCTGTGAGCTCCTTAGTTAAGAGTTTACACATATTCAGAAGCACTCATGCACTTCCTGATGGCAGTGATTGTGGACCTGTTAAGGCTACCACAAGGAGAAAGGAGGTACAGCACACTTTCTAGCAGCAGTAGGACACTAAACTAGCATTCTCAATCTACTCCCTTATCATGGGCATGGGTTGATGTGAGCCTGGGGGAGGCTGAAGAAGGTCCAGTAGACCTGGTCAATTCGAAGAGGAGCTGGTGGCAGTTGATGGTCAGCAGCAACATGAAAAAAAACAGCCATGACATTCAGATTCTGCTCTCCACCAGTTTAAGACTGGAATGTTATAAATGGGGCAACTTTATTACAACCTACATAAGGTAGTGGCCCAACCAAGAGAATGGCTCAGCAATTAAGTCAGAGGTAGAGCCACCAAACAGGAAAACTAAGTTAGGAGTCAAGACTATATGTCCTAAATGATGGGTTACAAAAAAAAAAAAAAAACAGTCAAAAGATCAGTTTAACCAAACAAGTATGAACTCTAAAAGCAGTTTGTGACCTTTTCCCAGAGAAAGAATGGTACAAAAAGTACAAAATCCAAGGAGACTTTATTGAGATGAATGGACAGGTGATCTTGCATTTTGAGGAGCAGATGCAATCACTTATGTACCCTAGTTCTTGGTGGGGGTGGAGTCCTTAAATTGATTGGACCACAGTGAGGTGTTGGATGGGTGTGTTTTTTTCTCTCCTCCAATGGTCAATCAGTGCAGAGTTATAACAATCATTGATTTTTAAGGGAACTTTAAGTTTCGCCAATCAGAAGGAAGAAAGCTTAGTCCTAATTTGCATTGTCAGTCTCAGGTTAATTTGCATGAGAATCTAAGGTTACACAATCAGAAGGACAACAGCTTAGTCTTAAGTTGTATGTTTTAGACTAATAAGTGCCCCAATGTAGGTAATGTCATCGGAGGTTCCCTGTACTGACAATCTATTTGCTTAGTACAGCAGTTAATCCTCACATCTAAGAAAAGCTAAAATGTCACACCAATAACTGCAAACCTACCACCATATTACAATATACTATAGGTCTAAATGCACTGGAAAAGGCATTCCATGATTTTGTATGTACTTGTATATAGGAAACAATATATCAAACAGGACCTGATGAAGCCCACAGAGTGAAAGCGAGCACAAATTAGCCTGAAACTGTGCATTGTTATATCTCCACACTGATTGGCCAATGAGGGACAAAAAAGAACAACCATTCAACATCACAATGTGGTTAATTAAAGTAAGGACTCTAACATCCACCATCCCCTAAGAACTATGGTATATAAGTGATTGTAATTGCTGTAATCCTTGTAATGCAAGATTGCTTGTCCATATGCTTTAATGAAATGTCCTTGGATTCTTAACTGATGGTATCATCCATCCTCTATGAAGAGGGCATGAAATGCTTTTAGAGCTCATACCTGCCATAGAGGAATTTGAGTAAACTAACTGATCTTTTGTACTGTTTTCACTGTTCCCTGCTGTACCTTAGCAGTTTAGGTAGGATTCACTGGATTTGCCTTTTCCTGACGAGAAAATCGATTTTTGACTTTCTGAAATGATGGATTACCAAGATAATGACCTCTGCAAAGCCAAAACCTCTCATAATACAAAGGAATTCCTGACTCTGAGCTACAGAATCCCTATCAACCCAGAAGATTTCTGAATGAATGAATTAATTAACAAAACTGCAGTGCAGTGTTTGCCTAAAAGAAAGTGGTTAAAATAATTGCAGCAAACTTAATCACTAAAATGTAGAATGTAAGTTTTTAAAAAAATTATGTTTACATGTTTTAAAAATACACTGTTCAGTCCACTTCTATCTGTATTAATGTAAAGCATCAGCATTAGAGATGAACAGTTGAATACATCAGATGGCTTTAAATAAGTGTGAAGTTATAGTGCTTAAATGTGCTATGATTAGGGTAGACACTTCAATCAGGCAGACATCATACTGCAGTTAAATATTTCAGAAATGATTTTTATTGTGATTACATTAAATGATGCAAAGCACTTCCAAGTTTTTCTTCTCCTTCAGGTGCCATTACTTGATACACGAGTCTGTCAAGGAATTACCACATGCAAGTAATTATTGCAGTACTTAACATGTGATCATCAAGCACAATTTTTAATGTGATAATTTTGCCAGTTATTCACAGTGCAGTTAAACTAACACTGAGGCATGATACTGGAACATGGGGGTGTTAGTCAGTTAATCTTTCATGCTGTTAGTGAAAGCAATTTGGCTGCAAGAAGAACTAAAATCATCTTAGAGATAAACTATTGTGTGCAATTAATGCAGTTACAGTAAAAATACTTAGGAGAAATTGAAATGATCATCTTTAATACTAACTTGAATATAATACCTTATCTTTAACATCATATTAATTTGAAAAATATTCTGGTGTACCATTAAGCAAAATGCTGATGTCAAAGAAGAATGGATATTTGGATGGGTACACAACCTTTGACTCAAAATATTTTTGCATTCGTACCCACGCTGTTCCGTAATATAAGGCAAGGTTTTCTGCATAGGTACTCTGCCTGTCAGTATTGCGTAGGGCCCTGTACCACTATAAACTTCTGCAGCATTTATTCTGAGGAATGAGTTATCAGTTGAATCATAATATTACAGAATCTCTAGTTTACAAAAACAGACTATTCATAATGACAATGTGTCATATTTCATATTGTTACCTTAAAACAGTTTCATTTTGTAGAGGCCTAGGACTTCCTTACCTTTCCAAAGTTATGTGATGCCAATACTGCAGTATTTATGTAAAGGGTGTGTGCAAAATACCTACAAAACTGTGTTGCTGCAATTTAATGGTGCTGAGGTCAGTGCATTGAAAAGTGTGGAAATCATTTTTAATAAAACTGGATTCACTGATGTGTAATTCAACATCTAGGAGACAAAGTGGCACAAATCACTTGTACCTTTTGAAATGATACCTAGTTTCACATCTGGAATCCAACTTCATTTCAGCATTTGCTATATAAATGTGAGTTCAGAAGGGTAAGAAGGAAAATCTTGATAAGAAATTACATTAACACAGGCTCTAAATGAGGGTTAGGTACAAAGCTGGCTCTTTATGGCATATCTAACACTGTACACTCAGACAGTTTATTATATGGGTGCAAAAACATCCATTAAAAAAATGTCCGAACACAGGAAGCTATGATAAAAAATAGAAAGAGGGAAGTTCAAAGATACAGCCTGAAACCAGTAATCTGACTATAATGACATATGCTGTTTTTTGGTAACATTTATTTCTATTAGGCTCTGTAGATATGTGCTTTAAGATCTAAGAGATTAATGCTGATTTAATGTCAAAGATTTTGAGAAGATCATCATCTTTAGCCTGCATAAAAGTTAAAGCAGTTTGGAATAAAATGTCACTTTTATGACTAACATATGCTACCTTTGATCTTAGATTATCACAGCAGGTAACATTGCCATACACGTTCACTGTAACACTCCAAAATCACATATTTTTTTCTCTTGGGCTTCTAGTAATGGTAACATGTCTGCATTGTTTATAAGATTATGAAGTAACAGCTGCTGCATCTATCTACGTGACATTTTCAGATCAAAATGCTATCAGCTTACTTATACATCACAAGAGAATGAAAGCAATTATAATGGTGAATTGTGCTTGTGAGGGATATAGATATCATTAGCTATATATATTAAGAATTATTTTCTTTGAAAAATAAACACATATTCTGATATGAAATTTTGAGATCCTTTCCCTTCCTGATGTCATGATTTAGAAAATGTGAAATATATCATTTTTATATAAGAAAAAAATGAATAAAATCTACAAGAAAAGCTAGCCAAGCTAGAGTTTTTGCTATGTGATACCTTAAACTTACTGTAGTAGCTTGGCTAGGCTTCTCCTGTAATTTGGGATATTGTGCAGACACCTTAATGGTTATGGACATCACTGGGGTAAAGACCATGTGTTTCTGAACTAAAGCCAAACAAGCCACTTATGCTGTGCTGACAAGGTCATAAGAAGGCTGAAACATGCATGACTACAACTAGTGGGGTTTGGCTTTGTTGGCCTGAATGTAGCCACAAAGACTTAAAAAGACAAAATAAAAAGTTATGGACATTCTTAGGCCATATAGCTGGAACACTTGATGTCCTTAAGGTGTTATTTACATATATCCCATGGGCCTGGGCCTCTACTACAGGAGGTTTAAGGTATCACACAGTGAAAACTCTAACTTGGCTAAGTTTTTCTCATAGTTTTTACTAACTGGTTTGCCTATGTGGCCTTTTTTACTTTTTGGTTTGTATATAACTAAAAACAAGAAAGGGTACAGCACTGTGTTCTTCAAAATTACATTGCTATGGTCAGATTAGCTTATAGTCCAGATTTTTACACCGTTATAGCTGTGTCTTCTCTAAGCTCCACAGCAGTGATATCTGAAGGGTAGTTCTATGAACTATAATTGTAAAAAACATTGATATATACAATAAGCAGAAATAGTAACACAGTATGGGATATATTCATATGCATGTTAATCCTCTTTACTGAGATTTGCAGAGTTTTTCAAATCTGTTCTATTATCAGCTGCCCTTCACTCCTTAAGAAAGTACTTCCCAGATTTCCTTCACAGCTGTGTCACAGAAGTTTTCTTTGTTTCCATGTGATCAATATTCAGATACTTTTGTTGCATGGTGCCACAAATTCAAACTGCCTAGGGATGATGGCTGTCCTTGTTGGAAGTGTCACTGCATTTAGCCTATAGGGAAACATATGGATCCAAAGAGTAAGGTTGGGGTTGATGTCAAGGGATGGGGAGGGCAAAACCAAACAAAAAAAAAACTTTAATTACACCTGGAAAACTGTGAACTATGAGAAACATTTTCATCAAAAAAGAGAAAAAGAAAAAAACTACATTGAGCTGTGCTCAGTGCACCACCACTGTTGGAGTTGGTCTGTTGTGGGTTGTCTGCACAAGAGCATTTTTCCCTATAAGACACCTACAACATTTATACAAATGTAAAAATCCAGGTCTGAGACTCAAATAGCCTATGCAAATAAACACACCCTGAGCTGCTGTACATCCTTGAAAAAATAACTAGGTATTATCCCATGCCTTATTGATAAGTCCACTCATACAGCATCCAAAGCAAACCAAATTCCAGTTATAGTCATCTGAGCCCCTGCAAGCATTCTGTTGAAACCATGAACCAGTAGCTCCCTACAACATTTCTAACTAACCTGATTGAGATGGCTGTCTTGAGGCAATGTAAGAATTGTCTCATGCCGTTTAAGGTTCATCTACTACTCAAACAGCATAAAATAGTGTGTGAGAAATGAACAGACAGAATGTATTGGAAGAAAAAAAAAACCTCACATACAGTAATCTCAGACAGTAAAATCATTATCAGAACACCACAAAACAAACACCACACCTCATTACTGCCATCACAATACACATAATGCATCATATACTTATGTTTGAAAGATTAACTTGCTGAAATTTAAAGGAAAACTCCAACCTCTCATACAGTTTAACTGAGTCGTTAGGTTTGTTTTCTCCCTACAATATGATTCCAATACTGAGTAGGTACCAGAAACCTGCTTGTAATTTTTAAAACTATTATTTTCTTGCACTGGAGTTAAAGGAAGGGAAGGCCCACCTACTTTTTTTTTAAACTCAGTGGCTCACATACTTTGCAGAGAAATTCGTCTCCACTTGCATGACATATCATAGACACAGCTAAATCTGTAGTTTACCCTGTCAGGTACTGCTGTCAATCTTAGATGGGCAATTAATCCTGCTAATATCAGGAGCACAGCAGCTGATACAAAAAAGACAGAAAGCTGTGGAACTGTTTTCCACTGTTTTATTGCAGATGGAAGGAGAACTTAACACTCCTCTGTTATAGCAAAACAAAGCAATTAGATCAGTCATGGGTTTAAAGACAGTTGTCAACTCTTGACAAGTTTACATGAGTAGCAACAGTATTGAAATGCTAAGCTTTAAATGTTATTAATAAAAGTTTATATGGTAAGATTACTTAAATGCAGTATCAACAATTTCTGTGACATTTAGAGAAAAGTCAGAAAATATTTTTTTCTTGTAAATATCAATGCATTTACCATTTTCATGCCTCCACCACCCCACCCCCACACACAGGCCAGAACTGCAGAAAGAGTGTCAGGTGGCAACCCTACCAACTTGGTGCACTGATACTGTTCATAAAAATGTCTTTTATGCTTTTTTTGACATTCTTACAGAGGGGCATGGGTGCACATCTGGTACATGCAGATCCATTGTAAAACATTCCCACTGACTTTGAGTCAGTCCTTAAATTGTTAGAGTGCAACCATAATATACAGCTCAATTTACTTTAACATACATTTACTATGTGCCTTTTGAATTTACTTTAACATACATTTACTATATGCCCTTGCATTAAAAACACTAAGAAAAGGAAATCAGATGTACTTAACTGCGTTTAAATGCACGCGCGTGCGCACACACACATACACACACACACGCACACACACACACACACACACACACACACACACACAAACACACACACATATACAGAAACACACGCACACACGCACACACGCACGCTGTGTGTGTGTGTGTGTGTGTGTGTGTGTGTGTGTGTGTGTGTGTGTGTGTGTGTGCAATATGTGTACAACATAGTATAGTGAAACATTATTAATGTATACATTCTAGTAAATGTTGCAAAAATGATTTACTTGGTCACTGTCACACATTGGCTATGTGTTGCGTATGCAATCTTGGTCAAAGTCTTTATGTCAGTACTTTTTTTTCTTTGTATTGCTAAGTGCATTTAATAATTGTTATTATCTTTTCCAATGTAGCCTAAGTTGTGGCCAAAACGGGTCATGGTACCAGTTCACTTTTCTGGTTACGAAAGTATAAGTAATTATGAAATAGAAAATCAGAGGGTGAACATGACAGAAATAATTGAGGAACTAACAGAGCACATTTTAAGTCTGCATCATTCATGAGACAGAAAAATCCTCCCACTGAAGGTATTGGGATATAGCAGACAGACTAAGTTTAGAGTCCTACTACTTGTCACTTGTAAATGCACAGCAAGGATAATTTACTACAGTGACAGTTTTCACACCTCAGAGTGTGGTGGGAGGATTTGTCAAATCTTTTAAAACTACAAAGGACTCCTTTTACAAAAAACTATGTATCTTTTGCAGCAAGCAGCTAACAGCTATTTATAACATAGAACAAGCTCTGACAGACACATAAATGAGGCTCACTCAGGTAAACATAGAAGCAGCTCTGTTACAGAAGGTGTGTTTAGATGACAGTACTGCACTGTCCTGCCATTCTATCTTAATGGCATGAAATAAACAGCACCACTTCCTTATGTCTAGCATGAGTCATATAAAGAGGACTTGAAATGTATTCTGGGAAGAAGGAATGAAAGCAAGATTACAAGATCACATTACCGAGGCAGGACCCATCATCCACCATTCTGAAGGAAATGCATTAAAATTGTAAAAGAACCACTTGGAGTGATTTTGAGGCATTAAAATAGCTCAAAAACAAAGATACAATGAAAAAAAATATGTTTTTTGACTTCTAAGGTGGAATTTTCCTTTAAAAGACATCCAAAACACAACACAGACACAAAACACACACATAGGAAGTTAAGCCTAACACCTCACACAGCACAAGATGTCCCAAAGACATAGATGCTGAACCCATAAGGGAGTTGATGTCCTTAAGGGGTCATTTGCATATATTCCATGGACCTCCATTTCAGGAGGTTTAAGATATCACACAGTGAACACTCTAGCTTGGCTGGGTTTTTCTTGCAGTTTTTACTTAATGGTTTGCCTGTGTGATTTCTTTACCCTTTGGTTTGCAAGCAGTAGATGAAGGTAAAACAGTGCACACTGCATACCTTGACCTGGCTAAGGCTTTTAACACAATCCCTCATTTGGGCATAGTTCTCACAGATAAGATGCATTAGATTTAAATAGGGGAAGCTACACCAACATAAAGATCAGTCACCTGTAGAATACCCAGGGTTTTGGTGATGAGACTCCTTCTGTTTGACATTGAATTCTCTGAAGTAATATCCAATACCAAAGGGTTGTGGCTGACTAGGTTTGTAGTTGGCTGCAAACAATGAGCAAATAATGAATCCTTAAATCCCTTAGTCAGTCTGCCTAAAGGTTTTTCCCAAACAAATAAGTAGTGCCAGAATCATGGACTGAAATCAAATGCTAAAAATACATTATCGTATCCTTTGGGAAGCTGTCTACCCTAGGGAACTACTACGCTGACAATACAACTATGAGAGCTGTCCCAACTTTTAGGAATTTGAGAGTTTATGTGGGAAATGACCTTTCTTTTGACTAACATGTGTCTACTGTCTTAAGAAAGCCCTTCTATATCGTGTTGCTTATAAACAGAGGGATTGTAACTAGGTTTAGAGATGTCATTCTCCCCTTTACTCAGCCCTCATTAAGTCAATCCCCCTTTGACATGTATTTGCCCAGAAAAATGCAACAACTGAAACACCCACAGAAATACTTTAATAAAAGAATACAAAGTGTGATGCCCCATCACCGGCCCAGTAATGAAGGAGCTTCAATCCTCACCACTGGCAACAGTAGGGGATGTACACACTGGGAGCATGACAGGTGCACACACAGTGTTTCCAGATGGAGCTCTCTGCATCAAGTGTAACTTCCATTAAGAGCACACAGAGACCACAGTCAGTCTGGGGTTGATTTCTCTCTTTTTCTCCAGATCCCCAGTAAGACTCCCCATTGGCACAGCTATAGAATTGAGATCTCAGGTGAGTGAACAAGCCACGGCCTCCAGCACCCTCTCTATCCAACCAGTGTTTTGTGTCCCTGCTCAAGTAGCTTCAATCGACGATAGGGACACCCCCTCAGGGTATCTGGTAGCATAATCTACTACCACTAGGATATACTTTTTTCCCTGTGGAACTTGGGGTACTCAGAAGCCCCACAATATCCATAGCTACCCTCTGAAATGACTCCTCAATCACAGGCAAAGGCATCAGAGGAGCTTTCACCTTGTCTCCTGCCTTGCTTTCCTTTTGGCACTGCTCCCAGGTCCTACAGTACCCTGTTATATCTCTGGAAATCCCAGGCCAATAAAAGGTTTGCATAATATGTCTCTTGGTACGCTTTATGCCCATATGACCTGCAAAGCGAATATCATGGGCTATAGCTAGAAGTGCCAGATGGTAGGCTCTAGGCACTACCAACTGTTGTATTCTCTCACCTGCAAGCCTTCCCTCAGGGGTCAAGTCTCTATACAATAGCCCTTTTTCCCAGTATACAGATTCCCCTTTTCCTTGACAATCAGGTGCCTCACGAGCTACCTCCCTCAGGCCTTGTAATGTAGAGTCTGAAAGCTGACCCTGTCTGAACTCTCTCTTTGTAACCCTTCCCAGCCCCCATTCCACAGGATGTAAGGTGTTCTCTGACAGCGGTGTCTCACTGTCAGCCTAGGTACTACTATTCACCTTTGCCCTTGCAGTCACTCTGTCTAAGGGAACATCCGTATCCACAAGCAGCTGTGGCTCACCTTCAGTCTCACTGCTACAGGGCAGCTCCCTTCCTGAAGCAACCACAACACCAGTCCTGGCTGCAAGTGCGCAGTCTGTCTGTGTACCCCCCCCCCAGTCTACCAAACCCACATGCTTGTCTGCAAGCCTGACTGCATGTCACTGCATGTACAGAAGGTACAGCATTAGCAAAATCATTCCCTATCAGGACATCTGTATGGAATCCTCAAACACACCTCTTTACTGGCTTCCTTTCCCAGTCAAGGTGAACTCTAGCCAAAAATATTTGGAATACAGTACGTCCTAAAGATCTGGCTGAAGTAGAATGCCCAAGCAAGTAGTGCTCCTCTTTCACCATTGCAGGCTTCACAATGGTTAGTTCAAAGGCTGTGTCTCTCTTAGCAGTGGCCTCTTTTCCATCTACTAAGTTAGGATATAACCTTTTGTGGTAGCTTATTACCTTTGTTGTCTCCAGACAACTTACTGCTGGCATTCTGTCATTCCCACTTACTGGATCTCCCACCTTTTGTTCCCCACCTTGCCTCCATGGACATTTATATGCTACATGGCCCCACTGGTTGTACTGAAAGCTTTTAACCCTTGGTCATGGATGTGTACCTGGACTAGTGGCTTCCCCTGCTAGTGGAGGACTCTGTTAGGCTGATTTAGGCTGCCCACCATGGGTTTCCTTAGTCCCATGAGCAGCACTGGGTATCCCTTTCCTGTGCAGTGATGCCTTGCTTGCTAGGTATAGGTCTCCCTTCTTCCCCAACTCATCTGCAGTATTGCATTCCCAATCTGCTAACCAGATTTTCATATCCTCAGGCAAAGTGTTAAGGGCTTGTTCCCTCTAAAAACGTTCTGCTAGCCCTTCAAAAATGGTGACTTGACACACACTCACCCAGCTATGAAAATAAGTGATTAACTCAGCAATATATTCTCACACACATTCATCTGCCTTGCATCTATGCTGTTTACATACCCTTTCAAGCATATTAATACAACTATCAAAATTATCACACTCTGTAAATTGTGGAAGAAATTTACTGACCTTTGTGGCTTCTGGGGTTCAGTCATTCCCTTCCTCATTACCTCTATGACCCTGGTGAAGAGTCAGCATCTCTTTCTTATGTTCCATCTGCCTCTAATTCTCTTCAGCTTCAAGATGTCTCAGTCTCTCCACTGATTCTAGTGCCATCTGTTTCTCCTTTTCTTCAGCCTCGAAATGCCACAGTCTCTCTGCTGATTATAATTCGGTTTGGCCTCCAGTTCAAGTCTCTTTAACTCCAGATGGATTTTTAAGCCCTCTATGGAAAGCTTGATCTGTCCATTTTCTGAGAGTTGTACATCTCCAAGACCAGCCTGGTTGTCCTACTGGTTACTGGTCTGTGATGCAGCTGTGCCCAAGGCTGAAATAATTTCTGTTTTAGCCAAATTGGCATGCACCAGTCCTTTGGCCTGGCACATCTCAGCTAACTGGGTCCTTGTCAGCTTGCCATACTCCTCTGCTGACATCCTTGCCTGCTTTCCCTGACTAACTAAGCTAACAAAAAAATAAATAAAGCTATTGTGATATGAAACTCTGAATGTTCACTGTGTGGTTGATTGAGAGCACAAACACCTTCTTCAGTGACCACTGTTTACATGATACAGGAGTTCAATAGCCACAACACTCAATTCTAATATATGGATATTCCACCACTGCCAACCAATTAATATGTGACGCCCCAACACTAGCCCAGTAATCAAGGAGCCTCAATCCTCACCACTGGCAACAGTGGGGGATGTATACACTGGATGGATGACAGGTACACACACAGTAATTCCAGATGCAGCTCTCTGCATCAAGTGCAATTTCCCTTAAGAGCACACAGATACCACAGTCAGTCAGGAGCTGGTTTCTCTCTCTTTCTCCAGATCCCCAGTAAGACTCCCTGTGTCCAACCAGTGCTTCATGTCCATGCCCAGTAGCTTACACACACACACACACACACACACACACACACACACACACACACACACACACACACACACACCTGGGAAAGGCTGGCACAGGTTTACTAGCTATGCCCCCTTTTACCCAGATTATAATGTAGTTATTACTGCCACCAGTTACTCCTTATCAGCTACTTTAAGACCATTAACAAAGGGTGTCCAATCTTACCGTATAATGTTACCATCAATATAAATGGTAGTTTGACCAAGAGCAAGGCTATTAGGAGTGGCCCACAGTGTCCCCAAATAAGTATGCAAGTACTTTTATAACTTAAATATGTCTCAAAAATATCAGCCACAATGATAGGTTTAAATATATTTAATAATAAATAAAAAAGAAAAAGAAAATACTCAGTAAACAATCACAGTTACATCAGAGTTCAAAATCACAGGAAATATTTAAAACAACATTGCAGGACACTCTGAAATAAATAAAAAAAACATTAAAATTAAGCTCAGCTATATTCCTGACTATATCTAAAAGAAATTGCTGTACCCTAGTTAACTTAAGAGCAAGGCAAGTGTGATGAAAGGGTTTTCTAGCTGATGTCATGTCAAAGACAAATATAGAATGCTCTGTCTCTTTCAGAGAGCTCTTAAATTAATATGTCAAATATTACTGCTGGGTTAGTTTGCAGGATGACATCACTTCTTGTCATCTGACTTTATTTCCCAAGCTAACCCCCCATTGCTATAAACCCTCAGCTTTTAGCATTTACCTGTGAAAAATACATAAACAAGGGCTCTTCTTAGATCTAAGGCAAATGATGGAAGTCATAAAATAATTTGCATTCCTCTACATTTAAAGACAATACAAAAAAATTCTAGCTCTAGACATTATGTCTCCTGTTGCCCTAAAACTGAAAGATAACATTCTTTTATTATGTGGTTATAAGTAATTTAAGTTTTCAGCTATTCTTCTGAAATTAACATCTTGTTTCAGTTGCATTGTTAAAATATTTACATCTAAACAGTTACAATAGTGCATATACATTTCTGCTCAGTTCTTTACAAAATATCTCTTTAGCACACATCTGTACATAGGTTCATAGGTTCATAGGTTGATACTAGGCTATCGTCCCTAGGGCCTATACAAGCCTAGCCATAACAATTCCCTGGATATTTCTTCCCACAATATTTACTTCTTTACTTACAATATGACATACAGTTCTAATACATCTGTACACAGGCATCTTACATGAAGCATGTTGACATTCACAAATGACACACAATCACTTTCAAAATTCCAGATAGTTGGGCTGGCAGTATCTCTTTCTGTCACATTTCTATACAAGTCATATTAATGTTCACAAATGATAGGGCAGCCATGGTGGTGCAGCAGTTAGCATTGCCACCTCACAGTAAGAGGTTCCCTGGTTCGATCCTCGGCTGGGGTGCCTTCTGTGCGGAGTCTGCATGTCCTCCCTGTGGTCACGTGGGTTTCCTCCAGGTGCTCCGGTTTTCTCCCACATCCCAAAGACATGCTGTAGGTGGATTGGACACTCTAAAATTGGCTCTAGGTGTGAGTGTGTGCATGTGTGTGCCTTCTGTGGAAGGTTGGGCACTGGGCTGGCAACTCGACACTGTAAAACTCCACTGTCAAACATGAGTGGACAGGTGATCTGCTGTGGCGACCCCTAACCGGGAAAAGCCGAAAGAAGATGTAATGTTCGCAAATGACGTATAATTATTTACAAAATTCCAGATAGCCGGGCTGGCAGTATCTCCTTTTGTTACACAAGGCCTAAACAATATATCCTTCATGGACCACCTCAAAGCCCTGTTGCTATACTCAGCAACCTACAGACAGCTGAGAAGTGATCTGTGTCTGGCATACAAGACATCCTCAAACCCAGTACTGATGGACTTACTACACTTCAGCAAGTCAAATGGGATCAGAAGCATTCAGTCCTGAGATCTAAACCTCTTCTGCACATCATCTGAATGGTTTTCAGGGACAGGTATATCTTGTGGGGGATATCACTCGGATATCACTGCTCTGGAACAGACTTTTCTTCCAGGTAAAACAAAGCTTGTTCCTTTCCATATTCAATTGTAGATTAGGCCTAAGGGTGGGTAGTATATGATTTTCCTTGGACTGCCTCCTGTACTACTAATGGATAGAGGCAGCTGCTAAATGCTTTATCCCATATATGGGTTTTCTCAAATTATTAATGCTTTATCCCAAGTATGGGTTCTCTCAAATTAGCTATGGTTTTTGTTTAATGGCATTTGTTTACCAGAAAAGTATGACTGGGCATGGGTGCCCTTTCTCAGCAGATACCCAAGGAGAAAAATTCCAAGGTAACAAATGTAATGCAATCAATATTTACAATAACACATTTTATGATGCAACTTCAGTAAATACATAGCACCGTAGTCAGTATAATAAAATCTATATAGATATTCATAAACATTAATATACTGGCACTGTATTGAGAATTTACAGATAGAAAACTGGTGTATAAGACAATTAGGGGTAATTTATGAAATACATTAGAGTGAGGTGTTGGAGGGAATAAGCAAGTTTATGTGTTAATTGAGAATTAGTGGTGGAATAGCAGTTTGGATGTGTTAATTATAAGTAGATATAGTAGTTTAAATACTACAATAAAGTGAAGTATTAGAAAAAGATAAACATGCTATGTGATTTAGTGCTTTAAAAGGAAGATATAAGAAGGTAATGAAGAATGTTAGGAGCAGCTATGTCCCAGTTGAGGAGCAGGGATGAAGCCAGGAGGCAGAAAGCAAGTCTTTTAAAAATGATTTGAAAAGATGAATGTGTGAGATGGCCTTGATCAGTATAGGAATTTTATTCCACATTCTAGCTACAATATTGAAACTGAGACTGACCCAGCAGTCCTTTGTGATTTGTAGATGGTTAGCAGTTGTTTATCATTTGACCGAAGGGGACGGTTTAGTAAATAGTATTGGAGCATGGGGCTAATTGCGAGCAGACAAATGGGTTATAGATGATGTTGTGGGTTAAGATCAGTGGTGAGGAAATTCAAGCCAGTTAAGTGTGACCCCAATTATTCTCTTTATGGGACTTATATAATTATCGACCATAGGATGGGTAAGGAAAATGCAATACCAAATGGGCTACGTCAATTCAAGCAGTAAAAGGGAAACTGGCTAGGCTTCAAATGTCCCACAAGGCAGCTAAGCTAGCGCTTAACTATCAACCCATGTATGTCTGTGAATATATAGTTTTTCTACTCTCCCACTTCTGAAATTTCTTCTTCAGTGAGAATTTCATGGTGTGCAAGTAGGCTTTGAAGTGTATAAAGCAACTTTTGTGATTACCAGGCCCTCAGGAATGCAGACTTATCCGAATCAAGTATTCATCATATGAGGCTTTGCTATTGTCCAAATGCCCATTGAACTTACACCTAATTATATTAAGTTTGTGGTGATGCCCTTGCATGATTGCTATTGAAGGGAGGGGGGCTTGTTTCCATATAAAAAGTTGTACCTGTGATTGTTATTGAAAGCTATACTAGTCAGTATTATAAATCTATGTTTATATTATTGTATCCCTGATATTGTATATTATAGTCCTGCTCTGCATCTCCTTTGTTGCATCTATTAATATAGTAGATACAGTTGTTTTTTGTTTTATCTTCTTACTCTGTTTTATTACAATGTATTAATTTTTGTATTATTGTAATGTATTAATCTTTGTATTTTATTGTGGAGCTTTTCTCCCCGGGCCTCCGCTGAAAATGGACATATATCCAGTCGGACTATCCCGGTCAACAAATGTAAAATAAAATAAAAATAAATAAATATTGAGATATGGCATTTGTAGTAATAACTAGGCTCTGCTCAGAATAACATACTGCATTTCAAAGACAATGCTCTTCTATCAATTGCAAAACCAGAGACTTCCTTTCCATTACTGTGTCCAAGTTTCACCTTTTCCTAGTATACAGTACAGTTTGCATGCATCAAAGAAATGATAGCGGAAGATGGTAGTCCCTTTGCAGTGGGATGGATTATTATTCTTGTGACAGAAGAACAATTAAGAAACAGCAGGAAAATTCAAAATAAATCCAAGAAACTAAACATAAGCAGGGTGATGTGAAGAGTAAGGTCATAATTGTCCCTTTAAAGTAAAGTAATTGTGAAAGCCCCTAAGACTGTGGTGGAGTCACCCCAATAGGATAGAGAGGAAGAGAAGAGCAGCCACTGAAGAGACTAGAGGGGTAAGTTTTTTTCTGGGTCTTCCATATGTGCAGTCAGGAAATATTTTGGCTTAACATGAACCAGCAGTCAGAATGCAGGATCAAAAGGGTTATATAGGAACTAGTCAGGGGGTGCATCTGGTTTCCAGGAATGAAGTAAAAGCATATCCAACAGAGTAAGAGTTATACTTCCAGATTTCAGATAACTGACTCACCACTAAGTAGGTGAAAGAAGTTCAACAAAAGTAGTGATGAGAGGGACAATTATTGTACCTAGAAATGTGAACAGTAAAATGTAAGTGGTATACATGCAGCAACTAACTATCTTCCCTCTGCTTGTCTCAGTCATGCCAATAGGTATATGATCCAAGTTCAGTCTTTTTATATGCATTAATGCAGAATCGGTGCTTAAAGATAAAAGAATAATTCTGACAAGCGACTGAAAAACTCTGCTGTACAGACAAATGTCATCTATGTTTTATTGTAAATACATGCAAGGTTCTACACCCTAAAACATTACCATGGCACACACTAGGAATACTTGCCTTGCCTGCCCCAAGAAGAGACTAGTACAGCATTAACAGTAGCATGGAATCACATGACACAATAAAAAATATTGTCAACCAACAAAATGTTGGCCTGGGTTGCACATAATAATACTGTATACAGTCTTTTTGATGCTGTTATTAGACATATAGTTATGGAAACCAAATAAGGATAAAGAAACAAAACCATTAGAAAGGACTCAGAGAAAATCAACAAGGCTATTGTGAAAAGCTACATGAAAAGCAAAGGGGTTTGAGTCATATTCTCTGGATGAAAGAGGAAAGGGGAGGGGGGCTGATTTGTCTATGTCCCAAGGGACCTGAGTTTGACTAGCTGGAGTGAGGGTAATAGAAGAATGACGTTTAGGTCTGCTTGCCTCTCTTGGGTGGGGGGCATGTCTTCATGAGCACATTCTCCATAGCAGAATCCACAGTGGAGGCTGGAGATTATGGGGAGGGCCATATTTACAAGGGACACTGGACCAGTTGTTCATATCATGCTGAGATTCGGCATGTACCACAGAGGATCATTTAATGTCAATACCTTAGATGCTAACAAGCATATGGAGGAAGTCAGGGCTGCAAAGATAAAGCAAGTCTACCAAAACCAAATCTGAGGTAAATTTGGCCTTCCAGGCCAAGGACAACCATAAGGCATTCTTTAGCTATGTCCGCAGCCTCAAAGGCAATACACAATTGTGTACAGAGCTCATTGTAGATGCAGCCACCTATACTAAGCTAGAAGATATAGCAAACCAGCTGCCCATCAAATTCATCTCCACTTTGCCCCTCTCTCCTCCTCAAACTTCCCTCAGGAAATACCATCAAATATTACTGACCCTGCTATCACTAGGGAACAAGTCCTTATTCCTCTCTCTAAGGCCAAGAACATGGCATCAATGTGCCTAGACAATATCCCAGTATGCCTTCTAAATACCATGAAACATGACCAATCAGGCTCTCTGGATTTGCTATTTAACTGTAGCCTAGCAACAGGCTTTCTGCCTTTTGAATGGAGAACAGCAATCATCATCCCTCTGCACAAAGGTGAACCATCTACAGACCCTGAAAACTACATAGCCATAAGTCCCACTAGTCTTATATGCAAAGCTATGGAAATAATTATCATGAAAATTATCAATAATGATATAGTAAACCTCCAGACACTAGACTCAACCCAATTTAGTTTTGTCAAGGACATGTCATGTCTACTCAACCTAGTGGACTTCTTTGAGAAGATCACTAAAGCAATGGATGAGGGCAAAATGGTTCACACTGCCTACCTTGACCTGGTCAAGGCATTTGACATAATACATGACTCAGTCATTGTTGATAAACTCAGGAGGTTAGGTACAAACCTGTATGTCACCAAGGGATAGCCAACTAGCTGACAGAACCTAGGAAGTTAGAACTGGATAGTCCACCTCTATAAAGATGCCAGTTACAAGTAGAGTCCCTCAGAAATCGGTCCTTGGACTGCTTCTTTTTGGCATTTACTTCTCTGAAGTCAAGGCCAGTGTCAGTGGTCTCTTTGCAGATGATTGCAAATTAGGAGCTATCATTGAATCCCACACTGACAAAAATGTTCTCCATCAAGGGCTGATACAGACAAAGAACTGGTGTCAGAGCCATAGATTAAAACTAAATGCCAAGAAAAGCATAATATTATCCTTAAGGAAGTCATAAATCCCTAATTACTATCATATTGACAACACACTCCTTAGAGCTGACCCAGTAGTCAGGGACTTAGCAGCACACATAGACAGTAATCTAGCCTTTGACCATCATGTGTCTACAGTGAGGAAATCATCCTATGTTGCATAACTTATAAACAAAGGTAAGGCATCTAGGTCCAAGGAAGTCATTGTTCCACTGTATTCGGCATTTGCCAGACCCATCATTGAGTACAATGCTCCCTTTGGTATGTATCTAACCAGGAAAATCCAACAACTGGAATGTCCACAGAGGATTCATCACTAAAAGAACACAGGGTGCAAGTAAAATGTCATATGCAGACCTCCTCAAGACCCTACTACTGTATTCTCTCTCCTACAGGCTGTTGAGGAGAGATATATGCCTGGCATACAGGGCATTGTCAGACCCTACTCTGATGGACCTCCTGCATATTCACAAAACAAGCAGCACAGAATTAAATGTTCTAAAGAGGTAAACCTTGCCTGTGATATAAATAGGACCTGCTGGAGAGACAGATATGTATCTCAGGGACTACCCTGTCTCTGGAACAGGCTCCTCATCCATGTAAAGCAGAGTTCCTCCCTAACCCAATTCAAGTGTAACTTAGGCAATTGGATGGGGAACAGGAAATTCATCCCTGATCTGCCACCTATGTCTCTAATGGACACAGACAACCTGTTTGTGGTTCATTTCCCAGGCCTCTGCTTGTAAGTGTTTCATCTCCCAAGCACCTACTTATACTTACCAAGGGTACCAGAACTTTTCAGAGATTTGGTGTGCATTGCTAGCCTTAAAAAGACCCATGTGGTCATTAGCCTAGTAAACAGCTATGAGCCTATGAACCTATGATTCTAATGATTCTGTCATGACATGCTTGTCCCTCTCCACCAAGGGAATGGGTATGCCATAGGGGTCTTGCCAATAGAGAGCAAAAGTGTTAGTAATGCAGCAATAAGGTTATCCCAAGGATTCAATAAATTTCTTGCAGGCTTTGTGCAGAGCCTAAATGGAGTGATACCATGGATACAATGTTGCTCATTGCGCGGCATCGTGTCATGCATATTAATGAGGTGTTGTGCGAGTAAGCAAGGTTTCATGGTTTGCACAATTTTGCTGGCCATGAAACCTCTTTTGTGAATGTGAACAGCATTTCCATATATGGTTGCTGTCCACAAAAGCTTGCAAGTGAACATGGATAACAATAACGTGTAAGATCAGTTATGTAAGTAAAACCAGCACATTTTAACCATCCTACTTTAAGATGTTAGTAAGCCATTAGTATGTTTTTCACATTTTGCCTGTCTGTTCTACATTATGAGGGCTACTGTTCCTCATTTTGGAGATGGAAGGTTGAGACTATGACACATATAGCATTGATTCTGTCCAAGGATAATATGACAGCACAGCATTTACTTTTCCCTTGCTATAGTTTTCTTCATTTAAATTGTTTTGGCCACTGTTTGTGTGATGCGCTGGGTAGCACAAACACTGGAATTGGAGAACCAGCACACTGTGTTTGTGTGATGGTAATCATCGCATAACATTTTCAAACACTGTGGGCACTTCTAGTAAGCACACAATAACTGGAATTGGCAGCAAACATCAGGATATAAAGTGCAATTAGAGGGAAAACCTCACTCTTCATTGGGCTTGATCTCTGGTAGTCAAGTCTGTTGTTTCTGGTGATGGACCTCGCTTCTGAGGTCAGAGATGGAGTGTTCAGGAGTCCAAAGTCTTTGTTGGACTCCTAGTTCATCATCATGGGCTCCAGTTACTGCAGAGGGAATATTCAAGCTCAGAATACAAATCTGAAGCATGGAATAGTGTTGGCAGGGTTTTGACCAATGCTACAGGTATCCCTTACACTGGTGAACTATGTTGGCACCAGTTTGCCAACCTCAGGAGGAGGAAGAGGGATACCCTTGACCATTATATCAGGGAATTTAGGACTGGAGACACCCTACAGATGTGTAAGTATTAATTATAGTGACTACTTGTAAGAGTTAAAAGCTGAATATAGTCAAGACCGTTACTCATAATGTATTTGGTTTTGTTCTTTTTTTTTCACAGCTGCCACAGAAAGAGCTCTGAATGTGAGGACCCATGCCATGAAATTGGCAAGGAAACAAGAAGCATGTGGTATGTATGCCTCAGAACAGTACGGGTATTGTTGCATTAAAAGCTGAAGACAGCTTATTTGGCATTTAATACAGTTGTAGCAAACTGAGCATGCATATCTGAAATGTAAAAGAAAGTATGCATGCCTTAGTCTATAGCACAAAACAACAGTTCCCTATTCTCAAATAACAGCATGCATCTTTCAACTATAAAGGAAAACTATGTATGCATTATTCTGTAGGACAAAATAACAGTGCAGTATTACAGAGAATCCAAGGTTGTGTGTTCAAAAACTACACTCCCCAAATATTCAATACTGTTGCATTTTCATCATTATTTATTTAACATTTGTTGACCAGGAAAGTTCATCTAGGACAGAGCCTACTTTCAGTGGAGGCCCTGAGAGAAACACTTCAGATGCATGTCTTTGGAATGTGGGGAAAACCCATGTAAACACAGGGAGGATAAGTAGACTCCACACAGAAGGAACCCTAGCTGAGAATTGGACCAGAGAACCTCTTGCTGTGGGGTGACAACTTTAACTGCTGCACCACTGCTCCACCGATTATTGTAGTGTAACTTCAGACCTCTATACCAGTGGTACAAATGGCTGCTGTAAACTATAATCGGTATAATGTATACATGCATATGTGCCATATAAGCACACATCAAGGATTAACAAATAAAAAAAAAATCAGGAAACCACCATCGTAACTGTATCACAATTTATTAAACACTGAGCGGTTTCATCTTAAAACTTTCTTAAACAGACTTCATTCTGTAAAGAGTAATTGTGGTGAAACCAAACATACCACAGTATATATAGGCCGACCACCAATAAAAACTGACAAACTGAATAAATTAATACAATCATAAATATTCATGAATATTAAAATTGCATTCCATGTTTGATAAAAGCAAATGATAAATAGAAAATAGTAAAAAATACAATAAAATGATATGATGAAATAATGTTAAACCACCAGATTACTATAAATCTTTAATGAAATCTGGAATAAAATGCTAAGTAATAAATAAAATAACTCTAGCTAAAATTAAACAGTATCTGCTTTGATTTTTAAAATAATTGCCAAGGAAAGGGAATCATTTAGGCCAGGTATAGCTGTGGCATTCAGCTTAAGTTGCCAATTAAGTTCCTTTAACTCAAGCAAGGTATCTGTATCTCCAAACAAAGGTGTCACCATAACTCTGTCAATGACAACAAATAAAAACCTCCTGAAATTTTTTGAAAAAAGGAGTGACAACTATTGTAGTGGAGGTAAGTGTTTGAAAATGTTTCTTTCCTATTAATAGTTGAGGAGTAGCAACCCACGTCCATATTCTTCCCCAATATAATACCAAGTTGGTTGATATTATTTCTACTATGAGAATAGGTGAACTTTAAAAAAGAAGTCAACATCTGCTATTGGTCAAGAAAATATTCCCATTCATTCACACTACCCTTCTACAGAATTAATACATCATCCGGGAACCAATAGTAGCCACGTGTCAATGCCAGAAATTTAGGACTGAAAACAGCAATCTTCTCCCACATAGCCAAAATAATGCTGGCATATATGGGGGTGCAAGCTGCGCCCATAGCAATCCCAAAAATATGGTGATAATATTCACTCTCAAAATATTTAAAGTTGCTCTGGAGGGTTAAATTAAGCAAGGTCATGACCACTCACACTTCTTGACTAGACAGAGATGTGTATTCAGAAAGAAAAGAATAAAACCACTCTAGTCCACTATCATGGGGTATGACCGAATACAAATCAACTATGTTTACAGTTATAAAAATAATGTCTTCTTTAAAATCCATTGAATTCAGAGTCTCCAGCAAATGCCAGGAATCTTTTAAAATATATTTTACAGTTAAACTTCAAATCTACAAACTTAGCTAGCAGCTAACTTTTTGAGCTCTTTGCTGAAACTATTGGTCTCAACGGGAAATCTCAAGCATTTTTATATATTTTAGGAATAGTGAAAATTGATGCCATCTTTGGCTTAATCACATTCAATTATTCCCACAGCTCATGTTCCATATCCCCTTGCAACACCATATCAAGTAAACGAAAATACAGTTTGGCATATGCAACACTTATTTCATTCAGGGAGACTCTACTATAGGAGGTTCATTACAGAGCAAGAGGAACATTTCTGAAGAGTAATCAGTGCTATTCATAATAACCACCCCCACCACCCTTGTCTGGTTTTATAATGCAAATACTTTTTTCACCAGCAAGTGTATTTAATAACCCCTTACTCACTAGATAAATTGTTCAAGGTCAACTTAGCCTTTTTGTTCACATTGTGAATGTTTTAAAATTGACCCTCAGTAATTCTCTTATACGCAGAGAGCAGGGGGTTTGAGTGTGGCAATAATGTACTCTTCCGCCTTAAAACTTCAGATTTAACACTAGCAGCTTTGCCAAAAAAAACATTTTCAAGTTTAAACATCTGGTGAATAACTTCAACTGTGTAATAGCTTGAACAATGTCTAACTTAAAGTTTGGAATGACCTTAAAGCCTTGCATAAAACATGCATAACAGATTCAGAAATTTCAAAATCAGATAAATTAAATGCCTTAACAGAGTCTGTGGAATTAACATAAACTAGTTATTTACAACCACATCTACATAAACCTAATGTCTGAATCTGCCACTGTGCTAAAAGTTCACAAATGCACCATCACTAAGCAATGGTAATATAAAAGCAGTTAACTGTATTACATACAGCTGTATTTAGAACCAGTACCATCTGGCCCCAAAAAGGAACATATCACTGCATTAAGGGAATTAATACCTGCAGCCAGAGAATCAGTTAAGTAGCAGGTATATGCAACAGCAGTTAAGTCTGCTATTTGATATTCAGTCTCTAAAGTATAAGCAAATATATTGAAAAGTGTTATAGATATTTGAAAAAGTATTACCTACACCCATAATCGAACACAGTAAACATCTGCCTCCAGGAGCAATACAATGACACATACTGCCCCAGAGTCAGTTATTTAATAGGTATATTTTAGAGACTCAGTACAGTCTGTAGAATTTAGCAATGCAGCATGAATTTGTGCAATGCTTAACTATGTGCAATCCAGCCCGTTACCATGCTATCAAAATCTATACATCTATGTTGTATTACTCGTGTTTACTGTCCATTTCCTTTTTATAATATAAAATTACATGTGGAAACATTAACAACTAAGGGCCTTATTTAACTTCACAAAGTAATAGGAAATGTTGCATGATTTCAAATGTACATCAGTCTGGTAAAATACAACTAATAACCCATACACATAACAAGTGTTATGTGTGTGTTATGTGTTATCTGTAAGGCTAATAAAGGCATCATCATGGACATTGTCTATAGGAACATAGAAGACCTTCTACTCACTTGAGCTGACCCATGTAAGCTGTGCACAAACTTGAGCTGTATTCCTAAAGTGTGATAGTTGGTATGGAGTCACTAAAATATACCTGCTAATAAACTGACTCTGTGGCAGTATGCCTTCATGCAATCAGTGCAGGAATACATACATTTTTGAGCTAGATAGTACCTGTTTCAAATACAGCTTTATCTAACACTTTGCTTTTTGGTGAGTGATGCACACCATCACACAATTATACATTAAAGAAAAGAAATGACGAAGATATGAAAGTGGTGAAATGGGGAGCAAGTATAGGGAAGAACAAACTGAAAAGACAGGAATATGCAGGATGGTGATAGGAAAGAACCATAGCTATCTATTTCTTCAGCAGTAAAAAAATGTTTAGATGTGCAGAATATTAGCTGAATTTGCACTGCCACCTCCAAAAAGAGGGATGGCCACAACACAATCATGTTGTATAATTTGACCAAATAAAATGTGTCAAGAAGACACATATGCAAAATGGAGAGCTATGTATAGGACTTTTGTTTGTGACAGGTTCCCTTTTTTATTTTGAGAGAGATAGGAATGTTGGGAATGGATGCAGGTGTGTCTGGGTCAGGTAGGTTGGGTAGGTGAGGAAGCAATCACAGACAGACAGAACATACAACACAAGATACAGGGATGGTAAAGGACACAAGAGGTTGGTGAACACCATAGTTGAGGTGAGGTTGGGGACATTGTGAACCCATGGATGTCAAGCTGGGTGACAATGAGAATCGAATCATCACCCACTAAACTGTCATCACTGCCACATCATTGCATTGATGGCTGCAGTGTCTGATATCTATATCTCCTTCTTGTGTTATATACAGTGATGGAGAGCAGTGTCTCCATCTGGCAATAGGTGTGTACAAACTGTGTAGCACACAATGCTATGCACCAACTGTGGTAGTTCATCACAGGTGATAAAATCCTCACCTCTGCCACTGCTCCTGGAGGGAACCACTGGCATATCCTGCGAAATAGGGGACAGTTCGTGCAGGGCAGCAGATGGACTGCTATCTGCGTTCCAGACATGCTGGTCCATAGTGCCAAAGCTGGTGGACTGGGTGCAGGAGGATCCTGTGTGGCAGGCCTACCCCATTGTATTGTGGGGAAAATAAACAAATAAATAGAAAGGATCATCCAGACTCTGCTACAGTTTGCTGTGAGGGAAAGGTTAGTTTGCTTTCTATTTGTTGTATTTTGTATTACTTTATTGCCTTTTTCTATTTTTAATACTGTGATTTGTTTTCTTTACCTTGTGTTTTACTTGTATTCTGATTTTAACTGCATATTAAAACTTGAAAAGAGACCACAGCTCTGTCTCTTGAGAGTCATGCAGAAATCAGAATAGATCAATTAAGGACTCACACATAAAAAAGAATAGGTCAGTTAAGGTTAATCATCTGTGAACTGATGAGGTGGAGCTAGGAACTATACCATCTATTTAAGGAGTAAAATAAAACATTTCAGAGCTTTAGTAGAAAGGCTCACCCAGACTCTGCTACACTTTGCTGTGAGGGAAAGGTTACTTTGCTTTTTATTTGTTGTATTTTGTATTACTTTATTGCCTTTTTCTATTTCGAATACTGTGATTTGTTTTCTTTATCTTGTGTTTTACTTGTATTCTGCTTTTAACTGTATATTAAAACTTGGAAAGAGACCACAGCTCTGTCTCTTGTGAGTCGGGCAGAAATCAGAACAGATCAATTAAGGACTCACACATAAGAATGAACAGATCAGTTAAGGTTAATCATCTGTGAACTGATGAGATGGAGCTAGGAACTAAACCTTCTATTTAAGGGTTAAAATAAAACATTTCAGAGCTTTACTAGAAAGGCTCCCCCAGACTCGCTACCCTTTGCTGTGAGGGATAGGTTACTTTGCTTTTTATTTGTTGTATTTTGTATTACTTTATTGCCTTTTTCTTTTTTAATATTGTGATTTGTTTTCTTTTCCTTGTGTTTTACGTATATTCTGCTTTAACTGCATATTAAAACTTCAAAATAGACCAAAGCTCTGTCTCTTGTGAGTCAGGCAGAAATCAGAACAGATCAGTTAAGGACATACACATAAGATAGAACAGGTCATTCAAGGTTAATCATTTGTGAAATGAGGGGGGTGGACATAGGAACTAAACTTTATATTTAAGGGGTAAAATAAAGCATTTCAGAGTTTTACTAGAAGGGCTCACACAGACTCTACTACACATTGCTGAGATGGAAAGATTACTTTGCTTTTTATTTGTTGTATTTTGTATTACTTTATTGCCTTTTTCCATTTTTGAATATTATGATTTGTTTTCTTTATCTTATGTTTTTACTTGTATTCTGCATTTAACTGCATATTAAAACTTGAAAAAAAGACCACAGCTCTGTCTCTTGAGAGTCAGGCAGAAATCAGAATAGATCTATTAAGGACTCACACATAAGAAAGAACAGATCAGTTAAGGTTAATCATCTGTGAACTGAAGGGGTGGACCTAGGAACTAAACCTTCTATTAAGGGGTAAAATAAAACATTAAAGAGCTTTACTACAAAGGCTCACCCAGACTCTACTACACTTTGCTGTGAGGGAAAGGTTACTTTGCTTTTTATTTGTTGCATTTTGTATTACTTTATTGCCTTTTTTCCATTTTGAATACTATGATTTGTTTTCCTTATCTTATGTTTTACTTGTATTCTGCTTTTAACTGCATATTAAAACTTGAAAAGAGACCAAAGCTCTGTCTCTTGTGAGTCAGGCAGAAATCAGAACAGATCAATTAAGACTTCACACATAAGATACAACAGGTCAGTTAAGGATAATCATCTGTGAATTGCGGGGGGGGGGTAGGAACTAAACCTTCTATTTAAGGGGTAAAAATATAACATTTTGGAGCTTTACTAGAAATGCTCACCCAGATTCTACTACATTTTGCTGTGAGGGAAAGGATACTTTGCTTTCTATTTTTCATATTTTGTATTACTTTATTGCCTTTTTCTATTTCGAATACTGTGAATTGTTTTCTTTACCTTGTGTTTTATGTGTAATCTGCTTTTAACTGCAAATTAAAACTTGAAAACAGACCACAGCTCTGTCTCTTGTGAGTCAGGCAGAAATCAGAACAGATCAATTAAGGACTCACACATAAGAGAGAGCAGGTCAGTTAAGGTTAATCATCTATGAACTGATGAGGTGGAGCTAGGAACTAAACCGTCTATTTAAAGGGTAAAATAAAACATTTCAGAGCTTTACTAGAAAAGCTCACCCAGAATCTGCTACACCTTGCTATGAGGGAAAGGTTACTTTGCTTTTTGTTTGTTGTATTTTGTATTACTTTATTGCCTTTTTCTATTTTGAATACTGTGATTTGTTTTCTTTGCCTTGCATTTTACTTACATTCTGATTTTAACTGCATATTAAAACTTGAAAAGAGACCACAGCTCTGTCTCTTGTGATTCCAGCAAAAATCAGAACAGATCAATTAAGGAGTCACACATAAGATAGAACAGGTCAGTTAAAGTTAATCATCTGTGAACTGATAAGGTGGAGCTAGGAACTAAACCTTCTATTTAAGGGGTAAAATAAAACATTTCAGAGCTTTAGTAAAAAGGCTCACCCAGACTCTGTTACATTTTGTTGTGAGGGAAAGGTTAATTTACTTTTTCTTTGTTTTATTTTGTATTACTTTATTGCCTTTTTCTATTTTGAATACTGTGATTTGTTTTCTTTATCTTCTGTTTTACTTGTATTCTGCTTTTGACTGCATATTAAAACTTGGAAAGAGACCACAGCTCTGTCTCTTGTGAGTTAGGCAGAAATCAGAACAGATCAATTAAAGACTCACACATAAGATAGAACAGGTCAGTTAAGGTTAATCATCCGTGAACTGAGGGGGTGGAGCTAGGAACTAAAGCTTCTATTTAAAAGGTAAAATAAAACATTTCAGAGCTTTACTAGAAAGGCTCACACAGACTCTGCTATACTTTGCTGTGAGGGAATGGCTACTTTGCTTTTTATTTGTTGTATTTTGTATTACTTTATTGCTTTTTCTGTTTTGAATACTGTGATTTGTTTTCTTTGTCTTGTATTTTACTTGTATTATGCTTTTAACTGCATATTAAAACTTGAAAAGAGACCACGGCTCTGTCTCTTGTTAGTCCGACAGAAATCAGAACAGATCAATTAAGGACTTGCACATAAGACAGAAGAGGTCAATTAAGGTTAATCATCTGTGAACTGATGAGGTGGAGCTAGAAATTAAACCTTCTATTTAAGGGGTAAAATAAAAAATTTCAGAGCTTTACTAGAAAGGCTCAAGCAGACTCTGCTACACTTTGCTGAGAGGGAAAGGCTACTTTGCTTTAAAATTTGTTTTATTTTATATTACTGTATTGCTTTTTCTATTTTTAATACTGTGATTTGTTTTTTTTTACCTTGTGTTTTACTTGTATTCTGCTTTTAACTGCATATTAACATTTGAAAAGAGACCACAGCTCTGTCTCTAGTCAGTCAGGCAGAAATCAGAACAGATTAATTAATGACTCACACATAAGAAAGAACAGGTCAGTCAAGGTTAATCATGCGTGAACTGATGAGATGGAGCTAGGAATGAAATCTTTTATTTAAGGGGTAAAATAAAATATTTCAGAGCTTTACTAGAAAGGCTCCCCCAGACTCTGCTACCCTTTGCTGTGAGGGATAGGCTACTTTGCTTTTTATTTGTTGTATTTTGTATTACTTTATTGCCTTTTTCTATTTTGAATATTGTGATTTGTTTTCTTTTTCTTGTGTTTTACGGATATTCTGCTTTAACTGCATATTAAAACTTGAAAAGTGACCAACGCTCTGTCACTTGTGAGTCAGGCAGAAATCAGAACAGCTTAATTAAGGACTTACACATAAGATAGAACAGGTCAGTCAAGGTTAATCATCTGTGAATTGAGGGGGGTGGACATTGGAGCTAAACTTTCTATTTAAGGGGTAAAATAAAACATTTCAGAGTTTTACTAGAAAGGCTCACCCAGACTCTAATACACTTTGTTGTGAGGGAAAGGTTACTTTGCTTCTTATTTGTTGTATTTTGTATTACTTTATTGCCTTTTTCCATTTTGAATATTGTGATTTGTTTTCATGTTATGTTTTTACTTGTATTCTGCTTTTAACTGCATATTAAAACTTAAAAAGAGACCACAGCTCTCTCTCTTCAGAGTCAGGCAAAAATCAGAATAGATCAATTAACGACTCACACATAAGAAAGAACAGGTCAGGTTAAGGTTAATCATCTGTGATCTGTGGGGGTGGATCTAGGAACTAAACCTTCTATTTAAGGGGTAAAATAAAACATGTCTGAGCTTTACTACAAAGGCTCACCCAAACTCTGCTACACTTTGCAGTGAGGGAAAGGTTACTTTGCTTTTTATTTGATGCATTTTGTATTGCTTTATTGCCCTTTTCTATTTTGAATAATGTGATTTGTTTTCTTTATCTTGTATTTTACTTGTATTCTGCTTTTAACTGCATATTAAAACTTGAAAAGAGACCACAGCTCTGTCTCTTGTTAGTCCGGCAGAAATCAGAACAGATCAGTTAAGGACTCACACATAAGATAGAACAGGTCAGTTAAGGTTAATCATCTGTGAACTGAAGGGATGGAGATAGGAACTAAACTTTCTATTTAAGGGACTTATAGTACTATGTTGGATGACTTGGATTTTTTCTATATAAATTTAAAATGTTAGAAATGGACAATGCATATTTGAAACATTGCCTGTCTTTAAACATAGTTCCTGAAGGATTGAGAATATGTAAATATCCTAACAATGTTATGGAACGTAGTGATTTTCACTGTGACTTATTAACTGCTTTTGACAAATGTGGAATGGAGGTTATGAGAGCAATTATAAAAAACAATGAGATGGAAATGGACAGGCTGCATGTTAAAATAGAACATTTAAATAATGGTATTACAGGTGATCTGGTTTTTACAATAGAAGATGAAAAAGCTAAATACTTTAAACTATTAAAGAATATAGAGATTAAATGCATGGAGGTGCAGAACAGAAAATTCAACAAAATAGAAAGGGATCTTAATGAATACAAAACGAAAACCCACTACCCAAGACCTAAACACAGACGCAGAAAAAACAGAGGGGTTTATAATAGTCACAATTATGAACCCAAGGTTAATGAGGAGGTGTTTTTTGCAGATGAAAACTTTGACACAGAATTCCCGCCTCTAAGAAGGTCTGAAAGGCTTAGATCTAAAAACAGTACTGAATATTATTCAAAAAACTACAAGAGCAACCAGTGGAGACCTCAGATGAGGAATCCAGTAAAGTGGACTTAACTGATAACATAGTGAATATGGGACACAAATGGACATACAAGGATTTTAGCATTTATAACTATTCTAGTTATCCTATTACTAATACTACCTTTGACCTATTTTCTAAAGGGTTTGGTTTCATACCGGTACAGAAAACTAACATTTTTAATTTATTAGTGGACCTCAAACTATTCCTTAGGAAGAAGAATTTACAACTCATGTTTAATGGTAAAACTAACCAAAATGAAAAAAATAGTTTAAGACGAAAGAGTACCTTTAAGCCCCACTACATCCCCAACTAAAACATTTTGAAACAACATTGGAGAATACACTAAGAACATCACTAAAACAAAACTATGTGAAATATAATTTGACATTATCAGAAAAAACTATGTTGGGAGAAATATGTAATGATAAAAGCCTTAGAGTCATGAAACCTGACAAAGGAGGGGGGGTGGTATTCATGGAATATATTATATATGAAGGCAAAATGATGGAAATTCTAAATAATTCAGAGAAATATGTTAGAACATCCATAAATGAGATCAATATAGCCTATAAGAAGACCCATTTGCTTCTTAATGACTTGTTCATGGATGGTTCGATTGACTTAGATACCTTTAGATACTTGAAAGTAGAAAAACCCAGAGTACCATCTATTTTTAGAATTCTTAAAATAAATAAGGACATGAATGATCCACCTTTGAGAGCAATAGTATCAGCCGAGGGTTCTGTAACTGCACCTCTTGCCAAATATGTGGATCTAAAAGTTAAGGAGTTGGTTACTAAAAACCGGAACATTTTAAAGGACTCTTGAGATTTATTAGGGAAGTTGGATCACTCACTATGCTCTTATGAATTATCCTTTAGTACCATGGATGTTATAGATCTTTTTACAAGTATACCCCATGACATTGGGATGGAGTGGTTCGAGGAAATGTTGGTAGAACACATAGTTTTAACACACAACGAATTTAGAACTTTACTGTTACTTATGGAAATAGTGTTGAAGTACAACTTTATATTTTTTGAAGGGGAGTACTTTAAACAAGTGAGAGGTGTGGCAATGGGTGCACCTTGTGCTCCCACCTATGCCAACATCATCATGGCCTATTGGGAAAATCACTTTTTGTTAAACTCCATATATAAAGACCATTGGTTGCTTTACGGTAGATTTCTGGATGACCTGTGTTTTTTGTGGAAGGGTGACCAACGTCTTTTGTAGATTTGGTCAAATACCTCAACAACACTACAAGCTTTTTAAGGTTTGCATATAAATTTGAAAATCATATATTAAACTACCTTGATATAACCATCACTAAAAACGAAAACCAATTTGTTTCAAAAGTATTTAGAAAAGACACATTTTCTAACTCCTATTTACACTGCACCAGTTCCTACCCCCACTTCCAAAAAAGGGGGGTGATTAAGGGACAGTTGGTTCGTTTAAGTAGGATGACTTCTGACAATGAGTGGTTTAATAAAGAATGTGAATGGTTAAAAGAACAATTTTTGAATAGGGGCTACCCTGGCAGTTTCTTTGATGAAATTCATAAAGAAGTAATACATGGGAGGAACACCAGGTTTGCCCCAATTATAGGTACTATTTCAAAACAAACTGCAAAACCTTGTAAAGGGAGAGTTACAGACATGTATAGTGGAGGTCTTATAACTACATTTGATGGCCAATCGGGCCTAATAAGGAAAATAATAGACAAAGAGTGGGGTAATTTTGCCAAAATATCTGACCTGAACCACATTTTTGATGATAATTTAAAATATGTTTACCGTAAAGGTAAAACCCTAAAAAATTTATTAGAGAAGGGTTCAAAGAAACTAGATACCCACAGGCTTTCAAATAAAAGAGGGCTTTTCAAATGTGGAACATGCAATTTTTGCACCCATTTAAAAACTGGTGAGAGTTACTACCTAGAGGCAAGGAAAAAGAAACTTTACTTAAATACATTTGTAAATTGTAATACCAAAGGAATTATATATTTATCGATATGTTAAGAATGTGGGTCTTTTTATATTGGCAAAAGTGAGAGAAAGTTGAAACAAAGGGTCTATGAACATCTTTACGACATTAGGACCAAGAAAGATAGTAAAGCATTGTACAAACACTCTTGTATTTGTACAAAAGCTAAATACCAGTTTTTTTGTTTTAGAAGTGGTGGAAATTGACCCTAGGGGAGGAATGTGGGAGACACGGGTAGAATACAAGGCATTGTTTTGGCAACTTGTACTAGAAGCTACGAGGTTCCCAGGTTTGAATGATATGATTTCCCTGGGTCCAGTACTTAAATTAAGATCTGCTAAGTTATAAAGAACAACTACACCTGTTTTTTGCTTGTATGTAATATCATTTGATTGTTTCTCATTTATTCATACATATACACATTTTTAAAAATTCCATTGAGATGTTTTTACATCATAATATTGATTTGTAAATACTAACACACGCATTCTAATATTAACCTGTAGAGGGCGTATGCGCATCACAATTTTTAATTATGTGTGTTATTTCTAATTTTTATATAAAATGTATATTTTATTATATTTATACTAGTTTTATATATTTAATGCTCTAAGATTTAATTGTAGCTAATTTTCAAATAAGTACTAACACACTTTTTCATCTTATTTATTTTTTATATTGATTCTACTTACATTTGCAATGTATAAATTTTAAACATTCATTTAACTAAATCCAATTTCATTGGATGACAATTAATTGGTAGCCCTATAAGTTTAGGGGTTTGATGGGAAACTAACTGTTATCTGAAGAAGTTGGTGACAAAAACAAGATTTTAAGGATACGTTAATTGTATTGGAGTTCTTTGGTGTACTTTGGTGTGCTGTACGTTGGTATTTGTTCGTGCTGGTTCCTGTCATTAAAAACATTTTGTGCCTGTGGATCCCTGGTGTCTGTTTTGCTTGGATTATCAGTTTGCTTTGGGCACCTACCGTTTTCTACTTGTTTCTCAGTATTTTCGGATGGATCCAGCAGGTACTTTCAACACAGACAATACACAGCGTAGCTCCGAACTCGGAGAGCTACGCAAGCTTATTGGTCAGCTGACGCAGTTGGTGGGACTTCTGACGCCCATGAGCCAATCAATGGCAACGCTGCTATCATCGCTACCACCTTCAGGGAACCAGGAAGCAGGGAAGCGAACGCTTCACAAAGACAGAAGGATACCTGTCTCAGAAACTGATAAACGAGCGAGTGAAATGAATAATGGGCTAACCAACACCAGTTTTGAAGGTTTGCCTAGGATATTTACTACCAGTGACAACGAGGGGGATTCTCCTAAAGAAGCAAGGAGTACCATGAACGGTGGCAACAACCAGAGGACATTTAACACTAACATTAATACTACAGGTACTAGGAAATTGTTTTCTGACATTTTTCATGCTAAATTTGACTTTCAAAACAAATTGCCTGTGTCTGTTAATAATGGGACTTATAGTACTATGTTGGATGACTTGGATTTTTTTCTATATAAATTTAAAATATTAGAAATGAACAATGCTTATTTGAAACATTGCCTGTCTTTAGACATAGTTCCTAAAGGATTGAAAATATGTAAATATCCTAACAATGTTATGGAAGGTAATGATTTTCACTGTGACTTATTAACTGCTTTTGACAAATGTGGAATGGAGGTTATGAGAGCAATTATAAAAAACAATGAGATGGAAATGGACAGGCTGCATGTTAAAATAGAACATTTAAATAATGGTATTACAGGTGATCTGTTTTTTTACAATAGAAGATGAAAAAGCTAAATACTTTAAACTATTAGAGAATATAGAGATTAAATGCACGGAGGTGCAGAACAGAAAATTCAACAAGATAGAAAGGGATCTTAATGAATACAAAACTAAAACCCACTACCCAAGACCTAAACACAGAGGTAGAAAAAACACAGGGGTTTATAATAGTCACAATTTTGAACCCAAGGTTAATGAGGAGGTGTTTTTTGCAGATGAAAACTTTGACACAGAATTCTCGCCTCTAAGAAGGTCCGAAAGGCTTAGATCTAAAAACAGTACTGAATATTATTCAAAAAACTACAAGGGCAACTAGTGGAGACCTCAGATGAGGAATCCAGTAAAGTGGACTTAACTGATAATATAGTGAATACGGGACACAAATGGACATACAAGGATTTTAGCATTTATAACTATTCTAGTTATCCTATTACTAATACAACTTTTGACCTATTTTCTAAAGGGTTTGGTTTCATACCGGTACAGAAAACTAACATTTTTAATTTATTAGTGGTCCTCAAACTATTCCTTAGGAAGTAGAATTTACAACTCATGTTTAATGGTAAAACTAACCAAAATGAAAAAAATAGTTTAAGATGAAAGGAAAGAGTACCTTTAACCCCCACTACATCCCCAATTAAAAATTTTTGAAAGAACATTGGAGAATACACTAAGAACATCACTAAAACAAAACTATGTGAAATATAATTTGACATTATCAGAAAAAACTATGTTGGGAGAAATATGTAATGATATAAGCCTTAGAATCATGAAACCTGACAAAGGAGGGGGGTGGTATTCATGGAATATATTATATATGAAGGCAAAATGATGGAAATTCTAAATAATTCAGAGAAATGTGTTAGAACATCCATAAACGAGATCAATATAGCCTATAAGAAGATCCATTTGCTTCTTAATGACTTGTTCATGGAAGGTTCAATTTACTTAGATACCTTTAGATACTTGAAAGTAGAAAAACCCAGAGTACCATCTATTTTCGGAATTCCGAAAATACATAAGGACATGAATGATCCACCTTTGAGAGCAATAGTATCAGCCGAGGGTTCAGTAACTGCACCTCTTGCCAAATATGTGGATCTAAAAGTTAAGGAGTTGGTTACTAAAAACTGGAACATTTTAAAGGACTCTTGGGATTTATTAGGGAAGTTGGAGCATTCACTATGCTCTAATGAATTATCCTTTGGTACCATGGATGTTATAGATCTTTTTACAAGTATACCCCATGACATTGGGATGGAGTGGTTCGAGGAAATGTTGGTAGAACACAAAGTTTTAACACACAACGAATTTAGAACTGTACTGTTACTTATGGAAATAGTGTTGAAGTACAACTTTATATTTTTTGAAGGGGAGTACTTTAAACAAGTGAGAGGTGTGGCAATGGGTGCACCTTGTGCTCCCACCTATGCCAACATCATCATGGCCTATTGGGAAAATCACTTTTTGTTAAACTCCATATATAAAGACCAATGGTTGCTTTACGGTAGATTTCTGGATGACCTGTGTTTTTTGTGGAAGGGTCACCAAACGTCTTTTGTAGATTTGGTCAAATACCTCAACAACACTACAAGCTTTTTAAGGTTTACATATAAATTTGAAAATCATATATTAAACTACCTTGATATAACCATCACTAAAAACGAAAACCAATTTGTTTCAAAAGTATTTAGAAAAGACACATTTTCTAACTCCTACTTACACTACACCAGTTCCCACCCCCACTTCCAAAAAAGGGGGGTGATTAAGGGACTGTTGGTTCGTATAAGTAGGATGACTTCTGACAATGAGTGGTTTAATAAAGAATGTGAATGGTTAAAAGAACAATTTTTGAATAGGGGCTACCCTGGCAGTTTCTTTGATGAAATTCATAAAGAAGTAATACATGGGAGGAACACCAGGTTTGCCCCAATTATAGGTACTATTTCAAAACAAACTGCAATACCTTGTAAAGGGAGAGCTACAGACATGTATAGTGGAGGTCTTATAACTACATTTGATGGCCAATCGGGCCTAATAAGGAAAATAATAGACAAAGAGTGGGGGAATTTTGCCAAAATATCTGACCTGAACCACATTTTTGATGATAATTTAAAATATGTTTACCGTAAAGGTAAAACCCTAAAAAATTTATTAGAGAAGGGTTCAAAGAAACTAGATACCAACAGGCTTTCAAATAAAAGAGGGCTGTTCAAATGTGGAACATGCAATTTTTGCACCCATTTAAAAACTGGTGAGAGTTACTAACTAGAGGCAAGGAAAAAGAAACTTTTCTTAAACACATTTGTAAATTGTAATCCCAAAGGAATTATATATTTATCTATATGTAAATAATGTGGGTCTTTTTATATTGGCAAAAGTGAGAGAAAGTTGAAACAAAGGATCTATGAACATCTTTACAACATTAGGACCAAGAAAGATAGTAACGCATTGTACAAACACTCTTGTATTTGTACAAAAGCTAAATACCAGTTTTTTGTTTTAGAAGTGGTGGAAACTGACCCTAGAGGTGGAATGTGGGAGACACGGGTAGAATACAGGGAATTGTTTTGGCAAATTGTACTAGAATCTACGAGGTTCCCAGGTTTGAATGATATGATTTCCCTGGGTCCAGTACTTAAATTAAGATCTGCTAAGTTATAAAGAACAACTACACCTGTTTTTTGGTTGTATGTAATATCATTTGATTGTTTCTCATTTATTCATACATATATACATTTTTTAAAATTCCATTGAGATGTTTTTTCATCATAATATTGATTTGTAAATACTAACACGCGCATTCTAATATTAACCTGTAGAGGGCATATGCGCATCACAATTTTTAATTATGTGTGTTATTTCTAATTTTTATATAAAATGTATAATTTATTATATTTATACTAGTTTTATATATTTAATGCTCTAAGATTTAATTGTAGCTAATTTTCAAATAAGTACTAACACACTTTTTCATCTTATTTATTTTTTATATTGATTCTACTTACATTTGCAATGTATAAATTTTAAACATTCATTTAACTAAATCCAATTTCATTGGATGACAATTAATTGGTAGCCCTATAAGTTTAGGGGTTTGATGGGAAACTAACTGTTATCTGAAGAAGTTGGTGACGAAAACGAGATTTTAAGGAAATGTTAATTGTATTGGAGTGCTTTGGTGTGCTTTGGTGTGCTGTACATTGGTATTTGTTTGTGCTGGTTCCTGTCATTAAAAACATTTTGTGCCTCTGGATCCCTGCTGTCTGTTTTGCTTGGATTATCAGTTTGCTTTAGGCACCTACCGTTTTCTACTTGTTTCTATTTAAGGGGTAAAATAAAACATTTCAGAGCTTTACTAGAAAGGCTCACGCAGACTCTGCTACACTTTTCTGTGTGGGAAAGGCTACTTTGCTTTTTATTTGTTGTATTTTGTATTACGTTATTGCTTTTTCTATTTTGAATACTGTGATTTGTTTTCTTTACCTTGTGTTTTACTTGTATTTTGCTTTTAACTTCATTTTAAAACTTGAAAAAAAAAACACAGCTCTGACTCTAGTCAGTCAGGCAGAAATCCGAACAGATCAATTAATGACTCACACATAAGACAGAACAGGTCAGTTAAGGTTAATCATCTGTGAACTGATGAGACGGAACTAGGAACTAAACATTCTATTTAAGGGGCAAAATAAAACATTTCAGAGCTTTACTAGAAAGGCTCCCCGAGACTCTGCTACCCTTTGCTGTGAGGGTAGGTTACTTTGCTTTTTTTTGTATTTTGTATTACTTTATTGCCTTTTTCTGTTTTGAATATTGTGATTTGTTTTATTTACCTTGTGTTTTACATGTATTCTGTTTTAACTGCATATTAAAACTTGAAAAGAGACAAAAGCTCTGTTTCTTGTGAGTCAGGCAGAAATCAGAACAGATTAATTAAGGACTTACACATAAGATAGAACAGGTCAGTCAAGGTTAATCATCTGTGAATTGAGGGAGATGGACCTAGGAACCTAACTTTTCATTTAAGATGTAAAATAAAACATTTCAGAGCTTTACTAGAAATGCTCACCCAGACTCTACTATACTTTGCTGTGAGGGAAAGGATACTTTGCTTTTTATTTGTCATATTTTGTATTACTTTATTGCCTTTTTCTATTTCGAATACTGTGATTCGTTTTCTTTACCTTGTGTTTTACGTGTATTCTGCTTTTACATGCATATTAAAATTTGAAAAGAGACCACAGCTCTGTCTCATGTGATTCAGGTAGAAATCAGAACAGATCAATTAAGACCTCACACATAAGATAGAACAGGTCAGTTAAGGTTAATCATCTGTGAACTGATGAGGTGGAGCTAGGAACTAAACAGTCTATTTAAAGGGTAAAATAAAACATTTCGGAGCATTACCAGAAAAGCGCACCCAGACTCTACTACACCTTGCTATGAGGGAAATGTTATTTTGCTTGTTATTTGTTGTATTTTGTTTTACTTTATTGCCTTTTTCTATTTTGAATACTGTGATTTGTTTTCTTTACCTTGCGTTTTACTTGCATTCTACTTTTAACTGCATATTAAAACTTAAAATGAGACCACAGCTCTGTCTCTTGTGAGTCCGGCAGAAATCAGAACAGATCAATTAAGAACTCACACATAAGATAGAACAGGTCAGTTAAAGTTAATCATCTGTGAATTGATGAGGTGGAGCTAGGAATTAAACATTCTATTTAAGGGGTAAAATAAAACATTTCAGAGCTTTACTAGAAAGGCTCACACAGAATCTGCTATACTTTGCTGTGAGGGAAAGGCTACTTTGCTTTTTATTTGTTGTATTTTGTATTACTTTATTGCTTTTTCTATTTTGAATACTGTGATTTGTTTTCTTTACCTTGTGTTTTACTTGTACTATGCTTTTAAATGCGTATTAAAACTTGAAAAGAGACCACAGCTCTGTCTCTAATCAATGATGCAGAAATGATAACAGATCAGATAAGGACTCACACATAAGATAGAACAGGTCAGTTAAGGTTAATCATATGTGAACTGATTAGATGGAGCTAGGAACTAAACCTTCTATTTAAGGGGTAAAATAAAATATTTCAGAGCTTTACTAGAAAGCCTCCCCCCAAAACTCTGCTACCCTTTGCTCTGAAGGAAATGTTACTTTGCTTTTTGTTTGTTGTATTTTGTATTACTATATTGCCTTTTTCTATTTTGAATATTGTAATTTGTTTTCTTTACCTTGTGTTTTACTTTTAGTCTGCCTTTCACTGCATAATAAAACTTGAAAAGAGACCACAGCTCTGTCTCTTGTGAGTCAGGCAGAAATCAGAACAGATCAATTAAGGACTTATACATAAGATAGAACAGGTTAGTTAAGGTTAATCATCTGCGAATTGAGGGGAGTGGACCTAGAAACAAAACTTTCTATTTAAGAAGTAAAATAAAACATTTTAGAGTTTTACTAGAAGTGCTCACCCACACTCTGCTACACTTTGCTGTGAGGGAAAGGATACTTTGCTTTTTATTTGTTGTATTTTGTATTACCTTATTGCCTTTTTCTATTTTGAATACTGTAATTTGTTTTCTTTACCTTGTGTTTTAATTGTATTATGCTTTTAACTGCATATTACAATTTGAAAGGAGACCACAGCTCTGTCTCTTGTGAGTCACACAGAAATCAGAACAGAACAATTAATACCTCACACATAAGATAGAACAGGTGAGTTAAGGTTAATCATCTGTGAACTGATGAGGTGGAGCTAGGATCTAAACCTTCTAATTAAGGGTAAAATAAAACATTTCAGAGCTTTACTAAAAAATCTCACCCAGACTCTGCTGCACTTTGCTTTGAGGGAAAGATTACTTTGCTTTTTATTTGTTGTATTTTGTATTACTTTGTTGCCTTTTTCTATTTTTAATTCTGTGATTTTTTTTTTACCTTGTGTTTTACTTGTATTATGCTTTTAAATGCGTATTAAAACTTGAAAAGAGACCACATCTCTGTCTCTAGTCAGTCAGGCAGAAATCATAACAAATCAATTAAGGACTCACACATAAGATAGAACAGGTCAGTTAATGTTAATCATCTGTGAACTGATGAGAAGGAGCTAGGAACTAAACCTTCTTTTTAAGGGGAAAAAAAAAAATATTTTCAAAACTTTACTAAGCCTCCCCAGACTCTACTGCTAGGCTGTTGCTGTGGAAAGTTTTTTTTTTTGTTGTTTGTTGTATTTTGTATTACTATATTTTTTTTTTTTTTTTTTTATTGATTTTACTAGAAATGCTCACCCAGACTCTGCTACACTTTGCTGTGAGAGAAAGCTTACTTTTTGTTTGTTTGTTGTTTTTTGTATTACTTACTTTCTTTTTTTTTTTTTTGATTGAATACTGTTTTGTTTCCTTGTGTTGTGTTGTATTATATGTTTAAATCTTTAAATTAAAACTTGAAAAACTTGAAAAGCTCAGCTCAGTCAGTCAGAGTCAGTCAGAACAGAGAAATCAGAACACACAAAAGACAGAACAGTTCAGTTAAGGTGAATCATCTGGCAACTGATGAGATGGAGCTAGGAACTAAACCTTCTATTTAAGGGGTAAAATAAAATATTTCTGAGCTTTACTAGAAAGCCTCCCCCAGACTCTGCTACCCTTTGCAGTGAGGGAAAGGTTACTTTGCTTTTTGTTTGTTGTATTTTGTATTACTATATTGCCTTTTTCTATTTTGAATATTGTGATTTGTTTTCTTTATCTTGTGTTTTACTTTTAGTCTGCTTTTAACTGCATATTAAAACTTGAAAAGAGACCACAGCTCTGTCTCTTGTGAGTCAGGCAGAAATCAGAACAGATCAATTAAGGACTTACACATAAGATAGAACAGGTCAGTTAAGGTTAATCATCTGTGAATTGGGGGGGGGGGTGGACCTAGGAACTAAACTTTCTATTTAAGGGGTAAAATAAAACATTTCAGAGTTTTACTAGAAATGCTCACCCAGACTCTGCTACACTTTGCTGTGAGGGAAAGGATACTTTGGTTTTTATTTGTTGTATTTTGTATTACCTTATTGCCTTTTTCAACTTTGAATACTGTGATTTGTTTTCTTTATCTTGTGTTTTACTTGTATTCTGCTTTTGCCACAGCTCTGTCTCTTGCAAGTCAGGCAGAAATCAGAACAGAACAATTAAGACCTTACACATAGGATAGAACAGATCAGTTAAGGTTAATCATTTGTGAACTGATGATGTGGAGCTAGGAACTACACCGTCTATTTAAGGGGTAAAATAAAACATTTCAGAGCTTTACTAGAAAAGCTCACTCAGACTCTGCTACACTTTACTGTGAGGGAAAGTTTACTTTGCTTTTTATTTTATGTATTGTGTATTACTTTATTGCCTTTTTCTATTTTGAATACTGTGATTTGTTTTCTTTACCTTGTGTTTTACTTTCATTCTGCTTTTAACTGCATAATTAAACTTGAAATGGGTCCACAGCTCTGTCTCTTGTGAGTCAGGCAGAAATCAGAACAGATCAATTAAGGACTCACACATAAGATAGAACTGGTCAGTTAAGGTAAATCATCTGTGAACTGAGGGGGTGGAGCTAGGAACTAAACATTATATTTAATGGTAAAAGAAAACCATTTCAGAGCTTTACTAGAAATGCCAACCCAGACTCTGCTACACTTTGCTGTGACGGAAAGGTTACTTTGCTTTTTATTTGTTGTATTTTGTATTACTTTGTTGCCTTTTTCTATTTTGAATACTGTGATTTGTTTTTTTTACCTTGTGTTTTACTTCTATTTCACTTTTAACTGCCTATTAAAACTTGAAAAGGGACTATAGCTCTGTCTCTTGTGAGTCAGGCAGAAATCAGAAAAGATCAATTAAGGACTCACACATAAGATAGACCAGGTCAGTTAAGGTTATTCATATGTGAAATGAGGGGGTGGATCTAGGAACTAAACCTTTTTTAGGGGTAAAATAAAACATTTCAGAGCTTTACTAGCAAGGCTCACCCAGACACTGCTACATTTTGCTGTGAGGGAAAGGTTACTTTGCTTTTTATTGGTTCTATTTTGTATTTATTGCCTTTTTCTATTTTGAATACTGTAATTGATTTTCTTTATCTTGTATTTTTACTTGCATTCTGCTTTTAACTGCATATTAAAACTTGAAAAAAGACCACAGCTCTGTCTCTTGTGAGTCAGGCAGAAATCAGAACAGCTCAATTAAGGACTCACACATAAGCTAGAACATGTCAGTTAAGGTTAATTATTTGGTTACTGAGGGGGTGGACCTAGGAACTAAACCTTCTTTTTAAGGGGTAAAATGAAACATTTCAAATCTTTACTAGAAAGGCTTACCCAGACTCTGCTACACTTTGCTCTGAAGGAAAGGTTAGTTTGTGTTTTATTTGTTGTATTTTGTATTACTTTATTGCCTTTTTCTATTTTGAATACTGTGATTTACTTTCTTTACTTTGTGTTTTACTTATATTCCGCTTTTAACTGCATATTAAAACTTGAAAAGAGACCACAGCTCTATCTCTTGTGAGTCAGGCAAAATTTTTTCCCGGCCCTCCCACCTGGTTACTGTTGTGTTCTTAAACACCACTGTCTTTCTAGCTGCCTGCCCCTTATGTTAATTTGGCCATATATCACATTTCCTCTATGCTTTTATTGGCTTGTGTGAGTAAGCACAAAATTATCATTTTGTAAAATCACTCCCCTTCAACTATTTAAATTTATTGGCCATCCTATTGTATTCCATAGTACCTGAATACAAAAGTGACCACCCCATTTCAATCTAACTTGCTGTTTTAAAAATAGTTACTCTCCACTAAAACTTAACTTTTTAGACAGGTTAATCTTAAGTTACCTACTTTCACATCTAACTATTCTAGTGCTCACTGCAGTGTTTAGGACAAAACATTTTTTTCATCTTATCTTTAAGCATCCCTGTGACTAACTCTTGCTCTAAAACCTGCTGTAAAACACTAGGAATCCTTAAACTGATACAAACACTCATCTCTCCTTGTTAATAAGTAGAAATTAATCAAAGGCACTAAACAGCCTATGATTGCAAAGTACCTTGTTAAGGTAAGGAAAACAGCTCTTATACTTTACAAAAAAAAGCAACAAACCAGGCAGGTCCAAGGGTCAGTTTCCGGTGATTTCTCCTGTCCATCTGGGCATACTATTGCAATGCAGCAATTGCCTCATGTACACAGACAACCCTCTCCTCCTACCACCCAACACTACAACCTGTGAGAGATGCACTTAAATAGCGAAACTAGAAGCAAAGCTCTCTTCTCCCAAGATTATGCTGGACAGTCAAGAGGAGAAGGTTAACACTCTCACTACACCCCAAGCAACACATAGCACTTTTAAACCCACACCACCAACACCCTCACATAGAAACACTAAACCCTCATTAGTGGAGGCCCTTAACAGTAACCTTCCCAAGCAACAAGGACCTCCAAAGCTAAAACGCAAACAAACACCAATCACAACCAATGTGTCACATAGCTCACAACACCAGTGTGCCACCCAACAACAGCCTCTAAGGCAAGACAATATACCCAACACTTTAGTCATAGGTGACTCTATAGTAAGGCACACTGATATCCCACTCACCAGACTGAACATGGAGAAAATTGCAGTCAGCTGCCTGTCGTGTGCCAGGATCTGGCACATAATGCATGCACTCAAGTCTCTCCACAATAAGTATAAATATGACTCTGTCATTGTCCATGTTGGAGTGAATGACTTGAGATGTACCTCCCTGGACTACATGAAAAGAGACATGGAAGAGCTCTCAGATCATGTGGCCCAGGCAGGTATGACCCTAGCCCTGAGTGCATCCTGCCTTCACCCAAAATGATACCACAGCATAAGGGCAAAATGATTGACTTCAGCAATTGTCTAAGCTTCTGGTGTCATTCAAAGGGGCTCCAGTATCTGTCAGCCAGGGATGACATGATCGACAGACCATGATGCTTTGCCAAAGATGGTCTGCACCTGTCAACCCTGGGATTTAGAGTTACTGGTAAAGGCTCTTGCCACCCTTGTAGTGCCTTTTTTAGGCAAAGTTCAAAGGACAAAAATGTGAAGACTGGTACAGATGGGTGAAGGCTGCCAGCCAAGTCAAATAGAATTTTGTACATAATTCTGTCCTTTGTAAACATGAATGTTGAAGTACAGTCTTGTTTTCTTAAATGAAAGAATATGATGTGAAAGGCTGAACTTAAAACAATGTAGCAACATTGCCCTCTGCTGTAAAGAAAGCTAAGTCAAACATTTCTTGTCTGTCCTTTGAAATTAAAATTATTTCATGACTGTCTTTGATGTTTACAATTCGGCTCTGGCTGGGCTAGATGAAGGCTTCCTGCCTATTGTTTTAAGGCTAAAGTTAATGACCAGAATTTACATGTGGGATGTCCTTTATTGCTTTGGTTTCTGCCAAGATGTAAAAAAATGTAAATGCAGTTTCTGTCAGCCTGGGAACACCAGAAAAGTGTAAAAAATTATGTATTGGGAATCAGGACTGCAATAACAATTTAAGCAGAGAGAATCAGAAGGCATTAAATATTTTTGTCTTTGCTATCCAACTCACAGCACTGTCTTGCTCATGTGTAAGTTATCGTAGACTCGTGTTTTCTTTTAGAAATAGCTAGGAACTAGAAAGATTAGACTAAGTGTTTTTCTGTGATGTCAGAACTTTACTACTGTGTTATTTTAAGTATTTCTTTGTGATCTCTGAACTCTTGACTAGCACTGTGTAGTAGAAAGTATTGTCTTGTGTTTTTAATTTTTATTATTAAATATTTTTAAACCATTTTATCTGTGGCTGTTTTGTGTGGAGATAATTTAAGATCTAGAGTACATTGCATATTTATAGAGTTTACTGTCGAAGTCACTCTAATAAGCCTTGAATGTTTAGTCACAACTAAAAATTGGATAATAATATTGCACAGTAATAATTGGACACCCTTTTAAGGGCCTTTGAGTAGCTACATATTAGTGTGGGTGGTGGCAAGTGGAATTACTGTATAGTCTGCGAAAAGGGGAAGCAACTGGAGAACCTGTGCCAGCCTTCCCCGGGAGTGTCTGTGTGGTTGTATAAAATCTTCTCAAAGTGTGTGAGTGTGTGTGTGTGTGTGTGTGTGTGTGTGTGTGTGTGTGTGTGTGTGTGTGTGTGTGCGTCAGCTACTTGGGCAGGGACACAAAGCACTGGTTGGACAGAGAGGGTGCTAGAGGTTTTTGTTTGCCCACTAAGCTGAAATCCGGACCCTATAGCTGTGCTAATGTGGAGTCTTACTGGGGGACCTGGAGAGCAAGGGAGTGACCAGCCCCGGACTGACTGTGATCTCTGTGTGCTCTTAAGGGAAATTGCACTTTACTGTGGTATTTGTTATCCCTTCCTCATATATGAGATGCCCTCTCTGGTGTTAGTGGTGAGGATTGAGGCTCCTTAATTACTGGTCCAGGGCACAGGCGTCACATATTAATTAATTGGCAAATACTAATTGGCTTGTAGTGGTGTGGGTAGAGTGAATCCTGTAGCTAGTTTACAGTGAGCTTTGAAGGTGGTTTTGTACTCTAAAACAGGCACACAGTGAATACTCAGAGTTCAGATCACAATTGTTTTATTTCTTTTGTTAGCTTAGTCAGGGTGAGCAGGCAACATGTCAGCAGAGGAGTATAGAAAGCTGACAAGGAGCCAGCTGGTGGAGATGTTCCAGGCTAGGGGAATGGTGCATGGAAACCTGACTAAGGCAGACCTAATTGCAGCCTTGGCTACAGCTGCATCAGAAAACAGCAACCAGGAGGACAATCAGACTGGCAATGGAGATATAATAGCCTCAGAGAATGGACAGCTCAACTTTTCTGCAGTGGACTTAAAAATCCAGCTGGAGGTAAAGAGACTTGAGTTGGAGGCCAGGGGTGTGGAATTAGAAGCAGCTGAGTGACTGAGGCATCTAGACAGTGAGGAGAATGAGAAACCACTACACGTAGAAGCCAAAGAAAAAGAAAGTCAGAGGCAGCATGAGAAGGTGATGCTGAATCCGCCAGAGTCATTGAGGTAATGGGGAAGGAAGTAACTGAACCCCAGAAGCACAAAAGGTCAGTAAATTTCTTCTGCAGTTTAAAGCGGGGGAGAATTTTGATAGTTTCATTCATATGTTTGAGAAGGTATGTAAATAGTATGAAGTTGACCAAGGCCTCTGGATACGGTTCCTGACCCCTTACTCTATGGTAAAGCTGTAACTGTACTATCTAAAATGTCTGATGCTGCATGTTTTGATTATACTGCTGTAAAAATTGTCTGTTAGAATTGTTTAAGCTAACACCTGAAACATATAGGAAAAAGTTTTGTGAGCATAGACGCAAGGTGGATGAAAATGTGTGTGAATATGTTGCTGAACTGAGCACTTATTTCCATAGGTGGGTGAGTGGTTGTCAGGTCACCACTTTTGAAGGGCTGGCAGACCTTTTAGTGAGGGAACAAACCCCTAACCGCTTTGCCTGAGGATGTGAGGATCTGGTTAGCTGATAGACAATGTGCTACTTCAGATGAGTTGGGGAAGAAGGGAGACCTATACCTGGCAAGCAGGGCAGCCCTGCACAGGAAGGGGTCCCCCAGTGCTGCTCATAGGTCTAAAGGAACCCATGGTGGGCAGCACAGACTGGCCACACAGAATCTGCCAGTAGCAGGGGGAGACACTAGTCCAGGTACACATCCTGGAGCTAGGGTTAAAAGTTTTGAATGCAACCAGTGGGGCCATATGGCATACAGGTGTCCACAGAGGCAAGGTGGGGAACAAAAGGTGAGGGCACCAGTAAGTAGGAAATACAAAATGCCAATAGTAGGTTGTCATGGGACAACAAGGGTACCGAACTACCACCAGAGGCTATATCCTATTGTAGTGAATGGCAAAGAGGCCATTGCTAAGAGAGACACAGCCTCTGATATAACCATTGTAAAGCCTGCAATGGTTAAGGAGGAGCAGTACTTGCTTGGGAAGTCTACTCCAGTCAGGGCTTTAGGAGGGATCCCATTCCAAATACATTTGGCTAAGGTTCAACTTGACTGGGAGGGTGAAAAAGGAAGCCAGCAAGTAGGTGTGTTTGAGGATATACCTGAAGATGTCCTGATAGGGAATGATTTGATAGTGCAGTACCCTGTGCTTGTGCAGGTACATGCAGTCAGGCTTGGAGACAAGCAGGTAAATCTGGTAGCCTGGGGGAGACCCAAACAGACTGCATACTTGCAGCCAGGACTGGTGTGGTGGTTACTTCAGGGAGTGAGCTACACTGAAGCAGTGAGACTGAAGGTGAGCCACAGCTGCTTATGGGTACTGATGTTGCCTTGGACAGAGTGACTGCAAAGGTAGAGGTGAGTAGTAGTACCCAGGCTGACAGTGAGGCACCACTGTCAGAGGATGCCAGACTTCCTGTGGAAGGGGAGCTGGGAAGGGTACAAGGAGACATTTGAGACAGGCTCAACTCTCAGACCCTACATTGCAAGGCCTGAGGCAGGTAGCTAGGGAGGCACCTGATTCTGAAGGAAAGGGTGAATCCGTATAGTGGGACACATGGTTACTATATAGAGAGTGGACCCCTGAGGGAGGGCTAGAAGGTGAGAGAGTACAGCAGTTGGTAGTGCCTAGAGCCTACCATCTGGTGCTCCTAGTGATAGCCCATGATATTCCCTTTGCAGGTCATATGGGCATAAAACATACAAAGAGCCGTATTATGCAGAACTTTTATTGCCCTGAAATTTCCAGAGATGTAACAGTGTACTGCAGGACCTGTGAGCAGTGCCAAAAGGTAAGCAAGGCTGGAGACAGGGTGAGAGCTCCTTTGATGCCTTTGACTATGACTGAGGAGCTATTTCAGAGGGTAGCTATGGATATGGTGGGTCCTCTGAGTACCCCAAGTTCCACAGGGAAAAAGTATATCCTAGTGGTAGTGGATTATGCTACTGGATACCCTGAGGCATTGGCTTTGTCCTCCATTGAGGCAGAGAAGGTGGAAAATGCTTTGTTAGAGATTTTCAGTAAGGTAGGTTTCCCAAAAGAAATACTGACTGACAGAGGTGCCAATTTCATGTCAGACCTGCTGGCTTGTCTGTGGAAGTCTTGCGGAGTGAAGCACATGAAGACCTCCCCCTACCATCCCCAAACTAATGGTCTTGTTGAGAGGTTAAACTCTACAGTCAAGTCCGTGCTACAGGCATTTGCAGATCAGTTTAAGAGGGAGTGGGACAAATATTTGCCCCATCTGTTATTTGCTTACAGAGACGTTCCCCAGGAATCTACAGGTTTTTCACCCTTTGAGTTGCTGTATGGGCATAGAGTGAGGGGACCTCTTTATTTAGTTTGAGATGACTGGGAAGGTGAGTGCAAGTCTCACTAAGAGTCTGTTGTAGCATACATCCTAAGCCTCAGGAGAAGGCTCAGGGAACTCATGGGCTTGGCCCAGGAGAACCTGGCAGAATCCCAACAACAGAAAAAGATGTGGTATGACAGGAATGTTCAAGCTAGAGAGTATGCTGTGGGGCAGCAGTTAATGGTCCTCATTCCTGTCAGATACAGCAAACTGCAAGCAGCTTGGGAGGGATCCTACAAGATGGTAAGAAAGGTAAGTGATGTTAACTACATGGTGGAACTGATAGGTAGAAAGCAGGGTCACAAATGATACCATGTTAACATGATGAAACCTTACCATGATAGGGAGGCCCTTGTGCTGAGCATTTTCAGTGGATTGCAGGAGGAGTCTGAGGGAGATCTGGGGACTGATCTCCACAGTGAGGCTCATGCTGACACCTCAATGTCCCAGCAGCTATCTTCTACCCAGGTTCGAGAAATCCAAGCAGTGCTGCAGGAATTTGGAGACATGTTCACAGGAAAACCAGGGTGCACCCACCTATTGCAGCACCAGGTGGATACAGGACCCCAAAGGCCTATTAGGCAGGCTTCTTATAGGGTTCCTGAGAGAGTCTGAGGGAGGAGGTACAGGAGATGTTGGAACTAGGGGTGATTCAAGAGTTCAACAGTCCCTGGGCCTCCGCAGTGGTGCTGGTGCCAAAAAAGGATGGCAGCACCAGTTTCTGTATGGACTACAGGAAATTAAATAGTCACATAGAGTCACATGCTTACCCCATGCTTAGGACAGATGAGGCCCTAGAGCAGCTGGGTGGGGCTAAGTATCTTACAACCATTGATCTTACCAAGATTTACTGGCAGGTGCCCTTGACTCCCAGTGCTAGAGAGAAGTCAGCCTTTGTGACTCCTTTTGGCTTGTATGAGTTCACAAACATGCCCTTTGGGATGAAGAATGCCCGAGCAACTTTCCAGAGGCTGGTAGATCATATCCTAGCAGGAGCAGGAGGGTTTGTCCTTGCTTAGCTAGATGATATTACCATCTACAGCCATTCCTGACCAGAGAACCTTCAGCATGTCAGGGACATGCTGGGCAGACTACAGAGGGCAGGGTTGACCTTTAAGCCGAGCAAATGTCAGGTGGGTATGGCAGAGCTCTCCTACCTAGGACATAGAGTGGGGAGTGGTAAGTTAAGGCCAGAACCTGCCAAAGTGGAAGCCATTCAGGCATGGCCTGCAACTGTTACTAAAAAGTAGGTCACGGCATTTTTAGGGACAGCAGGATGCTACAGAAAGTTTGTCTCCATTATAGTACAGTGGGTGCTCCTCTCACAGACCTGACATGGAAGAACAGGCCAGATAAGGTAGAGTGGACCCCAGCATTTCAGCAGGTGTTCCAGTGGCTTACAGTGGCTTTGTGAGGACCCCCTGTCTTAGCCAATCCAGATTACAGTAAAAGATGTTGTGCAGGAGGATGCTTCAAACCATAGGGTAGGGGTTGTACTTAGCCATATTTCTTCAGAGGGGGAAGAACACCCAGTGGTTTATCTCAGTCATAGACTCCAACCCAGGGAGGAATGCTATGCAGCTGTAGAAAAGGAATGTCTAGCCATAGTGTGGGCACTGCAGAAACCTCAGCCTTATCTGTATGGAAGGAAATTCACTTTTACGACAGATCACAACCCTCTAATATGGTTAAACAGAGCCAGCCAGCAAAACACCAAGTCGCTAAGATGGAGCCTAGGGTTGCAAGCATATGATGTGTAATTGCAGCACCACAGTGGGATTAGCAATGCCAATGCAGATGGGCTCTCAAGACAGGGACTGGGGTAAGGTATACTCAGATAGACCTAACTCTCTCAAGCAGCGTTTCTCAAGGGTCACTTGAAAAACTAGCTTGAGTTATCCAGGGGGGGGGGGTTTGTGAAGACTGGTAGAGAAGGCTGCCAGCCTAGTCACATAGAATTTGGTACAAAATGATGTCCTTTGTAAATATAAATGTTGAAATACAGGCTTGTTTTCTTAAATGAAAGAATATGCTGTGAAAGGTTGAACTTAAAACAATGTAGAAACATTGCCCTCTGCTGTAAAGAAAGCTAAGTCAAGCATTTTTTGTTTGTCTTTTGAAAGTAAAATTATTTCATGACTGTCTTTGATGTTTACAATTTGGCTCCGGCCGGGCTAGATGAAGGCTTCCTGCCTATTGTTTTAAGGCTAAAGTTAATGACCAGAATTTACATGTGGAATGTCCTTTATTGCTCTGTTTTTTGGCTAATTGTACAAGAATGTAAATGCAGTTTATGTCAGACTGGGAACACCAGGAAAGTGTAAAAAATTATGTAATGGGAATCAGGACTGCAATAGCAATTTAAACAGAGAGAATCAGAAGGCATTAAGCATTTTTTTTTTCTTGACTATCCAACTCAAAGCACTGTCTTGCTCATATGTAAGTTATCTTAGACTTGTGTTTTCTTTTAGAATTAGCTAGGAACTAGAACAATTAGACTAAGTGTTTTTCTGTGATGTCAGAACTTTACTACTGTGTTATTTTAAGTACTTCTCTGTGATCTCTGAACTCTTGACTAACACTGTGTGGTAGAAAGTATTGTCTTGTGTTTTTAATTATTTATTATTAAATATTTTTAAACCCTTTTAACTGTGGCTGTTTTGTGTAGAGATAATTTAAGCTCTAGAGTCCATTGCATATTTATCGAGTTTACTGTCCAAGTCACTCTAAATAAGCCTTGACTGTTTAGTCACTACTACCAAATGGATAATAATATTGCACAGTAATAATTGGACACCCTTTTAAGGGCCTTTGAGTAGCTGATAAGTATTAGTGGGTGGTGGCAAGTGGAACTACTGTATAGTCTGGGAAAAGAGGGCACAGCTGGAGAACCTTTGCCAGCCTTCCCCAGGAGTGTCTGTGTGGTTGTATAAAATCTTCTCAAAGTGTGTGAGTGTGTGTGTGTTCACTACTTGGGCAGGAACACAAAGCACTGGTTGGACAGAGGGGGTGCTAGAGGTCGAGATCTGGACCCTATAGCTGTGCTCGTGAGGACTCTTATTGGGGGACCTGGAGAGCAAGGGAGGGACCAGCCCCAGACTGACTGTGATTTCTGTGTGCTCTTAAGGGAAATTGCACTTTACTGTGCGTATTTGTTATCCATTCCTCATATATGAAACGTCCTTTCTGGTGTTAGTGGTGAGGATTGAGGCTCCTTAATTGCTGGGCCAGGGCACGGGTGTCAAAAAAATCACCACTGTAACAGGTACAAGCATGCAAAATCTGAAGTTAGTGCTACTCAATGCTGGAAGTCTAAACCTCAAAATGCACTCTCTTGAGGCACTCCTAAAAATGGAGAACATCAATATCTGTGCAGTAACTGAGACTTGGTTCAAGGCTCCAGAGAGCACCCCTGCAATACCAGGCTACAACTCTTGCCTCACTTTTTGGCCACCAAACCAGGACCAAAACACTAAAGGTGGAGGAGTTTCCATATTCACCAAGGATATTCACAATACCAGGCTAGTTGCCCAACACAATGCGTCTGAAATTCTCCAGGTGCAACTAATACTAGGTAACACTGCAATCCAAATTGTTGCTTGCTACAGATCCCCCACAATGCCCCAAGATTCTCACTACACCTTTCTAAACATACAGGAAAATATATAGATACACCCTAATACTGGGTGATTTCAACTACCCTGCCATTAACTGGGAAAACTACTTGTGCACCAACACCTTTGCCCAACGGTTCTTGGAATTCATAAATTCCAATGCCCTGGATCAACTAATCCATAGTCCCACCAGGGGTTTTAATATCCTAGACCTGGTCATTACCAACATGAGAAATAGATGCTCCACACCTATGGTCACGCCCTCGTTGGTCAGGTCTTACCATAAGCTAATCACCCTTGACATCCACATCCCTCCCCCAGCCCCCAGTAAGGAAACCTCTGTAAAAAACTTCTCCAAAACCAACTTCATGCTACTGAAGTCAGAAGTGACAAACTTCATGACACCCATGCAGACAAGAACTGAAATTTCGACTGCTGAATCTTACACTAAGGCACTGTACAAGCACATCTACTCATGCATGAATCATGCCATTCCAAATAGAACCAAGCTCTCTCCTCCAAAAGAAGGAAGCCAATCTGGTGGTCCCCTGCCATAAATAAACTTTATAGCAAAAGGAAGAAACTGTTGCAGAAAAGAGGAAAATTCCCAGGATGCAAAAAACTCCCTTACCAGCCTCAGTAAGAAGCTGAGATCCCTCATAAAATCCTCCAAAGCTAGTTCCAAAGACAACCACACGGCATTTTATAACTATGTCAAGAATCTAAATGGCAATGCTCAGATCTGCTCTGAGCTATAACAGAATGTCATTAAATATACTGATTCCAAGGATATTGCCAATATCCTGGCAGATCGATTCAGTACCAACTTCATCCCCCTCTCACTCCCTAAAGGGCCCATCTCAATACTGAAAGATTGTCAAATTCCAGTACTAACGGCCACACAAGTAAAAACTGCACTCTCCAAAGCTAAGAATACAGCATTTATGGGATCAGATGACATCCCGGGCTGTGTACAACATGAATTACAAAATGAACTAACACCTCACCTAAGTGTCATGTTTAATCATAGCCTCACCTCAGGCTTCTTGCCCACTGAGTGGCGTACAGCTACAGTTATCCCACTCCACAAAGGGGATCCACCATGGATTCTGGGAACTGCCACCCCATCAGCTGATGAGCCTGATCTGCAAGGCCATGGAACTTATTATTATAGAACGTATAAACAAGGACATTGGCAACCTTCTAACATAGACCCCACCCAGTTTGGATACGTGAAGGGCCGATCTTGTCTGCTGAACCTGATTGACTTCTTTGAATCAGTCTCCAGAGATGTAGATGAGGGTAAGGCAGTCCACACAGCCTATCTGGACCTCGCCAAGGCCTTCAACACCATCCCCCACTTTGGAATCATAGATAAACTTACTAAACTGGGCATTAATCCCTATGTCACTCGATGGGTTGCCAACTGGCTTACTGATAGAACCCACACTGTAAATGTAGCCCACTCCAAATCCAGCTCCATACAAGTGACAAGTGGAGTACCTCAGGGTTCAGTCCTGGGACCGCTCTTGTTTGACATCTACTTCTCTGAAGCACAGGCCAACACTAAGGGACTCTGGCTAACAAAGTTCACAGACAAATGCAAACTGGGAGCCATTACTGAATCCCTAAATGATGTGGATATTCTACAAAAGGGCCTTACAGAAACAGATGCTAGTTGCCAGAGCCATGGGCTCAAGCTCAATGCCAAGAAATGTATAGTTATCCCCTTTGTGAAAAATCATGTACCCATGAATTACCTCATAGGTGGCATTACACTAAACACCAAAAGTGTGATAAGAGACTTAGGGACACAGGTGGACAGTGGTCTCACCTTCGATAACCACATTGGTGCAACAGTCAGGAAATCCTTCTATGTGGCACACCTCATCAATAAGGGCTTTTCATCCAGAAAAAAGGACGTCATTGTCCCACTGTACTCATCCCTCATTAGACCCATTATAGAATACAATGCCCCGTTTGGTATGTACCTCTTAAGGCATCTGCAACAACTAGAAAGGCCACAGAAATACCTCATTAAAAGAATCACATGCCTAAAGAAGATGCCCTATGCTGACTGTCTAAAAAACTCCAGCTATACTCTATTGCATATCGTCTACTCAGCGACGATCTCTGCTTAACATTCCAGACCATGTCAATCCAGAGCTGTTGGACATGCTACACTTAAAGAAATTCCAATCTCTCAGAGCCATACACTCCAGGGATCGAAACCTTGTCATCACAATGAACAAAACATGCTGTAGGGATAGGTTCCTGACACAGAGACTCCCCAGACGCTGGAATAGACTGCTCATACATATCAAGCAGAGTGCCTCTTTGTCCCTCTTCAAAAGGAACCTTGACGATTGGCTGAGAGATAGGAAATTCACCCTGGGGATCATATCACTCGCCCTGATAGACAGGGGTCCAGGGAAGTAAATATTGTTGGAAGAAATAGCCAGGGAATTGTTATTGCTGGGCTTGTATAGGCCCTAGGGCCGATAGCCTAGTACCAACATATGAACCTATGAACATAAAAAAAGAGAAGATAATGGTTGGTGTGAGAGAAAAAAAGGAGAATATTAGCAACTTCATATGTGACATACAATGCATTGAAGCAATTATTTGACTTATTTGTTTCTTCACATAAGTCTGCAACCTCTAAGGAGGTACCCAGATCTGTTTAGAACTGGTGGCCAAGGACACCACATATACAAATGCTGCAGATATAGCAAACTTGCTGGCTGACAGATTCACCGAAAACTTCACCCCTCTATCCCCCATCATTAAATAAGGACTTCCCCAGTACCTGCCCCCCTCCCCTTATATCTAGGGAACAAGTCATCACTGTTCAGTCAAAGACAAAAAATACAACCTCCACTGGACCCGATAACATCCCAGGCTGCATCCTACATGAACTCAGGCAAAAACTTGCAGCACCGTTAGGCATCCTATTCAACCAAAGCCTGAGTACTGGCTTTGTCCAAGCTGAGTGGAAGACCACCACTGTCATCCCGTTGCACAAAGGTGAAGCATCCAATGATCTGGGAAATTATAGACCCATCAGCATAACTAGCCTGATCTGCAAGACCATGAAACGGCTTATCATGGACCTCATTAACAAGGACATTGGCAACCTACAAATGCTCGATCCCACACACTTTGGCTTCATCAAGGGGAGATCATGTCTGTTAAATCTGTCGACTTCTTTGAGACAGTCATCAAAGCCATGGAAAAGGGGAAGATAGTGCACACTGCCTACCTTGGCCTGGCCAAAGCCTTTGACACTATTCCCCACTTGGGCATAATAGATAAACTCTCTCAACTAGGCATCAATTCATGTGCTACCAGATGGGAACCCACCTAGTCAAAACAGAGGGAGCCACCTCAAGCAGTAGACCTGTAACAAACGGTATTCCCCAGGGTTCGGTGCTGAGTCCTCTGTTATTTGAGATATACTTTTCTGTGGTGCAGGCCAAAACCAGTGGGTTATAGCTGGCCAAGTTTGCAGATGACTGCAAGCTGGGTGCTGTCATCAATTCCCCTAGTGATATGGACATCCTCCAAGAGGATCTCATTCAGACAAATGACTGGTGCCAGAAACATGGCCTCAGGTTGAATACCAAAAAATGCATCATCATCCCCTTTGGGGAGAGTGATGTCCCCATAAATTATCACATTACTAACAATGTCCTAAGCATGCAATCAGTCATGAGGGATTTGGGCACCCAGGTTGATAGCATCCTAACATTTGACCTCCAGGTTGCTTCCATTGTACAGAAAGCCTTCTACATGGCCCACCTTATAAGTAAAAGTATTTCAATGAGGGCCAAGGAGGTCATAACATCCCTGTATTCTTCCCTTATAAGACCCATTGTTGAGTACAATGCCCCTTTTTGCATGTACCTTGCAAAGCACATGCAGCAGCTGGAGAGACCACAGAGGTTCCTCACCAGCAGAATACAGGGCCTCAAACATCTACCATACACAGATAGGCTAAAAGCCCTATCCCTCTACTCAATTTCATACAGACTCCTCAGAGTTGACCTCTGTCTGGAAAACAAGGTGATCATGGACCCCTCCTTGATGGCACTGCTGCATATTCACAAGTCTATTCCATGCCTCTGACTTGTACTCTGAGCCACAATACTCCCTCAGCAATAGCCTGGGCCTATGTTCATTCACTAGGAGTCCAACAAACACTTTGGACTTCTGGATACCCCATTTTTGAGCACAAAAACTCAACACGTCTCCATGAACGCTTGTCATGCCTACCACAGATCAAGACCAATGTGGAATTATGTTTTCCTGCCAATTGCTGGTATTGTGCTTACTGGCAGTGTGCACTTTTTTGTTTTGCCATAAAATTAACTGAGACAGGACATACAAGACAAGACACAGGGACAGTGAAGGACATAAGAGGTTGGTGAACACCATGATTGGGGTGAGGGTGGGGACATAGTAAATGTTGCTCATCACTTACCATCATTCAAACAGAGCCCCCAAGGGTGCACACTGCCAGGCAACATGTTTCTGTTTGTGGCTCTCTGGGTCCTGTCAGTTACCTGGGTGGTCAATTCTTCCAGTTTGTGCACTGCCGTGCTTCACACAAACCAGATGACCGCAGCCAAACCTTTTTGTGGTAAGCAGTACATTGCTCAAGCGTTGGCCCAAAAATAAAAATAAAAATGAAAAAAAGGAAAGGGACAAATAGTTAAAATAAGGAAAATCAATCTATGATATACACAGTAGAAAATGTTATTATACATTTGATATGTCTACATAGGTCTGGATTTCAACTCTCACTGCAATGCACCTTCAGAAAATGTGATGGGTGCCTTATCCCTCTTTGCCAGACAAACAGCTTTGCAGTAAAGCACTGAAGTCATTCCTTAAGCAACCAAGTTCAACTGAATTTACACTGATATCAAGGCATAAACTGGGTGAGCAAAAGTGAGTTGTTGTCATAGTACAAACCAGAATGGACTGTTCTCTTGGGGGTAGAAAATGTGAGTTACTGCTATGGCACAAACAAGGATGGATTGTTCTTTTGGGGGTGGTAGTAAATGTGAGTTACTGCTATGGCACAAACAAGGGTGGATTGTTCTTTTGGGGGTGGTAATAACTTTGAGTTACTGCTATGGCACAAACAAGGATGGATTGTTCTTTTGGGGGTGGTAGTAAATGTGAGTTACTGTTATGGCACAAACAAGGATATGTTGCTCTTGTTACTCTCCTTGTTTTGCATCCTGTCTGTTGTTTGATTGTGTGAGGGCTGTGAAGTCAGTAACTGTTATGTGTCTCATTATTGTCTAAACTCTCTTTAATGATTTTCCATTACAAATGTATGGGGCTGAACAGGGCATGCAGTGATCATCAGTACTTTGGAGAGGTATGACTGCGTGAATCTTTGATGGATGAGATGTGCTACTTGATAATGGACACATATAAGTCAAATAATTATCTTCTGTCACATGTTAAGGTAATTTCTGCACTAATCTCATACATTTGGCTTGCTTACTCTACCAAGTGATGAAATAGAAGGATATGCCATGATATTATTAAACAAGACACTCCAGGTTCAGGATTTACTATGTAAATGCAGCTGTTGCCACAGAGTTAGTTCAGGGCTGACTCTGTCTGATGCAATGAGTACACAGCCGAAACATGGGAAGGTAAAGATTGTGTAAGTTGCCTGGCATCAATGTTACTATATGTATGTGAGTAGGAGGAAGATTTTAGACCCCTAAGGAAAGGGAAAAGAAAATGCCGTGCTCGCATACAATCCTAAGACCGGAATATCATGGTGTGACCTGTGATGTGCATCATACATTTGGATTTGAAAATCTTGTAAAAGACATGTCAGAAAGTTGTTATGCACAATGACGTTTCTTACTTCACAACCCTCACCACAACAGAATCCACTATAAGATTGTGATATTTTAATGGAACCTTCCAATGCCAATATATGTTAAATGTGCAATGACCAGTTAAACACCACAAATGCAGATATACTAAGCAGTAAGTTAACTATACACCCTGTGCATCAGATAGAAAGCGTGTGTCTCCCTGAATCCAAAATACAGAAAACAGGCAAATAGCACAGTTATCATCACTTGCACAGAGTGTTGTGTGGTGTTCATTACAGAGAGATAGGTTAAAAAGTAATGATACACATTGCAGTTTCTGACTTCACAACCCTTACAACAAGATTCCTTACAAAGTTGTGACATGTGGATTCTATCAACTCTCTAAATTCCCATGCCCATATAAGTCACAGGTACAATCAAATTTTCTATACCAGCAATGCAGATATAGTAAGCAGTAAGCTAGCTATGCACCCTGAGCATCAGACACAGGCTTTGTATCCCTGAATCAGAAAGGTAGAATGCAGGGATATAGCACAGTTATAATCACTTGCACATGGTGTTGTGTGGGGGAGCAGGAAGCCTAGGCTGACACAAGAGGTTGATGAATGTGTGTGAGCACGAAGGAGAAGAAGGCAGACATTTGGACAAAAAATGGGTAGTGAAACAGAATAAGTAACTGTTGTGTGCATCTGTATGGGTCCCCCAGGTGAAACTGGTGTATGAGTGGTGCATAAACACAGCCAAGCTGGATGCTAGCTGTACGTCATGGTGTGTTGGACAGGTGTGAGCCATGCATGGTAGAGGTGGAAGCTCATTGTTGTCATCCCCAACAATGACAACTGGCTCTACCTGAAGTTTCACTGGCATGTTGATATCCAGGACCACACTCAAATGCAGTGCTGTTAACTGAATGTAACTGCTTTCTGCTGAATAAGCTCCCTTCATAGGAACATGCAGGACCATTACCCCATGGCCTGCCACATCTGGGTGTGGGCAGCCCACTCACTAATGGAGCAGAGAAAGTGCTGCCACTACCGGAGCATGATCAGGCATGGCCACATTGGGTATCAACTGATGCCATGGCTGACCTATGCCCATGAGATCTATATTAGATAGTCAAACTTTCAAAAGTTTGACTGTCATATGGTCGGCACCATATGATCGAACTTTTAAAAGTTCGAACATCTAATAAAAAAAAAAACTACACAAATAACCTACCTGAACATTTTAAGCAGGGGGGGCAAGCTCCCCTGCACCACCCACATCCCACCGGTTTTTAAATATACCAAGTCCCAGATCACACTACAGTGCAGAAAAGGGAAACCTTCACATTCCGCACTGTACGGAGATCTCTGTTAAAACGTTCGAACTTTCAAAAATTCGATCATATGGTGTTGATCATATGACAGTCGAACTTTTGAAAGTTTGATTATCTAATATAGATCCCATGGGCATCGGTCAGCCATGGCAGAGGAGGGCTGAGGAAACAGTTGTCTGTGTTGTACTTTACTGATGTATACTGCAATGTCACAGCAGTAAAACAAAGGGTGCAGACTCTGTACTAGAACCCAGTATCATCTGTAGTCCAGGCCAAGATTTTGCGATGGACAAGAGCATTAATTGAATGTATCCGCTTTCTGTTTCTAGCTGTCTGCTTTCTAGGTGGTCCTGTTTTTCCTGTGTCCACAATGCTGCATTTCATGTAAACTACATAAACACAGCCAGACTTGAATTTATTTGTTCTCCAGTTCTACGGTTTGTGCTACACTGCACATCACCAAAAAGTGGAATTAAAAACAACAAAAGTAGAAAAGGAAAAAAAAGGAGACATATGTGAACTGAGCAACAGCAATGTATGACATAAACAGTAGAAAATGTACATATGAGATATTTCTACATAGTTCAGGATTTGAACTCTCACACCAAGCAGCTTATTCCTCTTTGCCACACAAACAGCTTTGAGCAAAAAATTGAAGTCATTCTTCACACAGCCAACTGCATCAGAATATACATTGCTATCAAACCATCAGCTGTGATTTGTATGTTTAATTCTCTTTGTTATATTTGGACATAGTGCACTTAGTGATCATACAGCCTGTCGTGATTTTGCCTGCAAATATACAGCTTTGTCTTACATGTCTGTGTTTCTTGGTATTTCATCAGTTATTGGACCAGTAGTGTGAGACATGCAGTTTGTAAGCCATTCCATATCTTCAGCCTTAAAATGTATGACATTATTAACTGGGAGTTATATGATATGCAGTTGCCAGAAACTGAAGGCATATACTCTTCTTTTAGGGGGAGAATAGCTGAGTTATTGTTATGACAACAACAACAGTACACTGCTATTTTGGGGGGAACAAAGCTCAGTTATGTTATGGCACAAACTAGGGTACACTGCTCTTTTTTTGCAGGACAAAGCTCAGTTACTGTTATGTGACAAACAAGCATAGTCTGTTCTTTTGTGTGGGAGCAAAGGTGTTACTGCTATGGCACAAACAAGGATATGATGTTCTTGTTACTGTCCTTGTTCTGCATCATCTTTGTTGTTTGATCTTGTAAAGTCAGAAACTGCAATCTGTATCATTACTTTCTAACATCTGTGTTTAATGATTTACCAGTACAAAGGCATGGTGCTAAACTGAAGCCATGCAGTGATCATCGGTACTCTTGAGAGGTATGAGTATGTGAATCTTTGATGCCTGAGGGCTACTATTTACTAATGGACATATATAAGTCAAATAAGTCGCTGCTGTCACATGTTAAAGTACATTTTGTACAAATCCACCACTATTTACTTGATTACTGTGCCATGTTACAAAATACAAGGATGTGTCATAATATTATTCATGAATACAGTCTAGGTTCAGGACATGCCTTGTAAATGCAGCAGTTGACACAATTTTAGCTCAGGGCTGACTCTGTCTGATGCAAACAGTACACAGCTAATACATGAGGAGGTAAAGCTTGTGTGAGTTCCCTGGCATCAATTTTACTATATGTATGAGAGTAGGAGAAAGGTATTTGCCACCTAGATGGTCAGTGAATGTGCTTATGCATTGTCTCTTAGCGAAAGCAAGGACATACTGAGCATGCCTACATCTGCTTCCAGGCACAGCAGCTGGTGGTTCCACCTCCAAGTCCTCCACTGACTGTGGCTGTGGTGACCTAGGTATTGGTGGGGAGATGTGTGTTCCTTCTCCATACTGATCCTGCTACAGCTGTTTCTGCAGGATCCGATTGTGTAGCATAGCACATACTGTGAAGACTTGTGTACATGTATATGTATAATACTGCAAGACTCTACAAGATGTATCTATGCACTGACCCATGACTTCAGCAGTCCAAACACGCACTGTGTGATGCTTCTGGTTTGAGTGTGTACTTCATTATAGCATTCTTCTGTGGCTTTTTGTGCACTTTTGATGGGAGTCATCAGCCACGGTTCCAGTGCATATCCAGCATCCCTAGTAAATGGCCATGTGGGATCCCACCATCAAACATGTGGTACTGCTGTGATGTGTGCCAGATATGGGAGTCATGATAAACCCTAGGGCTGCCAGCCCACACATTCAAGATAATTCCCTTGGCATTACACACAGCTTGGCAGTTGATGTAGGGGTATTCCTTGCGGTTAATGTAGATTCTGCCCTGCTCACCATGTGGTGCCTTAATATGTACATGAGTTCAATCTGTGGCACCCAGTAATTCAGGGTAGTGCACTACACAGTAGGACAGTTGCATATTGCCAGCCCTCTCCTCAGAAATATGGGGAAAACATATGTGCTGACTGGCATGTATAAGCATATTATTGAGGTATTGGTGGAGCATCCTGGATGCTGATGCCTGTGACACACCCATCATGTCCCCAGTTGGTTTTTCAAATGTACCTGTAGCTAAGATTCAAAGGGCTACACATACCTTAGTTTCCACTGGGATGGGTTTCCCTCGGTTGGCTCTGGCTGTGAGTTGAGGGTGGCAGAGCTCACAGAATTCTTGTAATGTGCCCCTATCCACCCTGTAGCACTCTATAATCTCCAAGTCATGTAGCATCTGATAAATTACCCTGGGCCTGAACACTCTTCTCCTTCACAGCCATGCATTTAACTTATGCCCTAACAAAGTATGCAAGTCTGTGTCATACAGATGCTTGTGAGAAAGCAGGTCTAAATTTTTCAGTTTTAGATCATGTATATCATTTTAAAATGCGATGGGATTCAGAAACAGATTTGGACTGGAAGGAATACTGTTGGCAGGTTAAGTTAAATGCATGTACAAATCCAGGAATTAATGATAGAGAAAGTTTTAAAGTGGTTTTGAAAAGAAAGGGATAATGCATTGAATCTTGGAATTCATGTGATATTAAGGGGACTGGTATAAATTGTAAGCTAATTTTGAACAATTTGATTTGATGACGTTTATTATGAATTGAAAGTGCTTAGCAGTTGTTTTTGTAGTATTGTTATTAAAGTGTATGTTTTAAAGTTTTAGTTTTGGCCATTTATTGCTAAGTTTTTAGTCTTTTTTTACAGCAGTATGTTAGTAGCCTTTTTTCATATAGTTAGCTTTCTGCTTTAGATCTCATCTGAAGTGGTAAAAATTCATAGTAAGTCTATCAATCCATATGCATATATTATACCATCAGGAGGAAACTGCAGATTCATGCTTGGTTATCAGCCACCCCATATGTTAGGATTTTTGGGTCTATATTATAATGCTGACAAGTGAAAATGTCAACTCTCACTTGTTAATAGGTTAATAGGTTAATAGGTTAATACTAAGCTAACCTTGTGTTTGTAAGGCAAACACCTTAACCATTAGGCCACCCTCCCAACCCTTTGACACCAAAATGTCGAACTACAAGATTACTGAACAGCCAAATCACCAATTTCTTTCCAACGGAAAAAAATCACTTGACCAAACACCAACGCCACACAAAAATAAATATATTTAAGTGGGGTGCTTTGCCCCCCCACACCCACCAACATGGGGGGCTGTGCCCCCCCTCACCCCCCCTAACTAAATATTCTAACTCTAAAACCGCACTACAGTTAGGGAAAGGGCAGGTGTAAGAGAATGGCCAACTGATTTCTTTCCATTAGAAAGAAATCATTGATTTGGCCATTCGGTAAACTTGTAGTTCGACATTTTGGTGTCGATCAAGACAGAGACGACATTTTCACTTGTCGACATTATAATATAGACCCAGGATTTTTATGCATTAGCACTCTGATTTCCTTACCTAATCAGTGCTGAGTTGCCTGAGGTCAACTCTGGGTGACTTCAATACCTGTGTCCATGAAGAGTCAGTGAACCTTACTAACGAGTTTGCCTGAACTATAAGGGGTTCAGCTTTCGTTCATATAATTATCTTTACTGACCATCATAAAGGATATTGTTTTGATATGGTTGTCAGTGTAAGTATTGCTACCGCTGACTTCCTTTCAGAAACATATTTGTGGTCTAATCATCACAGATTAGGTATCCTTATCCTGAATTATTTTATTGCAGGAGTTGATAGCATAGCTTCAACTGACCTTTTGCCTGATTAGCCAACTGTTACTGGGTAGCACTGAAGATTGTGAGCCTGAGTCATTTGCATCAGCACATAATAATGTATCATGTTCTGTATTGAAAAGCTTTCCTTTGCCTCATATGACCTTCCTTTATTGGATTGCATGATCCAAGGTACAACAATAAGTTGTACACTCAAAGAAAGTTGGGCAGCAGGATGGTGATTTGTTTGACATAGGCTCTCCTTTCAGATAAATTTTGGCTTACCAAACACTGTAGTCTTTATCCAAGGAATCACATAAGAAGGCAACATTTATAATCAAATGGATTTCAGCTGCATCAACATAACCAACAAACCTGTGAAAACCACCACTAATTCAAAAGCCAGGAACTCGACTCAGGCCAGTCCAAACTTAAAAAACATGAAAAACAACAAATTTTATTAAGCCACTGTAAAAGCTTTTCGTTAGTACATTGCACTAACTTCTTCAGACAAGCAAAACATTCACATCATTACAAGTGAGTTTAAATACCAGCATTGAAACACTTAACCATGCCCCTTGCTCTCCCTTTAGCTCCTTAAAGGTACAGATCACAGCTAACTAAGGTGCATTTGCAATTCTCTATTAACATAATAAAAAAATCATACACCGAGACTGTAATAATAGCAGGTTTTGAAACTGAAAGAAAAAAGCCCAATATTTTGATTATTAAACTGTATAAAGTAGATAAATATGTAAAATATATAAAAATAACATAAAAATAACGATGTTCAACCTACAGCATAGATACTAATAATGGAAGCGCAACGCTTCCTAATCGAAAATTACCTATGCATACATTGTATCTTGCCTGCTTTCAAGTAAAATAACTAATATAATGAATATAATAAATATAATGAAATTAATGCATACTGTCCTAAGCATCTAAGTAACTAGAACAGCTACCCAAGAAAAATAATATAATATTAATCATATCTCACTAAATAATACAAATAATAATTTAGAAATATAAAATATGACATGTAACATATAATATAACATAAATTTAGGCTACTCAGTATAGGTTTAATACTGTCATTAAATAAAACAGGTCTAAAAGTTAACGTATCTAGACCTAAAATTTCTAAATAATAAAATATGAATCAATAATATATATTGTAAAATAATGATCATGATGTATAATCATAACAATAACTGATAACTATTAACCCTCCACCACTGTCGACTAATAAAGAGTTATGAAACCATTAATTTGTTGACTCTCATTTTTCATTTTTTGACTCTCATTTAAAAAAATTGTGAGGATAAACAGCTCGTCACCTCTTCAAACTTTTAAGTTTTAAAAAACAACTAATGGATAACGAGCTGTTAAGACCAGGGGGGAGATATGCTTCCAATCTTAATTGCTAAAGAAGCTCTTTACATTCTAAGCTATATGTCTCAGGTCCATAAGAATTGGCATTATACTGTTGATCTATAACCATAAAAATAAACTCATGGTTTGGGTTGTTCTGAATATGCATAGCCAAAGCATTGTCCATTTTCATTCTTCTTATGGCATACAAATGCTCGTACATTCTTTCCTGGAGTTTCCTCTCAGTCTTGCCAATGTAAAAACTGGGGCATGATGAACATTGAGCAAGGTATACCACTTGGGTACTGGAACAAGTGAAACGTCCCCTGATGAGGAATTTCCTGTTCTTAACTGTAAAGGGTGTACCTGCCTGGACAAATCTGCAATACTTGCACATATTACATTTATACATCCCTGATCTTGGTGTTACTAAATTTCACGTAGATTCCAGAATATTTTTGATGTTAGGGCCCCTTCTATATGTTATCAATGGGGCTTTATCGAAAAGTGGACCTCCAAGTAACTCAGGGGATAGTAATCATCAGTTCCTCTTAAGTATAGTAACTATGTCATTGGCATCTGTATTAAAAGTTAAAATAAAATTGGACCTGGACATGTTTCCCTGAAAATCAGGGCATACAGGTGATGGTGAATGACTCAATTCAGGAACAACATGACTCAAGATAGAAGAAAAATAGCCATTAGCTCTCTTGGTCTTAACTTCAAAACACAACTCATCAATCAAGGTTTCTGGATAACCTCGATCCAGAAATAAATTGGCTATGAAATCACACTCTTCCAAAAATTCACTATCCCTTGACACCATCCTAGCTGCTCTTACAAGTTGTCCTTTGACTATAGCCTTTTTCTGGTGAAGCGGATGGTCACTATCATAATATAGACAAGAATTAGAGAAAGTTGATTACCGATGGATTCTGGCTCCAAACTGACCTAGACTTCTGTCTTTATAAAGTTCCACATCCAAATAGGATATCTTCTCCATGTCTATTGTACAAGTAAATTTCAAAAAGTCAGACAAATTATTGAAGCTGATCACTAGGTCTAATAACAGCAAGATCAGGGATGAATACATGTAATATGTGCAAGTATTGCAGATTTGTCCAGGCAGGTACAGCCTTTACAGTTAAGAACAGGAAATTCCTCATCAGGGGACGCTTCACTTGTTCCAGTACCCAAGTGGTATACCTTGCTCAATGTTCATCATGCCCCAGTTTTTACATTGGCAAGACTGAGAGGAAACTCCAGGAAAGAATGTACGAGCATTTGTATGCCATAAGAAGAATGAAAATGGACAATGCTTTGGCTATGCACATTCAGAACAACCCAAACCATGAGTTTACATTTATGGTTATAGATCAACTGTATAATACCAATTCTTATGGACCTGAGACATATAGATTAGAATGTAAAGAGCTTTTTTGGCAATTAAGATTGGAAGCATATCGCCCCCCTGGTCTTAACAGCTCGTTATCCATTAGTTGTTTTTTAAAACCTAAAAGTTTGAAGAGGTGACGAGCTGTTTATCCTCCCAATTTTTTAAAATGACAGTCAAAAAATTAAAAGTGAGAGTTGACAAATTGATGGTTTCATAACTCTTTATTAGTCGACAGTGGTGGAGGGTTAATAGTTATCAGTTATTGTTATGATTATACATCATGATCATTATTTTACAATATATATTATTGATTCATATTTTATTATTTAGTAATTTTAGGTCTAGATACGCTTTTAGACCTGTTTTATTTAATGACAGTATTAAACCTATACTGAGTAGCTTAAATTTATGTTATATGTTGCATGTCATATTTTATATTTCTATATTATTATTTTTATTATTTAGTGAGATATGATTAATATTATATTATTTTTTCTTGGGTAGCTGTTCTAGTTACTGAGATGCTTAGGACAGTATGCATTAATTTCATTATATTTATTATATTCATTATATTAGTTATTTTACTTGAAAGCAGGCAAGATACAATGTATGCATAGGTAATTTTTGATTAGGAAGCGTCACACTTCCATTATTAGTATTTATGCTGTAGGTTGAACATCGTTATTTTTATGTTATTTTTTATATTTTACATATTTATCTACTTTATACAGTTTAATAATCAAAATATTGGGCTTTTTTCTTTCAGTTTCAAAACCTGCTATTATTACAGACTCGGTGTATGAATTTTTTATTATGTTAATAGAGAATTGCAAATACACCTTAGTTAGCTGTGATCTGTACCTTTAAGGAGCTAAAGGGAGAGCAAGGGGCGTGGTTAAGTGTTTCAATGCTGGTATTTAAACTCACTTGTAATGGTGTGAATGTTTTGCTTGTCTGACGAAGTTAGTGCAAGGTATTAACGAAAAGCTTTTACAGTGGCTTAATAAAATTTGTTGTTTTTCATGTTTTTTACGTTTGGACTGGCCTGAGTCGAGTTCTTGGGTTTTGAATTAGTGGTGGTTTTCACTAGTTTGTTTTTCCGGTCTTGAAAGTTTATTTCTTTGGTGTTTTTATAACCAACAAACCTGTTAGGTTCATAGCAGGATAACAGGCTTGCAGTTCATCAAACCATTGAAGAGCCTAGCTCACTTACCCAAAGCACATCTTGGTTAAGTGACTTTCCTCAAGGTCACGCATTTGGCAAATAAAAGCTGATGGAATCAAAGCATGGCCCATCGGAAGACGTTTGTTAAAAAGACTCATAGCCATAATCTTCTATGCTAACTGCCAGACACTTTGTTGATAAACTGTGCAGTCTAGAGCATATTTCATACAAGATAGCTGCTAAGTTGTTTGCATCTTAGATTGACCTCATTGCTGCTTCTCCAAAAAGCTGTCTGGTATAAGGTAAGACATGTAAACTGTTTGGTGGTAATGAATTTAATTTCAAATATGCAACCTTTAGCCTGTGTTGGAGTTTGATCAACCAACTGTGCTCACTTCTTTCTGTCAACAGAATTTTCAGACTGTTAGGTCTTGTGCAAGAATGTGAGTCTTCACACTTAATCTGAAAGTAGATTTAAAGACTCATGCTTTTAAAGCCATATTTAGTTTGTCTAACATGGACAATTACTGTCTAGTCTCTGTAGATCACAGCATCTGTATGTACCTTTAAAAATTGTTTCCAGATGTAGCACATGCATATAAATACAGAGCATGTGCAAGCAACAGTGCCATTTTGAGCGAACAGCCAGAGTTTTAACATGTATGAGTGCAGTGTGGTAGTCAGTTTGTAAGTTTATTGAAGTTTAAGTTACAAAGCCTCATTCCTGATGTGTTTGTGTGTAATAAAGCTGCTTGAACAGATCCCATGAATGTTCATCTGCTTTATCCTGGCCAGACGAGTGACATGGTGTCAGAACCAGGAGTAAAAGAGCTACTTGTACGAGCAATGACGTCCAAAGTTAAAGGTAGAGTAAGCAGGTTGAGTGAAACAGAGCACAGAGAAACAAAAAAGGGGTAGAGACAAGCTAAAGGTAAAGAAAACTGCACAAATTATTTATTGCGTAAAGAAAATGTAACAGCACATTTATAAGGCACAAAGCATATTATTAATCAAATGAGTAGCACAAAACATATTATTAAGCAAATGAAAGCACAAACCACATTATTAATTAAATGAAATGTTGAAAACCACAATATTTGATAAAACTAGCAAAATTATTCACATGGGGCTCAGAATTATTTTTGGTTGGTATAACAACCATGTTTAGAGTAACACGGGCATGAGAAAAGTATAATGAGCATGATAAGAGATTAAAAGGGGGATAACTAGCACAATAAAAGGGCAAAATTAAGTTTAAAGAGCAAAGTGAGTGCATATTTTTTAGTAAAAGACCATGTTTTGGACACAAACTACTATTTCACATTGACCAAAGCCATTCAAAGCATAGGTAGAGTTGCTCAAAGTATCTCAGAGTGTGCAAAGTGTTTGCAGAGTGCATGCTGTATTAAAGTGCAATTATTTCAAAGAGTCTGCTGTGTGCAAAGTACAGTTATATTGCAAAGTGCAGTCAAAGTATAGCCTTTTCGAAAAGTTTATTGTGCTGTGTGCATTTATTCGCAGAGTTCAGCCATTTAAAATAGTTTCTTACACTGTGCAGTTATTTTGCAAAGTACAGCCGTTAGCCATTTTGAAAGGTTCTTCTACCATGTACAGTTTATTCACAAAGTACAGTAATTTTAAAGCATTTCTTACACTGATAAAGAGTGCTTTCACAGAATACAGTGATTTCAAAGTAAAGTACAGTGATTTTAGAGGGTTCTTGTGCTACGGAGACTTACTTGCCAAAGTGCAGTTATTTCAAAGAGTTTGTTGTGTTACTGCGCATAATTACAAGTACTGGCATAAAGTTCTGGCATATATATTTATGTTGCAGAAACAAAAAAGGAGGCTCTAGACCATGGCTACTAAAAACATATAAAAGTTTAATCCAAAGTGAGCGCTTTCGTAGCTCAAGGCTACTTCATCAGACAAAACTTACATTAAAATGTGCAGTTTATATACCTTCAGGTTAAGTAATCAGTCAATTAAATTACTAATTAGCTTAAAGAGATATAGCCAAACTCATTAACACTGATTGAACCGAAAATATTAAACTGCATCTTCCACCTAATCCATTCATCTAGCAGTATATATAGGCTACAAAAATATTGAATGCATGTCAAAAAATATTTACCTAATACATGGGCCTATCTAAAAATATACATGTTATGAAAGCATATATTATAACTATAACATTTTTTTAATTTTTGATAAGCGGTGTGGAGACATGGCAGAGGGGAATGCCTCATTGTATTTGGAACTCGATTATGTACTTAAAAGGGAAGCCTGTAAGAAGAAATTGCAATTAACCTTGGTGAATCAGAATAACTCATTGTTGGACTTTGAACCTGTGGCTAATACTATACAAATTAATGAGAACTGTGAGTATGATATAACAGCAATGAAGAAGGAGCTACATAAATTGGAAAATGATTTGCGTAAGTTAAAAAGGCTCTAGGCTCAAAGGTTTCATCTAGAAGCCTGCCTTAAGCTACACATTGTCCCTCATGGGCTACAGGTGCTTAATATGCCCACGTATGGCACAGTCTATAATGAGCTTCTACTACAATAGCAACAAATTAACCTAGAGACTAGTAGGAGCTATATGAAACTGTTAACTAATTTCTGTACACCAGAGGAAGAAGCTCTGATAACTAGTATTAATAATTTGCAAGGAACTTTGATGACATCTACCCACATCATATTTTAGATCAAAAACTTTATGTTGTTTTGGAAACTGTTGCAGATTTTGAACAACAGTTATTTAATTATAAAAGAAAGAAAACACAAAGAGACACACAAGATTTTTCGGCCGGCAGGGTTTTTGCCTGGCCGAGAGAATGGAATTATGGTGGTTCTAGTAGTAATAACTCTAAACTTTAGCCTGTTCAAAGAACTGACAGTGATAGAACTTTAAAATCTCATGAAATTAAAGAAGTTGTAGCTGTTCCTTTAAATCTGATCAGTTTGGTCAACACTTTCAATGATGGTACGGCTTTTGAGATGCAGGACATGCCTCCACCTGCACAGCCGTTGAAGAAAGTGAACAACTCTACTGCTACAGAGATGAACGGTACTGGAGAGGCATGTAAGAAAAATACTGTGTCCATTGTTTCCCCTGATGGATGCAATGGCACCACAAATAACTTTATGATGAACCAGATGAACTTAACAGTGCCTTACCCTACCCGAGCTAATTCCTGGAGCAGAGACCGCCACAAATGCATAGCCTCTGTAGAAGAGGAGAAGTCCCTGATGATAAAAAAGATATGGCAACAGAATGGGCTACATTGATTTGGAACATTTCAAGTCGAATATTGACAGAATATGAAGCCAATGTACTGCAGAAATATATGTCCTTTATACCAGCCAACAGAATGACTGTTACAGAGAACATAATTGAACTTAAAAATTACATTCGTAACATTATGTTGAAAGTTCATTTTGTTGGAATGGACAATAATACAGATGCTGCTAGTAAATTTAAAAAACCTAGTGGCTTCATTCCTATAAATAGTTTGGGTGTAGAGACTTTTGAAAAGGCATGCATTAAAGAAATATATGAACTTTATAATAGTGGTAATTCAAATAAGAAATATTTTTCTAATTTAAATTTAAGCTATGTAAAATTTTAATAGGGAACATAGGGATATAGTGATGTGCTTAGTAAAGCTATTATTATTGCTCTTGAAAGTATGTAGTATCGCTGTTTCCCATGATAGTGTAGATTTTGAGTAGCTTGTTATTTCTAACAGGAATCTCAGTGAGCACCACAGTTTATAAAGGTTTTTGCAGCTCCTGAAGATATGTACAATATTGACTTCTTTATTAGGACAAAAAGGACAATAAGGTGACTTAGATGGATTCAATTTGTTAAGATGGACAGATGTATGGTATGATGGATAGGTGTATGGTATGATGGACAGGTGTATGGTATGCATTATTGAAGATCATGATCTGGGTGTATATTAGTTTCTTAAATGGCATCAGTTTTATGGTGTTTCCAGTGGCTAATTCCTTCTGATTTTCTGTCAAGTTACTGCATTTTTCTTCCCAATACTTTGAAAATAGGATTGTATTTTGATATTTAATTTTAGTTACTAATTTATACATGTTTGAGAGCATTTTCTTTTTCTATAAAAGCAACTTTTGAATTTGTTGTGCTACCTTGATATCTTGCTCATTTACAATAATATTCTTAGTTATTTTGTTAGCTAAGTATAAGATTTGTTTTATTATCACATTATATTTATTACTTGCTTTAAGAATGTTCTTGCTGTTTTCCGTTGATATGTTTTGTAACTGGTAGAAGTTCCATATTGTATGATTTTTTTATTAATGGATATTTATCCAAGTTTAACATAGAGTTTGCTAGTTTTATGTCAGGTTTGTTGTGTATTGGTTGTGGAAGAGTAATTGTATCTTTTAGTTTTAATGATAGTAGTTTCTTGAAAATTTCACGCTTGTTGATTAAAACTGGGTGAATGTTTAATATCTTAAAGGTTTCTTGATTTAGGAAGGGAATCACTTTCAGGTTAATTTTAGATGTAATAATATTTTGGTGAAATAATTTAATCTATAGTGGGTACCATTCATTTGCCAATGGATCATAATTAGCTATTTGAATAATGCGGCTAGTATTAATTATTTCATGGTAGAGTTGTAAGTCTGAAAGGCCTAGACCTCCTTTTTCTTTTGGGAGTATTAGTTTGTTGTAACTAATTCTTGTACTCTTCGGGTACCATATGAATTTTGCTAGTCGAACTCTTATTTTATTAAAGAAGGTAGCTGGAATTTTCATGAAAGTGGCATTCATTTGGTATAAAATTTTAGGGAGCATGTTCATTTTGACAATTGAGGTCTTTGGTAAAGTAGAGAGTTTAAGTTTTTTCCATTTGCTAATGTTGCAGACTATATTAGTCCAAGTTTTAAATATGTTGTTATTAATCATATCTGACTGTATATGACTAAAGATTATACCTAAATATTTCAAATTATATTCCACTTTTATATTAGTCCCTGGAAAATAAAATTCTTTATGGCCTAGGGGGTTTAGTGGACAGATAATTCACTTATTAGGATTAATAGCATAGTTTGATACTTGGGAGAAATTGGCTATGGAAATTAAGATTTTACCAAGATCAGTATTAGGGTATTGAAAGTAAATATTTAGGTAATCTACAAAGGCTGTGTATTTTATTTGGGTTTTTGATACTGAAACAAGGTGATGGTATGTTCCTTGACTAATTAGTAGAAGTAGTGCTTCTATATAGAAATTGAACAGGTTTGGGGAGAGTAGGCATCCCTGTCTGGTGCCATTAACAATTTTATCGGGTTAGATGTTTTCTTATTAATATAAAGTGTGGTAGTTGCCTTACTATATAGTGTTTTGATCATTGTTATGTATTCTTGTGGGAATCCAAATTGACAGAGTATAAAAGGAGGAATATTTGGTTGACTCTGTCAAAGGCTTTTATTGCATTAATTGATAAAGCATATTTAGGAGATTTGTCCTTAGCACATAGGTGAGTTAGTGGATCAATAATTAGTGTATTATCCCATACTTGTCTCTGACTTATAAAGCCTAGTTGCTCAGGTGAAATTATAAATGGAGTGACTTTCTGTATTCTATATGCTAGAATTGTTGAAAGTATCTTCATATCTATATTTATCAGAGCAATGGGGCTGTAGTTGTTCAGATTTTTGGAGTCAGTGTTTGGTTTTGGGATAAATATGCCCCAGGACTCAGTAAGGTTCCATGCAGGAATAGCTTATTTCTGAATGGAAACATCAGTATAAGAGCAGCACGCCATGCATAGTAATGAAGGCGTGCTGCCTGTGCTACTAAACGGACATGGAGCATGGATGAGTGCAGGGGTGTGTCTGAGAGCAGAGCTCTCACAATACACATGCCCCTGCACTCTGGAAGTGCCACCCAGCAAATATAATGAGCAAGAATGCTCATAGGAGGCTGCATACCTCCCAAATGTATAAATCATCACAGAATGTCCACATGTCACAGCCATACAGTACCCCAATTGTCCTTGAAAATCATCGGGATAATCTCAGGATTGAAGTTTGTAAATAATGCATACATGTCAGTGTCAGACTTCTAATCCATGATAAAATGTATATTTAAACAAATGCTGTTACCCTAGCAACTTTCCCAAGTTTATAAGAGCCATAATGAAAATATATCCATAATTGTACCACTATTTGTCAAGCTTTGTCCAGATAGTGTGCCTGGAGAGGTTGAAAGGTATGGGGGGTGGCTAGGATGTCTGCCAAATGTGCAGATGAATGCAGGAATCCACAGCAATAAGTAAAACCTGTCCCTTCCAAGATAAAATAGTAGTAGAACATTTTTATCAAACAGATTAAATTTAACCATAGGTGCATGGGTTTGTCCATTGCTTAGCTATTACTGTATCTTAAATGGCAAAAGAAGATAAATAGCTAGATACATGCAAATGAAGCAGTACTGCAATAATGTAGTATTCAGAGCATTTGCCTTGCGAGCAGTCATTCCCGGTTCAATTCTCACTGTAGTAAATTCCATTTTCCATGTGAAATCACTTTATGAACATTTTTTTTACCGTATAACCTAATAAATAACATATATTTGTGAACTGGAGTACTGCATTAAATGCAGATGTAAGGTATCATTGTAATAATGTGATAAAATCCACAGATAAACACAAGTGCCTCATACAGTATAAGTACACATGAACCAGGGATATGAATTGAAGGTATAATGTGTAATGAATGATAAATCTATAGAGTATCGAAATCCACAACTTCCCCAAGAGCCATATTACATTTCTGTCTAAATTAGTGCGGTGATAAGCATGAGTAAACACTTTTAAGCAGTAGTAAGCAGGTTTAAGTCTTTTTGCATGGCGGTAAGCAATGTGCATACAGGTTAAGCAATATTGAAGGTAACTGTCTTTAAGTATATTTAACCAGAAGTTAGCACTGCTTACCGTCGCACAAACCTGTTTACAACTTCTTAAAAGTGCCTTAATCACGCTGTATCCAACAGCCATTGTTCTGCCCAGCAATAAAATAAACAACATTTGCAGATCTTGAACCCAGGACCCTGTACACTATAGTCACAGTAGTTAACCAGTAAGCCATCACAGCGGTACATAAGAATGAGGTTCACAGCAGTACATAAGAATGAAGTATCCCCAAACAGATCCTCACTATAGCAAGATCAAAATTTACATGTGAAAGGAATCTATATACAGTTTTATGTTGTATAACCTACTTCTTCTTTCGGCTTTTCCAAGTTAGGGGTCACCACAGTGGATCACCTGCCCACTCATGAGTGGCAGTGGAGTTTTACGATGTCGAGTTGCCAGCCCGGTGCCCAACCTTACACAGAAGGTACACACATGCACACACTCATACCTAGGGCCAATTTAGAGTGTCCAATCCACCTACAGCATGTCTTTGGGATGTGGGAGGAAACCGGAGCACCTGGAGGAAACCGACACGACCACAGGGAGGACATACAAACTCTGCACAGAAGGCACCCCAGCCAAGGATTGAACCGGAGAACCTCTTGCTGTGAGGCAGCAAAGCTAACCACTGCACCACCATGGCTGCCAATGTTGTATAACCTACTACATAACATAAATATGTGAACTAGAGTACTGCATTAAGTCCAGATGTGAGGTGCCATTGTAATAAAGTGTTGAAATCCCCCAATAAACAGAAGGACCCCATACAGTGTACGTACACATGAATCATGGATACCAAACAAATATATAACATGTAATGAATGATAAATCAATGCCAAACAGCAAATAGTGTGCAAACTTAAAATTAAGCAATGCTAAGCATTGCACACCCCTGCTTACTAGGTGTAAGCAATGTGTAGGCCAGCTAAATCAGTTTGCCCATTGGTATACCCCTTTAAGCAATGCCAACCTTAGGAAACAGGTTTGCCCATAACTTAGCATTTTCAAAACCATCTAATCATGGCAAAGTGTGGGAAATCGGCCCTATTTAAACCCAACAGGTGGGAATACATCTCATAACAGGTTGAACTTCCTCCTGTAGGAACTATGACTGGTGTGGGTGAAGGATCGCTCTTCTGGGCGCAGTGCTGGGGCATCCAGGAGTCCAAAGTCATGGCAGGGCTCCTTGTTAAAGACCATAACCAGATACTTATGCAGGGCCAGTACCTGGGTTCCCAATATAAAGCGGACACCTGGGACTGTCTCACCTGTGACCTCACCAGTGCCACTGGCATCCCACAAACTGGTGAGCAGGTCAGGCATCACTATGCCGACCTGAAATGGTGAAAGAAGGAGCTCTTGGATCAGTGAATCAAAGAGGTTAGGCAGACGGGTGATGTCCCAGCTGTGTGTAAGTATCAGTCTACTACCTGTTTAATAATTGCCAGCTCATGTATATTATGGATAGGTATGTCTAAATATTCCTCTTATGTCTTTGACAGAGGCAGATCAGTGGGCTGTGAATTGGGAAGCCCATGCCTGTAAACTGCAAAGGGTGCATCTCGAGGCAGTTTAGTAATAATCTTGCATGTACCGTCATAAGAAATAAATCTAAAAGTTGTAGAAAGTTAAATACCAGTATAAAACCTGTATTGTATATGGCATGTGCTGAATAAACCATATAATATGGCAGGAAGAGTCCCATGTAGGTTGTATGTAAATAAAAGGTTAACAGCCTGGTAATAAAGGTCTAACTCCTGGACTGCTTGTGTTTACTCTGGTATCATATGGTAATGTAGTGTTGCAATTTCTTAATACTACTGTTGTATTAAGCACTGTTGCCCACACTGTGCTACATAAATAAAATCCGTAGGAATGTCTGTATACAACTATTGTAATCACAAGGTCATATTGTACAATTGAGAGAGACTTAGACAGAAAACAGTGAAATGATAGACAACATAATCCAAACAGCAGACTCAATTGAGACGTGAAGTGTTGTATTTTTAGAACACACAGCCATGGTTTGATTCCTGGGAGTGGTAGTAAACTGTATGCAGAATCATACCCCACAATTGTACAGATATTGTCAGAAAATCCAGATAATTGACATAAGTCCCCGGCCTGTCACCCTGTCCCCTGGCAAATCAGTGTCATTATCCCAGAAGATTAGGCAGCAAATAATGACATACAACTGATTGTAATACATCATAACTGTCAGAAAAATATATCTAGAAGAACAAACCTGTCACTCTACCAACTCACCAAAGTGTTATGAGAGTAATAAGCAAAGTATGCCCCAACTCCACCCCCATGTTGTAAAGCTATGACCGGAATGTGTGCAGTAACAGAGTGAGATGTATGTGCATAATAATAATGTCCCTTAAACCTATTTTTAAGGTAGCAGATGGGCATAATAGTTCTATGGAAGCCCACAGATCGAATACTGAAAAGGTTAGATATGTTAATACATATAACACGAGAACCCGCTTTGTTAGACAGATCATAGAAAATAATTGGTTAATTTTAATGACCTCACCTGATGTTAAGAGTGTACTAGATGATAGACCATACTTCTCATACAGAAACCTAAGAAATTTGAAAAGTAAATTGTGCTACAAGGATTTTGCTTCTAATTTGATACCTATATTAGGTACAAGAGTAGGTACATTCTGCTGTATGAATTGTACATGCTGTACTGATATATTAGGCAAAGGAAGTGAGACCTTCCAACAACCAGTTACTCATGTGAATTATACTTTTAAGCTGATAGCGAATTGTGTTACTGTGAATGTAGTTTATATGGCAACCTGCATGATATGTCCCTCATTCTATGTGAGTAAAACCACGAGAAAACTAAAGGAATGCATCATAGAACATAAGTCGGACATACGCAGGAAAAATGAAAAGAATGCACTAAGTAAACACATCTTCAGCACGGGCAGTACACATAAATATAAGTTTAGAGTGATAGATGTAGTTTATAACTCTAAAAGGGGAGGTGACATAAACAATGTACTGGAAACAGAGGAATATGAGTGGATATTACGGTTGATGGAAGATGTCCCACCTAGCCTTAACACTGCAGTGACCTTGAAACCTATTTTGGCCAGATTACAGCAGTGTAAACTTTGAATACCCTCATATATCATATTTTTAAAAAGATTTGTTCACGCTATATATATATATATATATATATATATATATATATATATATATATTTTTTTTTTTTTTTAATATATATATTTCTTTATATATATATATATATACATTTACATTTTATGTTTTATTGGTATGTACCTTTTTAAATATTTATTTTATCTATCACATAGTTGGTTTCTGTAGCCATGTGATAGTTTGTGCTCCTATTTAAAATTCCTAATGCTTGATGTTAGTGTGTTTTAGTATCGAAGAAGGGTGTGGACCCAAAAGCTTTGCTTGTTTGTGAATAAAACAGTATCTTGATGTTGGATTTCTTTTTTTTTGAGTTACATAACTTTCCAGTTGTTACAGCAAGTACTATGGTTTGTATTATACAACTCACCAAAGGTTTATGAGGACAATCATCAAAATATGTCCCAGTTTCACTTGCATGTTGTCAATACATTCCCAGAGTGTGTGCAATAAGAGATGGAGAGGTATGTGCATAACATCAACCTGGAATCTGGGAATATGCATTGAACCAGTCAGGTAGTGTTAACAAACAATACCTCCACAGGTATACCAGGTAAGAGGTGTATACTGCAGGTAAAACACAGTTCATGTATATAGTTGTCTACATCCATACCACTGACCAAACTAAGGCCATAGGGTAGTGTAATAATACCTGTAAGGTACAGATCACAGCACTGACTAAGAAAGTAATGAGAACTGCAGGGATATACAGGTTGTTAACTGACATCCCACCCACCATATCTGCAACAATAAACTAAATATACAACTCAACCAGTATGTGTACATTAAAATTACTGTTGGGACATATGTCCTATTGTTTGATAAATATTGAAATTTGTTTGTATGCATGTGCTATGTTGAAATACTCTCACATTGGTGGCATGCTGCCATCAATGTACCTGCATGCTGTTGTAATGGCCACTGTGGTTTCATATATGCATGTGTTCTGTTTGCTATGCAACTGTTCCATATATGGTGTTTTGGGTTAATGGAAATATCTATGCATGCTGTTATACCTAATCCTGGAATGTCTTGACTATTACTAACTCACATATGTTTTAAAATTGAAACACCATAGCACATTTGGGAAGGCCGGTCCCAATGGACTCACCTCTCCCACCTCATCTGGCCATGGCACTGGACACCAGCACATCTGGGGCCCACCCCAGGACCTCCTTGTCTGCTGGTCCTGCACCACCTTTGTGTGGAACCACCTCAGGGGATTGGGCTTGCCACCCTAGGAGCGGGTGCACACAGGATACTGTCACCCATTGTCTGGTTTGGGGTCTGGTGCATAGTGAGCTCTGCAGGGAGTTTGGAGATTTGCTACGTCAGCTTGAGGGCTGCATGGCACATCAAGAGGGTCAGCCTGACCTTCCTACCCAGTCCCCAGCACAGCCACCTTTGGGGCCATGAAGATGCAGTAGTAACTGCCCATGGGTGGGGACCTCAGTCCCACTGTTTCCATTAGGGGGCTTATGGGCTTCCGACTTCCAAACACTCCTCCCCATCCAAGGTGCTTACCCCCCACATTGTTCATATACCACCCCTGCCTGCTGCCTTGTCTGTCTTGTCTGTTATCCTATCCCACCTACCTTCCTAAATATACCTACTATCCCTCCCCAACATCCCACTCTCACCTTAAAAAAAGGGGGAATCTGTTCCCCCCAAAAAATCTCACCCCATACATAGCTGTCCATTTTGCACACTTGTCCACTGGACACATGTAATCTGGTCTAATTGGCTTCACAACATATTATTGCTGTCCTTACCCCTTTCTCAGGGGTAGGAGTATCCAAATCTACCTCCAAATCAGTGTATATGCACAGCTGTTGCTGTAGAAGAAATGGGCAGCTATGGATCTTCCCTACACCGTCCTGCACATCCCTAGCTATTTTCCCTACTGTCTTTCCCTCTTTGTGCCCCTTTTTCACCACTTTCCTATCAGCCCTTTTTCTTTTCTTTTAAAGAAATTAGCACAGGGGTAATTTTAAGCAGCAGTAAGCAGGTTTAAGCCTGTTTGCACGGGGGTAAGCAATGCCTACACAGGTTAAGCAATTTAAAAGCTGAGCATAAGAAACTGTAACCAGAAGTTAGTGCTTACCTTTGTGCAAACATGCGCAAACCCACTTACAACTGCTTAAAAGTGCCTTAATCACTTTGTATCCATTGGCCCTTGTTCTGCCCAGCAGCAAAAAAAAAACAGCCTTTGCAAGGCTCAAACCCAGGACACTGCACACCATAGCCAAAGCAATTTATCACTAAGCCATGTCAGATATACATATTCCTGATGTTTTCGCAACCATATCATCCAGCACAGCCATTCAACAGTACAGGAAATGTATTTATACATGTAGATGTATGTGTGTGTGTGTGTGTGTGTGTGTGTGTGTGTGTGTGTGTGTGTGTATATATACACACATATATATATATATATATATATATATATATATATATATATATATATATAGATATATATGTATATATAAATATGCGTCCCCTTCAGTCGATCAAACATATAACAAGTTCGAACCTCATATGGCCGAGACCATATTTTCAAACTTGTAAATGTTCACTCGGACTGAATGGAGATCTTCTTACAGTGCGGAATGGGAAGATTTCCCTTTTCCGCAATGTAGTGTGATCTCAGAGTTGGTATATTTAAGAAATGGGGGTGTGGGGGTGCAAGGGGGCATAATCCCTCTGCTACAGACATTTAATTTTGTTTTTTGTTGTTTTTTTCTTTTTTTACTTCAGTGTTTGAACTATTACAAGTTCGAACATATGGTCTCGCTCTATATATATATATATATATATATATATATATATATATATATCTATATATATATCTATATATATATATATATATATATATATATATATATATATATATATAGATATATATAGATATGTATATATATATATATATATATATATATATATATATATATATATATGCATATATATGCATTTATAAATATATATGTCTATATACATATATATGTCTATATACATATATATGTGTCTATACACATACATATATATATATATATATATATATATATATATATATATATATATATATAATGTAAACAGACATATATCTATATATATATATATATATGTATATAAAGATATATATCTATACATATAAAAGAGAACACAACAAATACATATATGACCAAAGGCACTGTTAATGGGGGTGAGGGAGCCCAAGCTAAGTACCTCTTTTAATTATTGATATCATCCCCTCCCCCACAGCCAAAAAGATCTGCCCTGCAACACAATACCAACACTTGCAATTCCCATACCCAGGACCCTAGTCACAAAAAGTTAACAGTAATCCATCCCACCTGTATGATGTCAGGATGGTATCAATAATATAGGTTCATAGGTTCATAGGTTTATACTAGGCTATCTGCCCTAAGGCATTTATAAGCCTAGCCCAAATTATTGTAGCTTACACCACCCCTTATATGAAAAAATACTGTGCCCATTAGTTTGTTGTGCCTCTGTCCAGCAGTGACACAGAGATGATTCCTGGGGTAAACCTACGATCTCCCATCCACAGGTCTAGATTTCTCTTGAACAGAGTCAGCGAGGTGCTCTGCCTCACATGGACCGGGATTTTATTCCACAGCATAGGGAGTCTCTGAGTGATAAATCTATCCCTCCAGCACGCCCTATTTATATCCGTGCTAAGGTTTAAGTCGCTTGCTCTAGTGGTTTTCGTGGTTTTGGTTTTTTTGAGGTGGAGCATGTCCATTAATTCCGGGTTGGACATGGCCTTGTATGTCAGGCACATGTCACCTCTGAGCAGACGGTATGCGACTGAATAGAGCTGGAGTTTCTTTAATCTGGCAGCATATGACAGATTTTGGAGTCCCTTTATCCTTTTGGTGAGGAACTTTTGGGGTCTCTCCAATTGCTGCAGATGTCGGGTGAGATACATCCCGAATGGGGCATTGTACTCGATCATTGGTCTGATAAGTGAAGAGTACAGGGGAACAATGACCTCACTAGATCTGGATGTGAATCCCTTCATGATCAGGTGGGCAATGTAGAAGGTCTTTCTAACCACTTTAGCAATGTGAGTGTCAAAAGAAAGGCCACTGTCAACCTGGGTCCCCAGGTCCCTGATAACCTCTTCTGTGCTTAGTGGATTGCCACCTATATGGTAGCTTGGGGTTACCTTGTTTTTCCCGAAGGGTATGACTATACATTTTTTGGTGCTTAACTTCAGGCCATAGCTCTGGCACCAGCTATCTGTTTCCATGAGTCCCTTCTGAAGGATATCCGTGTCCGATGCACTTTCCACTATGGCCCAGTTTGCAGTCGCCTGCAAACTTTGTCAGCCAAACCCCTCGCCTGTTGGCCTGTACTGCTGAGAAGTAGATGCCAAACAATAGCGGCCCAAGGTCCGAGGCCTGTGGGACTCCACTTGTGACCGACTTGGAGTCTGACACAGCGCCAGCAACTCTAACCCTGTGGGTTCTGTCCTTAAGCCAGTTTGCAACCCATCTTGTGACATATGGGTTTACATTTAAGCTGCTATGTTTTTCTACAATACGCGAGTGGGGTATTGTCTCGAATGCCTTTGCTTAGTCAAGCTAGGCTGTATGGACTGCCTTTCACTCATCAATGGCCTTGGTGACTGTTTCCAAGAAGTCAACCAAGTTCAAAAGGCATGATCTTCCCTTGACAAAGCCAAACTGGGTCGGGTCCAATGTCTGCAAGTCCCCTATATCTTTGTTTATGAGCTCCATTATGATCCTCTCCATAGCTTTGCAGACTAGACTTGTTAAGCTTATGGGGCGGTAATTACCAGGGTCCGTAGAGGCACCGCCTTTGTGGAGTGGGACCACAGTTGCCGTACGCCACTCCTTGGGCACGTATCCTGTGGTAAGGCTGAGATTAAACAGCTGCCTTATGTGCGGTTTAATTCCTCATTTAGCTCGTGTAGCACACAGCCGGGGACACCATCCTGTCCCATTGATGCTGTGTTTTTAGCTTTAGAGAGAGCAGCTTTCACCTGCGCATTTGAGATGTCCGGGAGGCTACACTCGGCTGGGATAGTTATCTCTCCTTTAGGGGAGAGGGGTAAAGTTTGGAGTGAACCTGTCTGGCAGTATGTTGGCAATGTCTGTGGGTTCAGTGATTTTGTATCATTTTGGACTAATTCTGAGCATATCTGGGAGTTTCCACCCAGGTTCCTCACATAGCTGAAAAGGCCTTATGATTGTCCTTTGAATCCATGGCAATTTTTCTCTCAAAATTGGCCTTAGTTGATTTTATGAGTGCTCGTATTTTTTACTAATAATGATCAGGGTGACTTCCCTTTTATGGATTTTGTTCTATCATGTAATAGCTTTCTCCTCTTATTGTAAAGTTTGTTAATGGCTGGGGTCCACCAGACTGGACGCTTGCCCTTTGTGGAAAGAGTCTTGGTTTTATTTGGGATTGCCTGATCCATGCAGTCCTGGAGGTGTTCATAGAAGGCATTTGTAAGGGCTTCCGCAGCTTGGGTTGTGGTTTCCTCTGGCTCAGGGGCCTTGAAGGATACCACACCAGTCTTGAGTAGTGTGAAGTTTGCTTTAGAGAAGTTCTTCACTATGGTCTTTTTGCTTGGGGTGGGGGGGATGTGGATTTCCAGTGAGATTAGTTTATGATCAGATCTCACCAATGAGGGATATACTTCCGTGTGGAGCATTTTGCCCCATGTTTGTGACAATGAGATCTAGTATATTTTCTCCTCTCGTGGGAACAGTGACTAGCTGTTCCATGGCATTTGAATTTATGAACTCCAGGAACCGTTGGGCTAGAAAGTTAGGGCTTGAGTAATGTTCCCAGTCTATATTCGGTAGTTGAAGTCACCCAATATGATGGTGTTTGGAGATACATTTATACCCTCCAGTGTCTTCAGGAAGGCTGTGTGGGGTTCCTGAGTTTGAGAGGGTGGCCTGTAGCATGCTACAATTTGTAGAGCAGTTTTGCCTATGGTTAGTTGCACCTGGATGGTTTCCGAAGCTTATGCTGCCACCAACCTGGAGGTGTGAGTATCCTTTATGAATATGGATACACCCTCCTTTTGTGGTGTGGTCCGGGTTTTGGGGCCGGAACGCATGATATGAGGTAAAACCTAATAGTGCCGGGTGCTCTCAGGAGCCTTGAACCAGGTTTCAGTTACAGCACAGACATCGATGTTCTCCATACTGAGGAGGGCCTCGAGTGCGTGCATTTTGAGATTTAGACTTCTGGCATTGAGCAGCATTACCCTCAGTTTCTTCCCATTTATGTTTTCTAGGGTGGGAGGTTTAGAATTTGAGCCTTGCCTAAAAAAGGCACTATGGCGGTGGCAAGAGCCTTAGCCAATATCCGGAATCCCAGGGGTGACAGGTGCAAGCCGCCCCTTGCGAAGCAGCGTGGCTTGTCAAGCATGTCATCCCAGGCAGACAGACACTGGATCCCCTTTGAATGACACCAGACATTAAGCCAATTGTTAAAGCTGATCATCTTGTCTCTATATTGTGGCATCATTCTTGGTGAAGGAAGGATACTGCTCAGGGTTAGGGTCATACCTGCCTGGGCTACATAATCAGAGAGCTCCTCTATGTCTCTTTTCATGTAGTCCAGGGAGGTACGCCTCAGGGCGGCCACACCAGCATGGACAATGACTGTGTCATATTTGTACTTGCCATGGAGTGACCAGTGCTTGTGTTATGTGGCGGATTCTAGCGCCCGATAGGCAGCTTACTGTGACCCTCTCCTTGTTCAGCCTGGTGAGTGGGACGCCAGTGTGTCTGACTATGGAGTCACCTATGACAAGTATGTTTGGTGTTGTATTTGGCCTTAAGGGCTGTGACTGCTTTGCACACTGCTTTTGTGGTTTATGTGTTGCTTGTGGGGTGTCTTGAGGTAGCAGTTGTTTGGGTGTCTGCTTTGGAGGCCTCTGCTGTTTAGGTAAATTTTACTCAGAGCCTCCGAGTATGTCTTTGTGTGTTTATGTGTTTGATTCAGTGGAGTGGTAGCATTATGTGAGGCTGGTTTTGTGGTGTGTGTAGTTGCCTTCTCCTCCTGTCTGGTCTTGCCAGTCCTGAGTTGAGAGAGCTCAGCCTCCAGTTTGGCTAAATAGCTGCATCTCTAAGTATTTGTGTTATGTGGGAGGAGGAGAGGGTTGTCTGTGTACATGAGGCAGTTATAACATTGCCTCAAGATTCCCAGATTCACCAGCTGGACCGGAGAGGAGATTGACAACTGACCTTTGGACATGCTAGAATAATATTGGGAAATCCTTAATTGAAAACAAGGGCCAGTGGGGAGTGAGGGTGTAGTGCTTTTAATTTTTAGTGCTGACTTATATAATTGCTTTAGTGAGCAAGTGCCAGGTAACTTGAGTGCAATGTGTTACAAGTAACTAAATGCAAAACGACAAACAGTAACTTTCTTTCAAGTGAAACAAGGAAATAAGTACAGTAAGCAATGCAGATATCACTAGTGATCCACAGAAGCTGAGAAGTTGTATTAGGTGGAATTAGCTTCCAGGGAAATAACAAGCAAACAAACAACAAGCATATAAACAAAGCTAGATTCAGTAGGCCTGGATCTAGTCTATGCTAGAGCAAACAAGGTGAACCAATTTCAGTAAGATACAGTTCAAATATTCAGGCACTATAAACCTTTAACCAGAAAATTCCCAGCTCAGAAGGGCAGAGTCCAGCCTCTTCTCCCACAAGAGTGCAGACCACGAACCTTCTTAATGTAAAATAACTGGCCTGAAGCCCAAGTGCCTAAACCAGAACTAATACACTTGGACACTGGGCTCTCAATCAGCAGTTCCCAACTTAGAAGGATGAAAGCTACCTGTCCTGCCACCACAGTGCTTGCCACAAACCTTCCTAATGTAAAACAACTGTTCTGAAGCCCAAGTGCTTAATCCAAAAGACTTGAATGATAGCTACACTTTAATCAAGTTACAACCAAGCAGTAATAAATACCATTGAATACTTTAGAGAATGTCTGGATTAGTGCTCAAGTTACACAAACAAAGCTAGATCCAGCAGGCCCGAATCCAGTCTATGCCACAGCAAACAAGGCGCACCAACTTCAGTAAGGAACAGTTCAGATATGCATGCACTATAAGCCTTTAACCAGAAATTCCCAGCTCAGAAGGGCAGAGTCCAGCCTCTCCTCCCACAAGAGTGCAGACCACGAACCCTCTTAATGTAAAATAACTGGCTTGAAAGCCCAAGTGCTTAAACCAGAATAAATACACTTTTAGAATAACAGACACTGAGCCCCTCAATCAGCAGTTCTCAACCTAGAAGGATGTAAGCTACCTGTTCTGCCACAACAGTGCAGACCACAAACCCTCTCAGTGCAAAACAACTAACTGGTCCGAAGCCCAAGTGTTTAAACCAAAAGGCTTAGAATGAGTTACACCAAGCAGTAATAAATACAATTGAGTATTTTAAGATGATGCAAAAGTAAAAAGAAGTAGGTAAAAACACAAGTACAGTAAAAGCAGATGAAATTTTTTTTTTTTTTTTCTGAACAAGTGCTGAGATCAAAGAAACAGATTTGAGTGCTGAAACTAGAAAACTGGCTAGTTATAAGAAATAAACAAGCTAGAAGGCTTCCCTCAAACACAGAAGGGCTTGGGGGCTTAGAAGCCTACAAATAGTCTGTACCACTTAACAAGAAAGGCAGGAAATAAGCTTAATTTTTTTTTCTATTTCCCAGATGCTCTCTTTGTACACAGTAGGAGTGCCTGAAATCAGAATATGATCTCACTGCACTCAGTTGAGTGAGCAAATGAGATGGGCCCAGAGGCAGGCTGAGGGGCGGGCAGTTTCAATGCCACTAAGATTAACACCAAAACAAAAACAGGGCGGGTGGGTGGGAATAACTGAAGAGCAGAATAACTTCAGATAAAAATTCCTTCAACACTCCTTCATACACAGTTTAAATCAATTTAAATACTGTATTTTTAAAAAAAAAGTGCAGAAAAAGGTACTTAAATTCTCTTATACGTCCAGTTGAATATAACCAAGTTTTTAGCTGGCCAAGCTGAAGTTTTAAAACAGGAATTATTTCACATGCACCAGTTTAAATATGAAAGGACAGGAAATCAAAGAATGTGGCTACCCCCACACCTGTAATCAAGGGAGCCCGCAGGATTTTTTGCAGGGGGTGCAAACCCAAGCCCCACCCACACTGTCCTGCCCCTCTGCTGCTCCGCCCACTTAGCCCCACCCCCACTTAGCCCCACCCCCACCCCTGCCCACGCAGCCATTCCAGTGTCCCAATACTTGGCTATTTTTCCTCCTTTGTCATAGACACTGTTCAAATCTCTCAGTGTGCATACTGTTTTATGCTTTACTTCTACAATGATTATAGATATTTGGATTTCATTTACAACTTTTATTTCAAATTTTATAGCACAAACACTGATAGACATTTACTAAACCTAAACAAAGCAAAAGTCTTACAATGAAGAGAGACTTAGCATTAAAACTTCTCTACCTTTCAAACCCACACTCACCAAAACAACATTGAAACCCGCATTCAAAGAAAATGCATCTGGCCAGTGGCAGTTTACCTTTGGGCCGTTTTCAAATCATAGACTCTTTGCACACATTTCTATAACCATGCAAAAGTTATTTGTTTCACCTTCCTGACTGTATTAATTATACTATATAATAATTGACTTGTATCCCTTGTATAATACAGCACCACTTGTTAGAGTGTGTTTTAAATTTATAGTTCTGAACATTTTTCCTTTAAGCAATGAAACAAATCATATGAACCAATAATGACAACCTGCCCAATTCAGAACATTTCAACCATAAAGGGCCACTCTACTCAAACTTCTGTCATACAATCCACCAATATCAATCAATATGCAGAATCTTTGCAGAAGTAACTCATCTGAATAATTCCACATTAAAGAGATCTGAAACCAGTGAAGAGGTTGTTGCTAGAAAGCAACTTTATATTTCAGTGTTTCATCTACAAATTCACTGCCTGCTGCCCTTGAAAAATAAATTGCTTATGTTATATTAAAAAAATGGTAAGCTGGTATATTGCAATAGGGAATGGGTGGCAAGCTGAAAAACAAGTTAATAGTTATTAGGCATCTCATCCAAAGGAGGACATACACCCCCTTAAAATACAAATCTACATGTTGTGGGAGTAGAACCTACAGCCCTCTGTATCAAGATGCAAGTATGCTACCTGCTGTGCTGCTTGCAAAATTCCATACCACAACAGTGATACTATTTGCTAAACAAAACAGTTGCACATTTTAAGTAGGCTTAGCATGAACAGCAGTAAAACTCTCTTCCCCTGAAGCTCACAATTCCTTGAAAATGCACTTGAAAATAAATTCCACCTGCTAACTCTAGGACATTTCACTCTCTTTAACACACACCTCAACCTCTAAGTGCAAGAAATCTGGGCAAAGCCTAAAGTAAATAGGAGCAGATTATAAATATTGCTCTCATGAACTTAGAACATTGCTAGAATAACAGGATTTATGTTGGTATGCATTTTTCTAAAGGATATGACATCTAAAACTCAAATGTCTGTCATTATTTAGCAACTTCAATGCTTTTTAGGAGGAATATGGGGCAAAATCTGGACATTCTCCAAAAACCTGGACAGCTGAGGGGTATGCTTTCTCCTCCTTATACATACATACATACAGACACACATACACATCATACCTCTCAATCTGTTAACACAAGAAATCTGGACAAAGACTGTTATAATGTTGGGGATAAAGGCCCAAAACTAGGGACACATTAGACGGTTGCTAGAATAAAAGGATTTATGTTAGTATTGAATTTTCTGAATAATATGAAGTCTGAAACTGAAATGCATGTCATTATTTATTAACAACTATATTCAGATATAGTTGGTTGTCTCAGTACTCACCGTGGCTTGCATTTTCTCCTCTCTTGAAAGGCCCGGCCACTCTGCTTAACTTGTGTATTATTTCCTCAGTCACTTCACCGTGGGTTGCAAGGTAGCTTCATCACTAGTGTGTGCACAAAACATAATGCCTTCAATGAGTCTTGCAAGAAATCACATGCAATCATCATGGCACAAAGGTTCTACTGAAGATGCTTCCAATTTTTCTCATACACGAACACGACAGAAGCCAGAAGCAGCTGTTATTCCGAAAACAAATTGCAAAGAACCAAAATAAATTGGAACCAATTGTATCTACCAGTATTTACTGTGCAACCTATGACATTCCTCTCTGTGGAAAAGAAAGATCTGGTGGAAATTTGTGTTACTTGTTAGATTTTCGTATTGAAGCTGGTGGGACAATACTGGAACAGCACAGTGAAACAGCTGCAGGAAATGCTTGGTACACATCCCATAGGGTGCAAAATGAGCTGTTGGCAGAATACGAACACGTACTTTAAAAGAAGATTGTTTGTGCAGCAAACAGGGCAGTTGGATTTAGTGTATTGGCAGATGAAACTGCAGATATATCTTAGACATTGAGCAGTTGTCATTGGGCATTTTGTTTGTTGATGATGATTGTATTCGAGAAGAGTTTGCGGTTTTTGTTCCCGTTGTTGTGAGAGATGCACAGTCTGTATCAAATGTCATTGTCAGTGAATGCATAAAGTGTGATCTAGACCTGGAAAATGTACTCAGACAGGCTATGATGGCTGCTCCATAATGGCAAGCATCCAGAATGGTGGTCAGGCAAAGATTTGTGAAAAGTATCCAAAACAGCCTTTATCCACTGCGCATCTCACAGACTAAACCTTGTAGTCAATGATGTTCCTGAAATATGTAGTGCTGTTGGTGTTATCAAGATTATTACTTTTGTCCATGACAGTCCAAAACGATGAGCATTGGTACCAAATATACCTCTTCTGTGTGAGACATGATGGACCGAGAAATATAAATCCATTCATGTGTTTAGTCAGAACTTTGAGAAAATATTTGACTTTCTTCAGAAGAGCACTGCTGGTGAAACCAGACAAAATGCACATATGTTACTCAGCGCTTGCTCTTTGTGCACGTTTCTTATTTTTCTCTTCATTATTGCAAATTACTCATCAGTTCTTGAGCCTGTTGCTCAGATATTTCAGTCTGTTCAACTTGATATAGTAGAGGCTCAACAACACATCGACAGACTCAGTGATATATTCAAGGAGCACCGCAACCATGCTGAAGAACACTTTCGGAATGACATTCTCAGTAAGGCAAGATCAATAGCAGTTAAATTTACTATTGAGTTAGTGTTGCCAAGGATTTGCAGTCGACACACCGAGCAAACATAGTAGGCATGGATTTTGACAGTTATTACAGAACAAGTATTTATATTCCCTATCTTGACTCATTAGTTTCTTCACTGACGTCTCGCTTTTCCACCATTAACACTGCTCAGTTCAACTTATTTTATCTGCATCTTAAAATGATGCAAAACCTACAACGTGAAGAATTCTGATAACGAATTGCCGTCAGTAATAAACTATATCATATTGCTACTATATCTGAATGATCGCTTCTTGTCTGATGCATTGACTTTGAAGTTATAAGACAACCTAAAGAATCCAATGGGCTACTACTACCTTTGTAGTCAATATCTTGCAGATCTTCTATCAATGATGTTACTGAACAAAAACAAACAAAAAAGTGTCAGGTATGGGATAAAAAAAAAAAAAACATTTTCTGATGTGTTTCAGCTACACCAATGATTAACATGTGCATCATGCTAACCTGGACAACAAAAAATAAATACATAAAACTAGTTGATTTTTGCTTGTGTACATGTTTATGCAAAGAAAACTTAATACTGCAGTAAGCACCATTGTACCTCTCAACTGAACAGATTTTCGCAGAATGTCCAGATTTTTGCCTCAAATTTTTTGTGTTCTTCCTAAAATCTGTACTTTTCTGGCAAATAGCTGAGGACTGAAGTCATTAAATAATGATAAACATTTGAGTTGAAGAGTTCACATCCTTCAGAAATTTCATGGTAATGCAAAACCTATTATTCTATCAACTTTCTAAGTTTGTAAGAACAATATTTAAAATCTGTCCCTAGTTGTTCCCCCATCATTTTAGGCTTTGTCCAGATTTTTTGCACTAAGAGGTTGAGACTGAGGTATGAATTATGGATAGGAATATATGTTTTATGCACAGTCTTCACAGTTTCCCTTAAAATGTCAATGAACCTCACATGAACTTGTTTATATTCTCCTGCTTTGACAATCTGGCTAGTGTTTTTTTAGTTTTTCTTTTCTTGTCTTATATTTAGTACATCTTCAACATTATCTCTACTAAACATACTGTATGAACAATCATATGTTACTACCTACTATAGTTTTAATTGTATGTCTAAACCATTATGCTTATGTAAATATCTTATGCAATCATATATCTGCTATATTTTATAACTGTGTAAACCACAATGCTCACATAATATCTTATGTATAGTATGTTAGCAATTGTTCTGGAGCTTTTCTCCCTGGGCCTCTGCTGAAAATGGACAGCTTTGTCCAGTCAGACCTCCTCGATAAACCAATGTAAAATTAAAAAACAAATCTGACCTTTATGTGGATTCAAAAAAAAGAAAAGTACATCATGTAACAGAAACCAAACAATGGCTCTCTGTGAATTTACTATACTATTCTGTAACTGAATGCACATTACTTAATGTTAACTGATAAAACAATTAAATAAAAATACAGTATGACAGGGGAAGAAGATAATGCTTTATGATTTGTAAACTGCCCATAACTTGTCACAATCCTTGAAGAGTATAAAACACCTCTTTCTAACCTTTAGAGTCTGGAAAAAAGCTTTTCTCGATAAGCAGCAATAAAGACTCCAGCATATAATAAAAATGCATACACACCAGAACATAACAGTTAAACATACTATGCATGTCTCTCTGCATATCTGTAAATTAGTAAGCCATGTCTTTTTAAACCTGTAGTAAATGTTATGTTCTCCATGATAACGTTATATATGTAGTTCTTTGCATACTCTCACCTTAGTAAACATCCTGTAGTGACAAGAACACTGTCTCTTTGGGAGTTACTTTGCAATATGCTTAAATCAAAACTACTTGCAGAAGACAATGTTAATCCATCCTGAATACGACCAATACAACACTTTATTAAAATATCTATTAATCTACTAAGAAAACAGATTTCTGCCTCAAAGTAAGTAGTAATTAAAACAGTTAATAACAACAACAACTCCCTCTTGGTCTGATGTCCTGTGATTTGAAATTCTAGCTACTCCAAAAATATTTGTTTGGGACTTCCTTATCAATTAAGGTAGATCACCAGCAAAAATCAGCACTCCTTGAAGATGTGACAACAATGCAAACAGCACAACATAATTCTCCTGATAAGTACTGCAACATATTCTATTTGCCATTTCCTATTTAACCATCTGCATATGGGCAGAAGCTGGAACACAGAGGTGAAGAAATCAATACCTTTATTTGGCCAAGATGGGTTTTACAATGCACCTACTAGAGCTTCACCTTCAACAGCGTCAGGCAACAACTACTAAATAAACAAAACCCTATGTTTAATAAAATAAACAGATCTAATGTCACCACATTTCATATTTTGAAAGTTTACTATTACAAATACTAACCCATCTCTAAACTTGAGTACAGCGTGGTATTCTAAGAAAATAAAATCTAAAATTTGTCACATCAGGACAAAGTCCAATAAAAAGAGTTCCAAATTTCAAACCAAATTATTTATACGTAGCACAATTGAAGTTAGACACTCCCAATCCCACAGTGTCTGAAAATTTTTAAACTTAGGGTGCATACATACTTTAAATAAAAATACTAATAACTACATGTAAACATTTGAAATATGCACAGATAGAAAACAGTAGCACAACTCAATCTGGTGCAGGCTTGTATTTCAGCAGACGGCAAAAAGTTCAGGTGTACATCATAACACTCCAGCTGGAACTAATTGTTAACAATTGTTGTGGTACAGCTCTCTAACAAGGGGTGGACACAGGAGCAGAGCAGAAGTACTACATACTACTACAGAAATAATGGGTGACGTCTGACAGGCCAAAATTAATTCAGACAGCAGTTATACCTTCGGTAAGGCCACCTCCAGGCAGACAATAGTTAACATGGATGCAGATGCCACTCTGTCCCTAATGGGTGATAACAACCCCATAAAAAAAAGTAAAACGGACAGTATCGTTCTCTCAGAACATGCAACACAAATGTGCAACAGGCAACTAGGACACAACTCTGTTCTAGTTTCAATTGTTAAACATATACAAGGCTCCAGAGAGCACCCCTGCATTACCAGGCTATAATTCATACCACAACCTTTGTCCACCTAACCTGGACCGAAACACTAAAGGTGGAGGTGTGTCCATATTCATTAAGGATATCCACACCTCCAGGCAAGTTGCTCAGCTTAATGCATCCGAGATTATCCAAGTGCAGGTAACTTTGGGCAAGACCGCAATCCAAATTGTAGCTTGCTACAGATCCCCACCATGCCCCAGCATTCCCACTCCTCATTTCTTGATACACTGGAAAATATTAGGGCACAACATAACACCCTAATAATGGGCGATTTCAACTACCCCACCATTAACTGGGAAAACTACTCATGTACCAACTTATTTTGCTCAACGCTTTCTGGAATTCATAAATTCCAACGCCTTGGATCAAATTATCCACACCCCCACTAGGGGCAGCAATATCCTAGACCTGGTCATTACCAACATGGGCAACCGGTGTTCCACACCAGAGGTCAGTTCATCATTGGTCAGATCCAACCACAAGCTAATCACCCTAGACATCCACATCCCAACCCCCACCCCCTATTAGGTAAACCACCATAAAAGATTTCTCCCTGCAGCCATTCCAATGTCACATTCCTTGGTTATTTTGCCCCATTTACCATAAACACTAATGTGCATACTGCTTTACTTCTGCAATTATTTAGATTTCCATTTGAAAGTTTTATTTTGCATTTTACAGCACAAACTCTAATACATATATGTTAAACAAAGCAATGCAGTCTCACAATGAAAATAGACTTAACATTAATACTTCTCTGCCCTTGAAACTCACATGCATTGAAGCAGCATTGAAACTCACATTCAAAGAAAATACATTCTGCCAGTGGCAGATAAATATTAACTCTGGGCTGTCTTCACAATCATAGGCCCCTTGAACATAACATACACATGCTCTTTGATACACCTTCCTGACTGTATTACATTACCTTCCTTGTACAATACAGTACAGTTGTCAGAGGGCATTTTAAATTTGTTTTGAACATTTTTCCGGTAAACAATGAAACAAAAGGCATACACCAATGACAAAACTGCCCAATTCAGAACATTTCCATCATAAAAAGTCTACTCAACTTTCTATAGTCCACCAGTATCAGTAAAAAAATATGCACAATCTCTGAAGTAGTAAAATCCACATTAAGTCAGATAAGAGTAAATTCCACTGAAACCAACACTTAGGCAGGGTATATTGCTATTACAGCATGACTTGTATTTTCTGACCTGGTTCCACAACTAGCTCTTTAATAGATCACAAGCAGTTAGGTGACAAAATAATTTATCCTTATTTCTTCCATAATTTAGTGTCCCCAAGGATCCATTTTGGCCCCACTCTCTAACATTTTCATCACTGACCTCTGCACAATCAAACAAAACTGTCTCCACAGTACAATATGTGGATAAACTGTTCTCCCTTCTTATCTGCTCTGTCAACAGCCTTGAAAGTCTACAAAACTAACACAAGGCTACCTTTTTAATAGTGACCCGTTAACAAAATCACAGTTATTTCTCAGCCCCAAGAAATCCCAAACAACTAAATATTCAAAAAAAGCTCTCTATTAACTCTACAAATAATACTAATATTGAACTTGTCACATATTGCAAATTGCTAGGTGTAAGCATAAAAAAATCTGAAATTTGACTACCACATAAAACACAATTAAAAATGTCAAAGGCTCCTCTACAAAACTAAACCTTTCCTGAGCAACACTGCAAGAAAAGATATTGCTTTCTCTTCTTCTGTTCACAATCCTTAGCACCCTTTGTGGTGTATTCTCTCTCATTTTTGAATTGTTTGCCTAGATTAACTTATTAAAACATAGACTGTTATTATTTCACATTAATACTGCAAGTTTTTGATTCAGCAACAAATTTAGTAGCTATGTCTACCATGCAATCTATTTCCTTCATTACTAAACAAATTCAGATATCAGCAGGTAATATTACTTGGTATTTTTTTTTTCATTTAGTGCCAAGTATTTATCAGGTAGTAATGCCTGCTTGATTCTAAGAAATACCATGACCAAGGAGGAAAGGGTCCCTTAGTTAAGTCATGATAAACATGTTGGCAACAGGTGGGTCACAATTCATAGTCTTCGTGCATGATTTTATTAATGGTCACAATCTAAAGTTTATGTATTGAATGAATTTAAACCAAAGTTCCAATGTGTAACAATGTTGAGCTTTATTCAGATCCTGCATGGAAAAGCAAAAAAAAAAAAATGTGGAATAACTGTGGCAGTGTGGCTAATGGTTATTTTATGCTTAACAAATGACATTCCATATTATAAAGCATAGCCTCCTCAGAAAATTATATGCTTGATATATATATTCTCATCATCATAACAAACTTGAAAGAAGTCTAAGGGCCTGATCTTTTCTCTCTTTATGTGAGATTTTTTAAAACTGACTAATAAGTAAGTGTTCAGTATTTAAATACATTTTTTTTCCTGTCTGATCGCTGACTTAGATATGCGGCATATGAAACAGCTTCTTAATTTGTTTGAGGCAGGTGGGGAATATAATTAGATAACACAATCCTGTATGAAAGGTGTTTATGCATGAAACTATAAGGTGTTCATTGATTATATGATCAGAAGAAGCTGATGACAGTCAGCCAGCTCATTCATTGTCAGCAAACAGGAAGTGGGTTACTTAGGCATCTGGCATTTTGTTTTGAAATTTTGGGCGTTAAACATAAGAGGGGGCAGGATGCATTTTTTGAGAGCAAGCTTTCTGTCACTGATAAATACAGCTGAAGTCTTCGCTCCACAATAAGGCAAGGTGGGATTTGTGTGAGAGAAATTCCCAGAAGAGGATCGTAAACATTCTATGGCTGCTAGAAGTATAAGGATTCCCCAAGTTGAGCAAGACAGTAGGTGTTCAGCACCTGCTGGACGAAAGAGAAAGAGACATAATGCAATTTACACACTCAGCTCAACAAACTGAAACACTGCGACACACACACACACACACACACACACACACACACACACACACACACACACACACTCTGAAAGTGTCCCATCTTCCGCCTGCTTCCTCCTCGCCGCTTATAATCGTCCATCCGTTTCAGTTCCCGCGGCACTCCTGGTCCTATTTTCCGCTTGCGAACCCCAAAACCGTCCATCCATGTGAGTTCCCGCCTCGCAAAACTTGAAAATTTGCGCGCGATGATGTCAGCACTCCCGCGACCGTTCTTCTTTCTTCTTAAAGAAGAAAGTCCAAAAAAAAAAAAAAAAAACTTTTTTTTTAAATTTAAGTCAGCCGATTCGATTCCAAGGGGGTGCAAGTGCACCCCATTGCACCTGCCTGCGGGCGCCCTTGCCTGTAATTACTAGCAAATAACAAAATTCAGCCAACACTAGCTTTAGTTCAAGTTACTGAAGAGCAGAATAACTTCAGATAAAAATTCCTTCAACACTCCTTCATACACAGTTTAAATCAATTTAAATACTGTATTTTTAAAAAAAAGTGCAGAAAAAGGTACTTAAATTCTCTTATACGTCCAGTTGAATATAACCAAGTTTTTAGCTGGCCAAGCTGAAGTTTTAAAGCAGGAATTATTTCACATGCACCAGTTTAAATATGCAAGGACAGGAAATCAAAGAATGTGGCTACCCCCACACCTGTAATTACTAGCAAACAACAAAATTCAGCCAACACTAGCTTTAGTTCAAGTTACTGAAGAGCAGAATAACTTCAGATAAAAATTCCTTCAACACTCCTTCATACACAGTTTAAATCAATTTAAATACTGTATCTTTTTAAAAAAAAGTGCAGAAAAAGGTACTTAAATTCTCTTATACGTCCAGTTGAATATAACCAAGTTTTTAGCTGGCCAAGCTGAAGTTTTAAAGCAGGAATTATTTCACATGCACCAGTTTAAATATGCAAGGACAGGAAATCAAAGAATGTGGCTACCCCCACACCTGTAATTACTAGCAAATAACAAAATTCAGCCAACACTAGCTTTAGTTCAAGTTACTGAAGAGCAGAATAACTTCAGATAAAATTCCTTCAACACTCCTTCATACACAGTTTAAATCAATTTAAATACTGTATTTTTTTAAAAAAAGTGCAGGAAAAGGTACTTAAATTCTCTTATACGTCCAGTTGAATATAACCAAGTTTTTAGCTGGCCAAGCTGAAGTTTTAAAGCAGGAATTATTTCACATGCACCAGTTTAAATATGCAAGGACAGGAAATCAAAGAATGTGGCTACCCCCACACCTGTAATTACTAGCAAATAACAAAATTCAGCCAACACTAGCTTTAGTTCAAGTTACTGAAGAGCAGAATAACTTCAGATAAAAATTCCTTCAACACTCCTTCATACACAGTTTAAATCAATTTAAATACTGTATTTTTTTAAAAAAAAGTGCAGAAAAAGGTACTTAAATTCTCTTATACGTCCAGTTGAATATAACCAAGTTTTAGCTGGCCAAGCTGAAGTTTTAAAGCAGGAATTATTTCACATGCACCAGTTTAAATATGCAAGGACAGGAAATCAAAGAATGTGTCTACCCCCACACCTGTAATTACTAGCAAATAACAAAATTCAGCCAACACTAGCTTTAGTTCAAGTTACTGAAGAGCAGAATAACTTCAGATAAAAATTCCTTCAACACTCCTTCATACACAGTTTAAATCAATTTAAATAATGTATTTTTTTAAAAAAAAAGTGCAGAAAAAGGTACTTAAATTCTCTTATACGTCCAGTTGAATATAACCAAGTTTTTATGTGGAAGCAATAAACATTCCAAAGATACATATGCACACACACACATATATGCAGATACACACACACACACACACACACACACACACACATATATATATATATATATATATATATATATATATATATATATATATATATATATACATATATGTATATGCAAATACACATACGCACACTTAGATATGTATACGAAGATACATATTTAGAGGGTGCACAGTATATTAACAGCCATTATTCCTACAGTTGGCACCTTTTAAAATGGACAGTGTATGATTCACTCATACAAAAGACAATTATTGCATGAAACATATACTCACAGAGAAGTCAAAGGATATGATACCACACACAGGTTTGCATACATAAGAAATATTTATTTGTGTACTATTACAGTAGTATATGCCATGTCATATAGCTGTTAGGTGTTTAAAATACATACTAACTGAGTAATGCAACTCTCAAGCAGATCATGTTATACAGTAATCTGAAAGCATAACATATGTTGCTGTCCAGGCCAAGGCCTTCAAGTAGTACAACAGTAAAAAAGACTGAGCCAGAGCATGACAATCAATCAACAGTAAGTAATGCAGATGTATAGTTCAGCAGCCTCCAATTACACTCTGTACACAACCCCTAGGGGGAAAAGAATTAAGTTGCCACAATGGGGATGTATCTGTTACATAACAATGCTTAACTAAAAACATCACTATCTCAGTGACAAACAGAACAATGTGTATGACAGTAAGCACTAGGCTACCAATGTTCCCAAGGTGAAATGTATAAAAATGTACAGCAATATACCTTAAGGCAGCTTACTAATGATATCCCTCACATGTCGTAACAGCCTAGGTTATATATGGCGCATACTCCTCCCCCATAGACTGACTTACAGGTGCATATAACACTGTTACATACACTGACCTCTGGAATGCTGTAGGGCACACACACACACACACACACACACACACACAGATATATATATATATATATATATATATATATATATATATATATATATATATATATATATATATATATATATATATATATATATATATATATATATATATATATATATATACCTTCCCCACAATATGTGTGGGGACCCCAACATCACTGGAATGATGGCAGGAATGGCAGCACAATATAATAACAGGCCTCTACATAACAACCCCTTACTGCATGTCATATGGACAAAGCATGGTATTTAGGTCGAGGATAGAGGACGGAACACAAGACCATATTTGAAATAGTGTTATTATACACTGAGAAAGTTGCTGGTGTTACAGGATAGTCTATAACATACCCTTAGTCAGGAATATGGAGTCAAAAACACAAATGGATGTATCTATGTCCTGATAGCACTCAACAGACACAATGCCAGTGATATATCTGACACAAGACCTGTGTGGTGGACAAACAAAACATAGCAGGCAATCCTCTGGCCATCATGTGGATAGGCTCACATTTGAGAGCTATGCAGACAGACTGCATTCCATGCTAAACTAGTATGTACACACAAATCCTGTAACACTGATGGTATATAATGCATATAACAACACTACACACACTGTCTGTAGGTCTGGAATCTTATACAAATATGTAGCTGGCCTAAGTCTGCAAGTCCTCTTGTAAGAGGTGTTGCTACCTGCTGTCTGTACACTGCTGCCGACACACAGGAAGGATGTCTTCCATACAGGAAAGGTAAAGGGATCACGGCCACATGATATAGACATTTATAGTAGTGGTGTTGGCTAGTCTTACTTAGGCCTTTGGGACGATAGTCTAGTACCTACCTATGAACCTACCTATAAACCTATGACAGTGGTAACTGGAAGTACTACACAGCAGGCTGCATGCAGGTGAGGTGAGGGAACATCACACATATCAATACACACACACACACACACACACACACACACACATATATATATATATATATATATATATATATATATATATATATATATATATTGTCTATATCACATTATTGAAATTTTACCACATCGAATCACTAAAGGTCAGCCTCTAGTGATCGATGTAGTAAAACATTGAATAACATTAAAAAAAACAAACAAAAATAAAAGCTAACTAGCATAGGCAGGGGGGCAAGCAGTACCTACCTATGAACCTATAATAGGAAAGACACCCCAGGGATCACTTCTTTGGCTCTGCTCGACAGGGGCCCAGGAAATTAACTTTCTTGGGTGGCATAAGCCAGGGAACCTTGTTGGCTAGGCTTACTTAGGCCCTTGGGACGATAGCCTAGTACCTACCTATGAAACTACCCATGAACCTATGATAGTGGTAATTGGAAGTACTACACAGCAGGCTGCATGCAGATGAGGTGAGGGAACATCACACATATCAATACACACACACACACACACACACACACACATATATATATATATATATATATATATATATATATATATAGATCTACCTGACTACATTGAAACATCAAAAGACAAAAACGACTTCACCGACACCACATAATCGACAGTTCACAAACACGACACCTCATACACTCGACACATCATAACAACAAACAAAACAAATCCCCTATCCAAAACCCACACACACAACACAAGCACACCAAAATCCTTACAAACCAACACTAACCCATACATACACAACTATCTACAACCCTAACCCAAACCCTTACCCTAAGGTCCGTCACTATCGCACACTCACCTAACCCGCGCCCTAACCCTAACTCACTTAACCCACCCCAACCCAAAAACTATCACTACTGCACCCTTACCTAACCCGCACCCTAACCCTAACTCACTTATCCCACCCCTATCCCTACACACCGCCAACATCGCACACTTACCTTACTCGCACCCTTACCTAACCCATGCCCTAACCCTAACTCACTTATCCCACCCCTATCCCTACACACCAACATAACACTTACCTTACTCGCACCCTAACATCCGTCACTACCGCATACTTACACATCCTTTCCCCATCTCAGTGTTCTCAGCGTCGGTGTCTTCCTCCATCAGTCTTCTGCCTTGTCGATCTTCTGGCGTCGGTGAAGTAGTTTTCGCTCTTCTGAAGTTTCGACGTAGTCAGGTAGATCCATATATATATATATATATATATATATATATATATATATATATATATAGTGTCTATATCACGTTATTGAAATTTTACCACATCGAATCACTAAAGGTCGGCCTCTAGTGATTGATGTAGTAAAACATCGAATAACATTAAAAAAAACAAACAAACAAAAATAAAAGCTAACTACAGAGTGGGGGGGCAAGCCCCCCCTGCACCCCCCACACCCCCCTACTTAAATATTCCAACTCCGAGACCATACTACATTGAGGTAAATGGAAATCTCCCCCTACGGAGATTTCCCTTTACCTGCACGATGTTCTGCACTTTCGATGTTGTGCTGCCAACAATATCAGCTTTGATATTGTCGGCTTTCGACATTGTGAAGTAGACCCTATATATATATATATATATATATATATATATATATATATATATATATATATATATACAGCAGTAAGTGTGTGAAAAATGGATCGTTATGTCAGGTGTGAACCCCATGTTCGGAACACATTGCCCTTTTTTGTGAAGGTGGGATTGGTAATTTGGGGAAGGATAGCAGGTATATTTGTGGAGGTAGGTTGGGTTGGAAGATAGAGAAGACAGCCTACTGGGGTGGTATATGACACATGGGGTGGGTAAACACCCTGGAATGGGAGTGTCATCTGCGATGTGGAAGCCCATGATTACCCATATGGAAACAATGGGACCAAGGTCCCCACCCATAGGCAGTCACAGCATCAGCTTCATGGCCCTGAAGGTGCCTGGGCTAGGGGCTGAACAGCGGAACATTTCATACTGAGCTAATCAAAGGAAGGACACTGAGCAAACTCGGATCTATAATATATAATATTAAGTATCCTATTTTTTTGCTTATTTTTTCAAGTTATTTATAGCACTTTGTTTACTGCATACTTTTCTAGCTAGTTTCACTGTGTGTGAGTTATTGACTGGAAATTGTCCACTTTTATTAAGCATTTGTTTGTGTTGTTTGATTCTGATAACGTGTTTGCAGTTAAAAGCTTTTTCTAGAGGCACCTTTATCTGTTTAAAACTTTCATTTAAAGGCTCACTGCTGCTTTTCTGTTGTGAGAAAGATTTCTGCAGTTTGTTTCTACCTAAGTAGTGTGGATGTTTGTAGCATTGTCCATCTTCAGGCTTGTGTTTGTGCCTAGTGTTTGTGGAGGCTGTGTGTCTGAGCACATGTTCAAGGACATCTTGGTTTAGCCAAAGCCATTATGCATTTCAGTGAGAGAGGATTGTTTAAGGTCATTGGCTGACTGGGTCACTTGGACTACAGCTTAGCACCTCATTGGTTCTTTTGAGCTTTTTTTAAGTTGTCTCTGGTTTCAACTTTCGGTTATCTAAGAAGTTAAGTTTGTGAGTGTTTCTGCCATTTCACACTGAGTTAATCAAAGGAAGGACTCTGAGCAAACTCGGCTCTATAACATATAACATTAAGTATCCAGTTTTTTTGCTTATTTTGCAAGTTATTTATAGCACTTTGTCTACTGCATACTTTTCTAGCTAGTTTCACTGTGTGTGAGGTATTAACTGGAAATTGTCCACTTTTATTAAGCATCTGTTTGGGTTGTTTGATTCTGATAACCTGTTTGCAGTTAAAAGCTTTCTCTATAGGCTCATTTATCTGTTTAAACTTTCATTAAAAGACTCACTGCTGCTTTTCTACTGTGAGAAACATTTCTGCAGTTTGTTTCTCACCCACCCTCCCTATTTTTTATGGTGTTCTTATAGTTGGTGGCTTTGCAGTTGTCCGCCCATACTATAAATTTGATCTGGGACACTCCTCTCAGTCTAGTGTTATTACCTCATTCTACCTAATACAGGGAGAACATTTGAGAAGGCCAGTCCACTTAGTTTCTGCTCCTCCTTTCTCTCTTGCCACTTAAAAAATAAGTAAATAAATAAATAAATAAATAATTTTCTAAGCTTGTTTCCTGCCTTTGCTGTGGGTGGTCTAGTCTGGATACAGATTTGCTGTGTCCAGGACTGTTTGTGGGCTTCTGAGCCTCCAAGCCTTTCTGTGTTGGAGGGAAGCCTTCTAGCTTAATTTTGGTTCTTAGAACTTCCCATTTTTTTTAGTTTCAGCACTCATGTCTGTTTCTTTGAGCTCAGCACTTGTTCAGAACTTGTTGTAAGCACTAAATAAGCTGCAAATTACTGCAGCACTCAACTTTTCTCACTTGTCTAGAGGAAAACAGTTTCTAGTACTTAACAAATAAGCCCCTATCCAGGCATGTCTAAGGGTCAGCTCCCGGTGTTCTCTCCCATCTACCTGATGAATCTGGGCATCTTGGGGACAATGCAGCAATTGCCTCATGTACACAGACAACCCTCTCCTCCTACCACCCAACACTACAACCTGTGAGAGATGCACTTATATAGCCAAACTGGAAGCAAAACTCTCTTCACCCAAGACTGGACTAGACAGTCAAGCGGAGAAGTTAAACACTTGCACCCCACCACACTCATCACATAGTCCCTCAAAACCTACACCACCAACACACACACATAGTAACAGAAAACACACACCTACATTTGTGGAGGCTCTCAGTAAAAACCTGTCCAAGCAACAGGGACCTCAAAAGCAGAAACGCAAGCAACCTCCACCTGCCAACACAACCCAAACGACACATAGCCCAGAAACTTAGTGTGCCACTTAACAACAGCCCATAAGGAAAAACAATGTACTCAACACTCTAGTCATAGGTGATGCTATAGTCAGGCACACTGATGTTCCACTCACCATGCTAAACAAGGAGAAAGTTACTGTCAGCTGCCTGTTGGGTGCCAGAATCCGCCACATAACACATGCACTCAGGTCACTCCACAACAAGTACAAATATGACTCTGTCATTGTCCATGTTGGTGTGAATGACCTGAGATGTACCCCCCTGGACTACATGAAAGAGACATGTAGGAGCTGTCTGATGTTGTAGCCCAGGCAGATATGACCCTAGCCCTGAGTAGCATCCTGCCATCACCCAGAATGATACCACAGTACAAGGACAAAATGACTGACTTCAAAAAATTGGCTAAGCTTCTGGTGTCATTCTAAGGGGATCCAGTATCTGCCTGCCTGGAATGACATGATCGACAAACCATGATGCTTTGCCAGAGATGGCCTGCACCTATCACCCCTGGGATTCCGGATACTGGCTAAGGCTCTAGCCACCCCTATAGTGCCTTTTTCAGGCAAGGTTCAAATGACAAATTTACCACCGTAACAGGTAAAAGCAAGCAGAATCTGAGGGTATTGCTACTCAATGCTAGAAGTCTTAACCTCAAAATGCACTCACTCGAGGCATTCCTTAAAATGGAGAGCATCGACATATGTGCAGTGACAGAGACCTGGTTCAAGGCTCCAGAGAGTACCCCTGGCATTATCAGGCTATAATTTATACCACACCTTTCAGCCACCTAACCTGAACTGAAACACTAAAGGCAGAGGCGTGTCCATATTCATTAAGGATATCCACACCTCCAGGCTAGTTGCTCAGCATAATGCATCTGAGATTATCCAAGTGCAACTAACTCCGGGCAAGACCACAATCCAAATTGTAGCTTGCAACAGATCCCCCACCATGCCCAAGGATTCCCATTCCTCATTTCTTGATACACTGGAAAATATTAGGGTACAACCTAACACCCTAATAATGGATGATTTCAACTACCCCACCATTAACTGGGAAACCTACTCATGTACCAACTCTTGTGCTCAATGTTTTCTGGAATTCATAAATTCCAATGCCTTGGATCAACTTATCCACACCCCCACCAGGGGCAGCAATATCCTAGACCTGGTTATTACCAACATGGGCAACCAGTGCTCCACACCAGAGGTCAATTCCTCGTTGGTCAGATCCGACCACAAGCTAATCACCCTAGACATCCACATCCCTCCCCCACCATCCATTAGGGAAACTACTGCAAAAAATTTCTCCAAAGCCAACTTCACACTTCTTAAGACAGAAGTGGCAAACTGCACGACATCCATGCTGATGGACAATAGAGGTATGACTGCCGAATCCTACACAAATGCACTTTATAAGCACTTACATGAGTGCATGGTTCGTACAATCCCTAAAAGAACCAAGATGCTATTCTGCAAAAAAAGGAAGCCAATCTGGTAGTCCCCTGCCATAAACAAACAAAACAACAGAAGAAAGAAACTGTTGCAAAAAAGAAGAAAATCTCATGATTGGAGGAACTCCCTGGTCAGCCTCAGTAAGAAGCTGAGATCCCTCATAAAGTCCTCCAAAGCTAGTTCCGAAAATAAAATCGCCACTGACTCAAAAGACAACCACAATGCATTCTATAGCTATGTCAAGAATCTCAATGGCAACACTCAGATCTGCTCTGAGCTACAGCACAATGGCACTAAATATACAGAACAAACTGATATTGCCAACATCCTGGCAGATAGGTTCAGTGCTAACTTTACCCCCCTCTCATCCCCTAAAGAGTCCATCTCTATACTGGAAGAATGCAAAGTTCCTGTAATTACAGCTGCACAGGTAAAAAACACACTCTCCAAAGCCAAGAACACAGCATCCATGGGACCTGACAACATCCCAGGCTGCGGTCTACATGAACTACAGAACAAACTGGCACTCCACTTAAGTACCAAGTTCAATCATAGTCTCACCTCAGGCTATGTGCCCACTGAATGGCACACAGTGACGGTTATCCCACTCCACAAAGGCGGAACAACCACGGACCCTGGAAACTACCGCCCCATTACCCTGACGAGCCTGGTCTGCAAGGCTATGGAATGTATCATCATGTAACTTATAAACAATGACATTGGTAATCTCCAAACTCAAGACCCCACCCAGTTTGGGTTTGTAAAAGACAGATCATGTCTCCAAACCTGACAGACTTCTTTGAAGCGGTCACCAAAGCCATAGATGAAGATAAGGTGGTTCACACAGCCTATCTAGATCTTGCCAAGGCTTTTGACACCATCCCCCACTCTGTAATTATAGATAAATTCACTACTCTAAGTATAAATCCCTATGTCACAAGATGGGTTGCCAACTGACTCACTGACAGAACCCACACTATGAAAGTAGAAGACTCCAAATCCAATTTCAGACCAGTGACAAGTGGAGTATCACAGGGTTCAGTCCTGGGTCCTCTCCTGTTTGGTATCCACTTCTCTGAAGTACAAGCTAACACAGAAGGTCTTTTGCTAATGAAGTTCGCAGATGACTGCAAACTAGGAGCCATAATCAAAACTCCAAAAGATGTCGACATCCTACAAAAGGGCCTCGCTGAGACAGATGCCTGGTGTCAAAACCATGGCCTCAAGCTCAATGCCAAAATGTGCATTGTCATCCCTTTTGGTAAAAACTCTATACCCATGAACTACCACATAGGCGGTAGTCTACTTAACCCGCAAAATGTGATAAGAGACCTTGGGAAACAGGTGGAGTGTAGTCTCTCCTTTGATAATCACATTGCCACAGTAGTCAGGAAATCCTTCTACGTGGCACACTTCATAACAAAATGTTTCTCATCCAGGAAAAAAGAGGTCATTGTTCCCCTCTACTCATCACTCATTAGACCCATTATAGAGTACAATGCCCCTTTTGGTATGTACCTCACAAGATATCTACAACAACTGGAAAAGCCACAGAAATATCTCACAAAGAGGATTACCGGCCTCAAACAGATGCCATACGCAGACCATCTCAAAAAACTGCAGCTTTACTCTGTTGCATATCTCTGCCTAACACACAAAGCTATTTCAAACCCAGAGCTTTGGACATGCTCCACTTAAAGAAATCCCAATCCTTCCAAGCTACATGCTCTTGGGACCTAAACCTTGTCATCACAATAAATAGAACATGTTGGAGAGATAGATTCCTGTCCCAGAGACTTCCCATACACTGGAACAAACAACATATCTATATCAAACAAAGCTCCTCATTAGCACTCTTCAAGAAATATATTGATGACTGGATGGGAGATAAGAAATTCATCCTGGGAATCAGTACTGTGGCTCTGCTCAACAGTGGCACAGGAAAATAATTTTCTTGGGTGGCGAAAGCCAGGGTACCTTTTGGCTAGGCTTATATAGGCCCTAGGGCCATTAGCCTAGTACCTACCTATGAACCTATGCAGACCCTGTGAGTGTGTACTGAGGGCCTCAAGATGCTGTAGTGCACCCCCCAACTCTCTGTGGAGCAGCCTATGCACCAGACCCTGGACCTGACTTCGGGTGACAGGATCCAGTCTGTGTGTGCTCCCGGGGGGACAGTGAACACCATCCCTGAGGTGGTTGAACCTGAAGGTAGTGCAGGACCAATAGATGAGAAGGCCTCAGGGTGGGTCCCACTTCTGATGTGGCCTGGTAACATGGCCAGATGAGGTGGGAAATGTGGTTCTGCTGGCAACTGTTCCCCAAACATGCTATTGTGTCACTGTTATAGAATATATGTGGGTAGTAATAGTCCACACATTCTCGGATCATGTCCAACAGCATGCATAGATATCCCCATTAACACAAAACAACAGATCTGCAGCAATCACATAACAAACAAAATGCATGCATATATGGACCCATAATGGCCCTTACAATGGCATGCAGGTGAAATTGTCTGTAACAGGCCACCAATGATAGTGTCCCCACAGGGAACATGACTACAAACACATAGCACAAAGTGTTGTACAATACAATATATTTCCCAACGGTAGGTATTCTGTAGACATACCTGTTGAGTTGTGTGATCAGATTGTTATTGCAGATATGGTGGGGGGAGACAGAGATGTGTATTAACAACTATGATAACCTTGCAGTATGAGGTCCTCAGACCTGTTTCCATCTTTATGTCTTTCAGGCAATATGTCCATTGAGAGGTTGCTCATTTATACAGTGGAGGAGAATGATGTCATCATCTCACACCTGGTGCAGCACTACCACGTGTTGTTTGGCTGAACAGCCCATGATCTGCAGGAGCAGACCACCCTGTTGAACAATCTTATCAACAGGGTAAATGATGTCAGCCTGCATAACCACAGTTATGAACAGGTCTGGCATAGATGCACTGACCTACTTTGCCATGCCCATCGGCATGCTGCTGCAGTCAGGGGGGACCAGCTTGCAACAAGGGGGGTCATGCCATCTAGCCCCACTGACACATGTTGATGAGCTCCTTGCCAGCCTCAGGGCACCTGCCCACCCACACACACAACACCTGGTGGAGAGCATAGTGGAGGTGGGTGCTACCCACACAATGGCAGATGAGCATGCAGGTAAGACCACAGGGCACATCAGTATACCACTACCATCCACATCTGTACAGGTAGATCATGCATATGTGAGATGAAATATATATAGTCTGTTGTTGTGTAGTAGTAATAAACAGATGTGCATAATCTGTAGTATTGTGAGCTTGTACTGTTGATGTACTGTAATGCTGCACTCAGGTAGATCATGCATATGTGAGATGAAATATATATAGTCTGCTGTTGTGTAGTAGTAATAAACAGATGTGCATAATCTGTAGTATTGTGAGCTTGTACTGTTGATGTACTGTAATGCTGCACCCAACCTGTACCAATGCCACAGCTGTGGCTACTGACATCACATCTCTCGCACACTTATGTAGGTCCCCCTGGTATCCCTCCAGGGCAGCAGCCTGTAGCTGGTGAGTATGGTGTTTGATCAGGTTTGCCAATACACCGGTCATGTTATGGCCATGGTATATTCCATGCACACATTTAGCACACCTACCCATAATGCATGCTGTATATGTTCATGTATTGCATCACAGTGGTCACCATGATAGTGTATCTGAAGGATATGTCAGACTCCTGCTGTATAACTAACATCCTTTCATTGCAAAATGTGTGCGCATTGATGAACATAATGGTGGGACAAATGACCTACAGTATGGACATGTGTGAAACATCACCCTTATACTGTGCTACAACAGTGTATATACCAGTATTACAATGGCAACTGTTACAGATCTACACTACAGCATATCACAATACTGCAGTCCACAACCCTTACAAACTGCAATGTGGTCCTAACAGGACTAATGAGTGTGTAATATGGAATCGTATGTTAGGACAGCAAATATGGGGAATACATACCTTCACAAACACTGGAAGCATATGTGTGCACACACTCCAGATAAAATATAGTGGAAGCAGCTGTTGTGATACTGACAGCATGCATTCTTCATGAGAATGCACCTTCCACAAGTACATGTTTCCAATGTCACAGCAAGAAATGGTCTGCTGTCCATCAAATGTGCCCACTTACCTGCAACAGAGGCAGCCATGGCTTGCACACATCTTACATGCCATGGCATTGACCCAATACCCAACAGGTAGCACCCAGGAGTTAGACATGTAGCCATACCTCACTATTGCATATACCATGGCAAACAGTGCATACCGTCATGTATGTGGCGAGGATGTATGGGACAAGATTAATGTAGAAAATAAACAGATGGCCATCCAAGACAGATGATGTCACATGCAGCAAACCAGTCATGCAGACTGCCTAGTAACATGCCAAAACACTGAGGGAGTTGCAGGAATGTCTATCAAGTACTAGCTGTGCAGTACCCATGTCAGAAATTGCCTGGACTTTGCATATGTGTGGCCCATGGGTTAGGGTAATCAGATGGGACAGCTGAACCACAAGAAACATCATCCAGGCCTCTCTACAGGTAGCATATGCATAACAGAAAAGGTCTCCAAAAGGCATGCATTGCAATGTGTACTGGTCTATCAAGACCATGTTGGAAACCTACAGACAGTATCAAGTAATATACATGTGCTGCACAACCAACACCTCACCCTACCTCAGGCCCACCATACCCATCTGTACCTTGCCGGTGCTAGTGAACACCTGTATTTTTGCCATTCATTAGCTGGGACTAGGCTGGTACACATTGTGTTCAGTGTTTGGGACACTGCAAAATGACAAACATGTGTAGGCCATAGTTGTCAAGCATCTGCAAAAACGCTGAATGTGGGGAGGGGGTGTCATCATGACACAACAGTGCACTGCAGCAGGGATCCAACGGATGCTATGAATGGCTGTATCTGCACACAGTCAGGGTCAGGAACTGTGGCAGACATAACCCTGACTCCACAGCAATAGTGACAGCAGTGTGTGAACTCCAAGGGATGTGCACATGAGTTGCCCTTGCAATCATGCAGAGTTGGGGGACATGTTTAGGGCAGACTGACCAAATACTGCCAAATGCAGATGGCCCATACTAGTATAACCCTGCCAGGAATAGTGACTGCTGTAGTACACATAACAGTAGGTGCAACAAACCATCATGCACACATATGCACCCGTAACTTGTATGCATCTCAATCAGCATCTGCACAACTAACACATTTGTTTGACACTGCATTTGATTGTACAGGTCATATGTCACATATCAGGTTCATGTAATGTTAACATATGCAGTAATGTGGTCCCATGGCATATCAAGGAAGAGGGCATCATATCAATAAGGGTGTATACACTCCCCATAGCCACGGTAAAGTTTGAAGGTTGTCAGTGTAATTGTATTGTATTGGCCATACATACACCATTGATGATGAGATCTGTAAATCAGACATCAGGCATTCACAAATGACATCTGTCCACATATCATCCCAGGTATGTGTCAGACAAACACATAGGGGCTGTGAGCAGCTGAGCAGATATAACTGACACAGTAATACAAATTCAACAATGGTGTGTCCACCTGTAAGGTATGGTGCACAGTACATGCCAGGGTGCCGAACAGATGCACACCAATACTGTGTACATGGGTGCAGTGTGTTCCAGGGGAAGGGGTATCACCTACTAACACAACCCAAGCATCACACACATGTATAATGTTGCTAGCATGGATTGACTATAGGTGCACTGCATGCTGTTGATTGCCATATGTCATGCATGTTGACAGATGGGTAATGGGAGGTCTGTGTGGAATATCTTCGTGCAACCTCACCTGTAAGTGTGAGTGGGGGGGGGAAGTGGGGGGTTATTTTGTCTGTAAGTGCAATCTGGTGGAGTGGGGTTGATGTATGTAGGATGTGTGTGTGTGTGTGTGTGTGTGTGAGTGTGTGTGTGTGTGTGTGTGTGTGTGTGTGTGTGTGTGTGTGTGTGTGTGTGTGTGTGTGTGTGTGTGTGTCCATGTATGCACATGTGTGACTATGGGGTTGTTCATACCTCTCAACTTCCCTTTGAAATCATGCAGTACATGGACATGGACAGACACATGAGACACCAGGAATACTTGTCTGACATGTAATCTCAGGACAGCTGACAGTATAATAAGGTCTGTACCATGGAACATGCATTGGGAGGGAAACCAGACCCCAGGTATACTGTTATAATTGCAATCAGCAGAAAGGTGAAAAAATACCCACATATGCAGCATTACAGATGCATTTAGACAACACCAGTGAGTGTTTCCAAATACTTTTTTTTTCAAATAATTTTTTTTATTGTTTTCAAAATAAATTCAATGCAAACAGAATAGAGATACAAAACATTCTAGGTTGATAACCATGTGGATGAACCTGAATAAAGAATTACAGACAGTACTAGAATACAATTCTAAAATAAGAGACATTAGGTGAAATATAAATCTACTGGAGGCATTGAAGACCACTAAAAAAGAAAAGAAAAAAAAAAGATACATTATTTACAAAAACAAAAAAAGAAACCCCATGCTACCTAAATGTATAAGAGCAGTATCAAAAGAGAGAATTAAAGAGGTAAGACAAAGAAAGATATAAGCACCCGTTGGGTAAAATTAGTAGTGGAAGATAGATAGAACAAGAAATTGCAGAGGAATGTCACATATGAAATGAACAAGGTATTAGTCACCTAGAATTACATCTAATAGGCAATTCCATAGATTGGCAGTAGGCTTTCTTTCTAGGACCATTGATAATGAATTTTTGAGCTGATATATATTTTAATGCCATCTCTTTGAAACCCTGCCATGACAATTTTGTGCGATCTATCCAGTTATAAGTGATGTAGAGTTTGATTAAAGAGCAGAGAGTGATGAGAATGTGAAGGTGAAGTTTAGGCATTTTGGAAAGGGGAATATTCAGTATGGCTGTTTGCCAAGAGAGAGTGGAGTTATAGTAACCCATCTTTTTTAGTCGCACTTTGAGAGAACACCATAGTTTATAGGAATGATTACAGTGCCACATAATATGAAGAAGATCTGCTCTCAAGCAAGGGCAACAAGAACAAGCAGCAGAGTTGTTAGGATTAAATTTGTTGAGTATTACAGGTGAATGATACATTGTTATTTAACATCAATTGGGTATATAATAATTTTTGAAGGAGCAAGTTCAAGGGTGGTTTTTATGGCTAAAAGTTTTTGATCTTCCGTAATGGGAGAACCTATATTGTCCCAGAAGGTGGAGAAAAGGCAATTATTATTATCTAATAATGGTTTAAGTATATTGTAAGAGGAAGAGACAGTTTTTTTGGGATTTAAAAGTGTAGAGATAATTTCAGATATTTTATTGATTCCCAAAGAATCAGGTGTAGTGTAGACAACTTGAGAGGAGATGGTTTCACGTAGTTGACGAAGGATAACTGTGTATTTGTTATTGGCCTTGAGGGATGCACGTAGTTCTGTGATCGATAGGGACTTATGTTTAAGGAGGTCCCAAACTGTAAAGTCCTTGATAAGGGAGAACTTAGAGAGATCAAACATATTGTTGTTAATTTTAAGATTTGGATTCAGGTGTAGTGGTTGTAGAAGGGGGAGAATGTTTTCAAGGTTAATGTCCTTGATCAATTTTTGAAATAACCTAATTTTATGCTTCAATAAGGGAGTAATTTGGAGTCATATAGAGAGGAATGGGAAAGAAATGGGATAGCTTTCGGTTGATTTTGTTGGAGGTGACATGACGGTGCCATATCTTCAACCAGGCAGGAGTATGGCTGAGTGGATTAGGATCCATGTATGAAATGGACAATAACCTGTTTGAGCAGATAATCGTGTAATATAAATGAAAATTTGAAGGCCACTCCTCCTTTCTCTTTGGGAGAGTAAGTTTAGAGTATGAGATCCTAACTCTTGGGAAACCAGAGAAATTTTATGATGTTATTGTTAAATTTAAGGAAGAGATTATTTGATATCATTATATTGGTAGCATTAAATTGATAAAGAAGTCTCGTAGAACATTCATCTTCACAATGGCTACTTTAGATAGAAAAGCTAGATTAAGAAGTTTCCATCTTTGTAGATCTTGGCAAATAGTAGCCCAGGATTTTAGTAAATTGTTTTGAAGAGCAGAGGCTTGGTTGTGTTCAAAATTAATGCCGAGATATTTGATACTATATGAGATATGAAAGGAGGATTCTGGGAAAAAAAAAAGGTTTATGAGCCAGGGTTAATTGGGAGAATAAATGATTTTTCTTATTAATTTGGAGGCTAGAGACACTAGAGAAGTTGTTAATTGCATTTATAATTTTGGTAGGTCAGAATTGGGATACTGAAAGTATAAATTTAGATCATCGGCGAAGGCCGATAAGGCAACTTGTGTATTCAGAATTCTGGGGATAGTGTGGTGTGTATTCTGAACAATATATAAGAAGAAAGGTTCAATAAATATATTAAACAGGAAAGGAGAGAGTGGGCATCCTTGTCTTGTTCCATTAGTAATCATAATCGTGTTAGAGCTTTTTTTATTAATATATAAGGAAGTATAAGAGTTTGTATAAAGAATTCTGATCATATCTATAAATGTTTTAGGGATATTGAAGTGAGTCATGGTGGAGAATAAGAAGACCCAGTTTACTCTGTCGAACGCTTTTGAGGCATCAAGAGTCAAGGCATAGAGGATTTTTATCTCTTTTAGTAAAATGTATTAGTGAGTCTAGAGTTAAAGTATTATCCCATGTATGTCTGTTGCTCATGAAACCAGCTTGATCCTGAGAAATTATATGTGGCATTATCTGTTTGAGTCTGTTGGCCAGAACAGCTGCAAATATTTTAATATCTACATTGATAAGCGAGATGGGTCTGTAACTGTGAGGGTCTGTTTTGTCATGATTATTTTTTAAAATTAAAATCGTTTTAGATATATTCCAGTGCAGGTCAGTAATTCCATTTCTTATAATAAAGTTGAATATCTTAAGAAGAATAGGGGCGATCTTTAAGCTAAAAGTTTTAAAGAAGTTAGTGGTAAACCCATCTGGGCCAGGGGATTTGCCTAATTTGAGATTATTAATGACATTTTGAATCTCTTGAATATGAAACGGAGCGGATAATAAGGACACCTGATCTGAATTAAGGGAAGGGGCAGCAATTGAGTTGAGAAAGATTTCTATTTGGGGGTTTAAGGAATTTTGGTCATTTTTGCTATAGATATCAGAATAAAGATCATGAAAAAGTTGAATTATTTCAGAATCAGATTTGTAAAGTTTATCCTTATATAGAAGGATAGAGATTTTGGCAGCACCATTGTTATTTTAAGTATTCTAGCTAAAGTTCTCGAGGGAATTTGTGCCCATTCAGAATAAGTAGCAATAAGTCTTTGTTCGTGAAGGGAGTAGTTATGAGAGTGTAAATCAAGTAATTCTTTACGTGTTGTTTTAATTAAATCTTCTAATTTTGAGTCAGGGTGTGTTCTCTGTTTTTTTTCAAGAGATGCCAGGGTAATGAGTAGGGCAGATTCTTTTTTACTGAGTTTTTGAAGAATGAGGCTTTACTGATTAGAAATCCTCTTAATTCTGCCTTGCACGCTGCCCATTGTTTATCTGGTGTTATGTTGGAATTTTCAAGATTAGAATAAAGGTCAGTGAGTGTATTGTTAATTTTGTTTAGAATCTCCTTGCTATGTAAAAGATTGTTATTAAGAGACCAGTTAGAGTAGGAAAAAGCAGTCTGGCGTAAATATAGTTTTAAAGGAAATTCTTGCATGGTCAGAAAGGAATCTTGGTTCACTACTGAAAGTGTTGTTAAACTTAGAGAAAAAATTGGAGACTAGAAAAAAGTCAAGACGTGACCAAGATTTGTGGCAGTTAGAGTAAAAGGTGTATAGATTGTCCTTAGTTAAGATGTTACTAAAAGCAATAGTGTCGATAAGGTAAAAGTCTGAAATAAGTTCTTCTAAAGCTACCGAGGCTTGAAAGTTATATGATAACGAGTTACTGGTGCTTGGTCTAAGTTAGGGTTGATTACAGCGTTCCAATCACCACCTATTATATAGAGATAGTTTGGAAACGAACTGAGAATATTATAGATTTCAAGAATGAAGGTGTGTTGTTGAGAGCAAGGTCCATAAAGGTTAAGAAAAAGAACTGGATTAGTTGTGCCAGGGAGAGTAGAAGTAAAATAGCACCACCTGCCATGTTTGTCGGATTTGACTAGGTTTATGGAATCCTGAAATTGATTCTTAATTATGATGGCTACTCCCTTAGAGTTTGTACTATCCCCATCTGCTATAATGGTTCTAATCCATTTCTTGGAGGAAAATTTGTCCCAACTCTCTTTTGACAAGTGTGTCTCTTGTAGGAAGCATACATTGGCCTGAGATTTGAAGATAAGGTGAAGTAGTAAATTTCTTTTGGCAGGATTTTGTAGTCCTTTGACATTCCAGCTATCAATGGTCCAGCTCATGGAGACAGACTAATAGGTTGAATTAGTGAAGAAAACTTGAGTTGAGAGATAGTTGAGTAAACAGAGTGTGATATTGAAAGCTGAGAATATATTATACAAAGCTTAAACAGGGTGAGGTGAATATAAGAGTAAAGGTACATAATTTGAGAGAAAATAAAGTATAACTGTAGAGGTAGCAAAAACTTCTTAACAAAACACTTCCTCTGATAGACCCCGGTGCCTAACCACCCCATCACCTTAGTAGAAGAAGTAAAAAAACATACATGCAATAACCAAAACAAATCTATACATATATACAGAGTATTACTATTCCTGCAGATCGTCATCCTAGATCACTAGCATTACACTTAACAAGCAACCCTACTAGTCTAAAGTTAAATGTAAAGTGACGTGTGTTTGTGTTAGAAATGGAGAAGCCCACATTAATGATATGTTGACACGTCTGTTCAATTAAACAAGCTAAAAGAAGTCTAATTTTTCTTTCCAATCCTTAATAAAAAAAAAAAAAAAGGAGAGGCTCTAAGCAGAAACTATCAAAGTGTACATAAAAGCATTAGTTATAAAATACATGTCTTTAAATGTTACAATAAATCTGCACGTATATAACAACCATGAAACATAAAACATTTTAACAATCACCTAGGATTATGCGAACCATGTAGCAAGTGTAACAGCTTAAGGTAATATTTGAACAATATTCAAGACTTATTTAAAAAATATGGCTAAATACATTCTAAGTATAAATTTCACATACTCTGAACAAATTATCTGATCACATGCTAAAACTACCAAAAACTAGCAACTTTATTTATCTTTATTCACCTAGTAGACAAAGATAATTCTTGCCTTCGAGGAATTAAGAAGGTAGTTGGAGAGAGAAATCAGATTTGATAACTTCTTTACCCCGAAGTGAAACCTGGGATTTTTCTATTATCAAATGAATTGACATAAACAGTATGAATGATCTCCCTTCATCAGTATAAATATAATAGTCCCACAGCAACAATTATGGTATCTTATATTTAATATATGACAGCCCGTTATAAATGACAAGCGTCTGAAGCACGTAGACACATGTATTTAAGCTCTAGGAGCAAGAGATTGCATTCATCATTAATTTGCTCCCTCACATTTCATATGACATGAAAAAACCAGGTTTCCCAAATCCTTGTAGAAATACCATGTTAGCTTGGGGAGAAATTAATAGTTTTAGACCTCTTTCCCCATCTTGCTCATTACCCAATTACTCTTCCAAGTGACCTACCTTCCCCTTGCTCTTGATTTTCTCCACTGACCATACAGATCTATTACACAGGATTAATTTGGTCAAGAACTGGACCCATAGACCACAAACATGGCCAGAAATGAAATCTAAACAGAGATCTATGGCAGAAACACAAAATGATTTCACATGCTGTAATGCTTTGCCATCAGTCTCACACCAGAACTTGAAAGCATGGTGTTTTAGTGAGCAATTCTGGCAGACTAAAAGCCATGTCAGTGGGCTGTATTGCTTGTAAATGATTTGCTTGGTAAATATAAAAAAAGCTAACAGGAGTCTAATGCAGTGCACTAGATGTAAAAAAGTGTAGAACTGTCATAATTTTCTTTCCCATTGTCAAAGCGAGTTACATCCAGCTTGTTTACCTCTAAACATAAACGCAGAGTGATGTTGATGCCTGCCATAGTATCTAAGCCACATTCTGTCTCTAATAGCCTTCGTAGCCGTTCCGGTTGCAGAAGCACCCCCATAGCTCGAACGTCCGTGTTTGCAGAGGAGCAAAGACAAAATATAGCTTGCTTGTGGAGAGAGACCAAACAAACCTTGCATTAGCAAGAGCGTAGTGCGTGGGAACCCGGAAGCGTTACCTACTAAGAGGTCCCAGTTGTAAACAGCAACCACCAGAATTGTTCCCAACGAGCGCGCCTTAACTAAAGAGAAGAAATCTAACATACGTGACTTAAATTTATAAGATTATAGGACTATGACATCCTAGAACCGGCAAGACAATGCAACATCTCTAAAAAATGGATTTACAAGTCAAACAGCAGGTAAGCACAACAAAACTATGCCAAATCTTTTACTATACCGAGGCACATAGACATATTATTCAGCTGGAGATTCGTTAAAAGCCTTGATAAAGGCTGATTTCGCCTCCGCTTGTGTGGTAGCTGTATATTTAACTTCCTTATTGTAAAATGTTAGAGTATTGGGATATCGCATCTGAAACCTTATGTTCCTTTGGATGAGAAACGAGCAGAACGGAGCCATTTTTCGTCTATTTTCTTTTATGACAAGAGGGAAGTCTTGGGAAAAAGTAATTTTATGATTTTTCCACATGAAAGGGTTGTGTTTTCTTGCAGATGAAAGGATCTGTTGTGTAACCTGATAATTGAGAAGTTTAGTGTACACTTGACGGGGCATAAGTGTGTCTTGGCGCTTACGGAGTGCCCGGTGCGCTCTTTCAATGATTATTTCAGGCTTGTCACCATCCAGCTGTAGAAGGGCTTCAAATATTTGTTTTGTGATAGAAAGTAAGCCCTGATTATCATAGTTCTCAGGTAGACCCCTTATCAGGATGTTGTTTCTCCGGCTTCTTGCTTCTAGGTCAGTTAATTTCAGTTGTAGTTCTTTTATGGCAACAGATTTGGTAGATAACTCATCAGAAAGTGATTGTATTAGATGTTCATTTGACTGTGTTTTAAGTTCAAGTGTGTCCACTCTATCAACAATTTGATTAATAGACTTTCCAATATTAGAGAGTTGTTCGAGAAGTTTTGTATAGCTGACTGTATGGGAAGTAAGGCCTGTTTTAATTCCTCCATATGAAAACTGGTATCCTCGTTAGAATTAAGATTATGTTTGCTAGGTTCAGATTGCTGTTTGTTAGTTTTTTGCCTTTTGGAAATGTTCTCCTTTTCTGGTGAAAAAATTGCTGAAGATTTGGCTTTTGTTGTTTGTGTTTCCATAATAACAGGATCACTTGAAGATTTCAGTTGCCTGGCCATGTGGTCTTCAGAGTGGTAAAAGCTGTATTCCGGCCTTGTCAGTCTCTGTGAGTATGATGCTTTTGAAAAGAAATCTAGATTTTGTGACTTAGTTTTAGCTTTTTATAGATCAGGAGTGCTGTAGAGTCCAAACAGATCAACAATAAAGGATTTGTCCTTATTTCTGAGAGCTTCCCGTAGCTTTAGAAGGATAATAAGCTTGCTAATTGAAAGTTAAAGTAAGGAGCTCTGTGTAGATGCAGTTCACTAGCCGACCACCATTTTGGAATCGTGTTTCCAAATACTACTGTAGTCCACATAATAAGTTAATAGAGCAATATATCTTGCATCTACTGAACAATAGTTACACATGGCATTCCAGTGCGTGATATTATTGAGTGACTGTAGTAGCCCCTAACATATGGGGGCCATGCTCAAGATGTCTGGACAAACCCAGAGTGAACACTGGATGACAGCAGTGAGTCTTTGATAAATCAACTCCAATCAAGTCAAAGAGGTAATGGAGTAACATGTCAAGTTTTGTGATCACTTGTCTATGCAATTAGAAGTATGATACATTAATGATTGGTATTAATGACTGTAAGTTTACAAGTCTGATGCAGGATGGGGAACCTAAGAGAATAAACTTGGGACAGTCTGTAAACTCAGGGACAGGTAAGTATTATGGTGGAATGCCAGGGTGTGTTTCTGTGTGTATGTATGTGTATGTGTGTACTGTTAAGCAATGACATACAGGTCTTAAAGTGCGTTTCTTGTTTTCCCCTCACAAGTGGCGAGGTGGGTCAGGGTCATTCCTGCAGGCAATCTGATGTTGGTGTGCATACAGACACTGACAATGATTATAGGTGTGTTGAGGCACAGGCGGGGTTGTCAGAGGCCGAAACTGTGCCATAGTTTGACATCCCCCTGTTATCCACCCCATTCCCACACCCAGTCACAGTGCCTATAGATACTCCATCACCAGTGGCCATAGCAGAGGGACAGTTGTTGGTTGGTGGCAGTGCACAGGACAGAGTGGTATCTATGGCACGTGTGTCTGGACACAACCACCATTGCCAGATGTCTGGCAGGGTACCACATAGGCAGATGTACAGGAGTGCTCATTGGAGGACTGCTGGTCATCATGCCTCTGGCAGAAGTGCCACATGTGGTACCACCAAACGCATGTTTTAGGGTATCATGGAGGTGCAGGAACATATGGAAGGGTACACCAGATAGGGTCTGAGGCTGCAGAGCGCTACTCTTTCAGCTGTAGCTGACAACAGGGTGTCATGGAGGTGCAGGAACATATGGAAGGGTACACCAGATAGGGTCTGAGGCTGCAGAGCGCTACTCTTTCAGCTGTAGCTGACAACATCTGTGATCTTGCAGGTGCCCTCTGTTATTATATAGAGGTCATGGATAGACAGTGGGGTGAGATGGTGGGACCCATCGACTGTGGATAGTCTGTGCTCAAGCATGTGGTGGGAGTGGTGTGACGGCCACGTGGATGTAGACCAGCAACACCAACAACTGGAGGTCAACATGGATGTGCAAGGACACCAAGCTGCTCCTGTAGTGGCAGTGCCAGCCCCAACACTGCAGGGTGGCCACTGTCCACACTACACCACAGCAGGCCAAGTACTCATGGCCCTGGCCAGTCCCAGGAGGGACCTGTTTCCAGCGGGCATATATCGTCATCAGGGGGGAGAGTACCATATCGTGGCTTGTACCTGGACATGCCCATGGAACCCCTGGCAGGCACATTTCTTGTGTCTGTGGCTGGAGGCAGTGAACTGCACACCCTGCCAGGTATGGTCTGCAGCTGTCCAACAAGCACCTGTATAGGGCAGCCACGTGGCAAAACTGTGTGCATGCATACTCACACACAATACAAACAAAGCTAGGGCAACACCATACCTACACACACCACATCACCATGGCCATATCAATAATTAAAACCCCTCATGCACCTGCATAGTGTCAAATGTATGGCTCAGCCTAGGTCTCTGGTGAACCAACAACACACTCTGTATATATGATGATACCTGTGCACATCCCTGTCATCCATAACATCAATGCAGGGACAGGCTAATATGGTTCTGATGCACACGGTGACTGTACTACAGTCTACCAATGTACTGCTATGTAACATGTTGTCTGCAGTAAAGTTTAATGCTTACATGTCAGGTGGTTTAGCTGTCCATCCATGATGCATTATAGCTGTTATTAATACTGAGTGATTGTGGTCTCCATAGTGTTATCTGTTTGTGTTGTAGGTGTCCATGTGTTAGCAGTAGGATGGTCTGCTGTCATATCTCACAAGGGGTATGGCACTGTGGTGACACCTTGGCTGTGCCATATCCTGGGTACAGGTGAACACATGTCACAGGTCTGTATAACAGTTACTGCCTGTGCCACATGGCTGATAGATCTGGGGGTGGTGTATTCAGATGAGTGCATGGTGGCTGCTGTTAGCAGCCCTTCTACAGTGGACAATGGTAGTTGTACTGAGTGGTACACACCACGTTTGTGTATAACACACACAGAGGCTTTGGTGTTGATGCACTACACAAAAAATACTGTACACATGGATGTATGTACCTGTGCAAGGAACCCATTGTAGCCTATGTAATTCCACCAAGCCAGACTACACACAACACATTGTGGAATAAGCAGTTCACTAGTTTATTGTCATTGACGATGGTACCGGCAGGGTATATGTCCCCTTCCCCAATGTAGTGCAATCCTCAACTTGGTAAACATATGTGTGCTGGTGTGGGTGGAGGGTGAGAGGTGCTGTAGAACCACAGATAGTGTGATAAACAACTACCTAACCTGTTAAGATGAACTGTACAGTATTACAGCAGGCTACGCGGGGGGATACACTCAACAGTAACTACAATGATATTGGCTGTGTCCACAACAGTCACACCCAACTATATATATATCTATACCAACCCCAGTATAGCTGCACACCTATACAGTGGGGAAGAGGCCATTTACACATCTAACACTAGTTGTGATTGAATGTATGTCCACAGGATGATTCCTGGGAAATGTTAGCATATGCCAGACAGTTCTTGGGCAGATGACTTCCTGGGACATGTATATTCTGCAAACTGAAGTAGATTCCTCCACATACACGCACACTCATACTTGGCAACACTGGGACTAGACTCCTACCTAGGTATGTAGTGCTACTGATGTGTGTGGCTTTAATTGCACACACCACATAGCTTTTAGGATAATGTGTGTTCCAGGTTACATGTTACATGCAGAACATACCCAGGCATGTACAGTATGGTAATGGGGGATGTAATGGTTGTTTATGGACAATACATAGTGTGACATAATGTCATATACACATTGACAAACACATAACAATCAGACATACATCTGAGAGACTTCAGCCTATCAGTGCTAACTACCTTGTCAGTGTGTCCATGCACCATGGAAGTCCTATATTCTGCCATAATAGGCATCAGATTAGAGATACTCAATTTTTATATTAGGGATGAATCTATGTTCATATCCCATGAATGCTAACATGATTGGACTTAAAAACATATTAAAGGATGCATATTTTATTTTATTCTTGTTATTAAAGTTTAACACATTTTATGCTTCCGTAACTATATTTATTACTGAGATAGGGTAATATCCAGGTCTAGACGGACCATTTTCCTATCTTAGATTTACTGAGGCCGTTGTACGGCTGATTTTCTTGCCCTTAATTATGCACTTGAACAACTAAACTAGAGCACGGATGTTTTAAGGTGATTAAGCTCCCAACTTGGCAGCAAGTAGGGGGGTTTTATATTGTTATGAGCAAGATTTCTATTTACTTGGATGGCATATGGCCTTCCTTTTTTCTTTTCTTTATTTACGTAATACTACATATCATTTAATTTCACAATAGAACATGACCAATATTTTAATGAAAATGGATCTTTTCCTTATTGTACACAATATTTATATATTATGACATATATACAAACGAAATAGCGGAGTATCATCCCGCTTTTGACACACAACGCTACTGGTCTAACACGGGCACAATTATTCCTATATATTTTTAAGTACTTGGAATGCTACCTTAAATAACAGCCTTTTTGATATGCCCTTACCTAGTGGTGATATATGTATACATTGACACTCGTTATAATATTACCCTGGGTTGACATCTGGTTGTCACTAGACAAGTGTATTGTCTTTGTTGATGACTTTTCATGATATGCGATATATGTACAGATGACTAATAACGTAATAGGTATAGCCCTTGAATGACAGCATTTGTGTTGATGTTTTTCCGTTGTTGTCTTTGACAGACTTCACTAAATGCAGGAGGCACAGTAATATTGTGGCTGATTCTCCCTGCTTGGTTTTGATCTTGCATTGTACTATGATGATTTTATTTAGAACAATACATGCACAATGCTATCTGTCTCGGAGAATGTAGGTGCATCCTTTTTAGCTACAAACATAGGCTGCATCGCGTTTAAAATGATAAAATATCTCAGATATTTCGTGCGGCTTTTTATAATTTATAATTAAGATATAATTTAATTGGTATATGACTTATTATATGTTCAAGAACAATTGGAAAAAGTAGTTTTTATGTTATCATGAATTATTTAGGTTCTACTACTGTAAATATGGAATTATCTTTTTAAAAAACATGAAAATGCTCCTTTATATTTGTGATTTTATGTTTAATTTGACTCCTGAGCCAGCACAGGAAATAGGATCAGAGGATACATGTGCACCCTCTTCTGGTTGTAAATTGCAGGCTATATTGTCTCTAAAAATGATAGAATTTATCAGCCATCTCGTGCGGCTCTATATAATCTATACTGGTACAGGCTTTATTATATGATCATGAACTATTGAAAAAATGCTTATTAATGACATCTTGAATTACTTAGACTTTATCATTGTGAATTTGGAATTATTTTTAAAAAATGGGAAAACGTTCTTTTGGATCTGTGACTCAATGCATAACTTGCTTTTCAAGCCAGCATAGGAAATGGGCGTCTTCGCTTAGTAATTTTGTTTTAATTGATTGCTTGGGCAATTGAGTAATTGATGAAATGTTTTTCTTAATTGTAGTGAACTTTACTATAAAAAGTGATTTATTCTCTGTGTAAACCATAACCTGATGAAGCGCATATCAATGCGTGAAAGCGCTTGTTTTACTTCAATTTTAAAATAAAATTATCTCTTCTTTTAACGTGGTGGTTCCTGGCAGTTTTTCATCAGTGTGTCCATCGTGTTACAGGTAGGTTGCACACAGCACATGCATAACTGGGCTGGATAGTGTTATCAGTTACCTGTATGGTTGATGGTGACAGTGTTCACAATACAGTGGTACATGGAGCATGTACCGGGAGTACCATGGTGTAATGAAAGTATACCCAGCACCCACACCCCACTGTGGATATTGTACGCACTGGAACCCATGACAACACTCTGACATACCCACCATCACATATTGACCAGGACTGCAATACAACCCCTTGTCCACCCCAAAATTGCTACAACAGGGATATGCATCTAATGCATATACCACAGGCATATTAGGGTGATGCATTGTCATGCCTCTCCTATGGTCAGCAACATCACTATCCCTAATACTGTGTGGCAATGTGTATTATAATAGGAGTATGTGGGCTCAGAATGCTGTACCCTGCATATATACACACATGCACCCATACATACACTTGCCAGAACTCAGCGGGTATCCCATGCCTATCAACCCATTTGCACAACAGTGTTGTGCTGGTACTGCAAGGCCCAGGTAGCCCTTAGGGAGAAGAGTGTAACAAGGTACATGTAATGTCCAGTACAGCAGCCACATCTAATTATGGCAATGGGGGGTGCAGTGGGTGTGAAGGGCCTCATGGTAGTCCCAACTACAGGTCTACAAACACACAGACACTGATATTCTCTGTAATGCACACGTACACATTTGTCAGTACTGGGGTGCATTGGTGCAGGTGTTCATAAGTGTGTACCAGGCTATTGTCCATGGAGAG